>NW_012135081.1:4392759-4465204 GCF_000956105.1 Propithecus coquereli
CCTCCCAGAGTGCTAGGATTACAGGCGTGAGCCACCATGCCCGGCCCCAATAGTTTTTTAGTACTTGTAGAAAAAATTTCCAGGGTCCAGCTACCATTGGCTTCTACTGATCCTCAGACACAACAAAGTTTTTCCCACTCAGGACCCTTGCTTTTCCCTCTGCCTGGAACATTCTTCCCGCAGATCGGTTCATTTCATTTCTCTCTCATTTCATCTAGGCCTCATCTCAAATATCGCCTCCTTAGAGGCTTTCCTGACTACTCTATTTAAATAGCCACCACCCTCCCTTCTTTATCCCTTTATCCTCTTTATTTATTTATTTATTTTATTATTATTATTTTTGTGTAGAGACAGGGTCTCACTCTTTTGCCCAGGCTGGAATGCAGTGGCATGATCACAGCTCACTGTAACCTCGAATTCCTGGGCTCAAGCAATCCTCCTGCCTCAGCCTCTGGAGTAGCTGGGACTACGGGCACATGCTAACATGCCCGGCTAATTTTTAAAAAATTTTTTTTCTAGGCTGGGCGCGAAAAGAAAAAAATGGGTGCCCTTTAAAGATTTTTTAAGATTAGGAAACAAAAAAAAGAAGATAAAAAAGAGCCAAATCAGGACCGTGAGGTGGATGCCTAATGATTTCCCCTCAAAACTCTTGCAAAATTGCCCTCGTTTGATGAGAATGAGTACTAGCATTGTCATGGTGGGAAATGACGCAAGGGCGAAGATTTCCTAGGCATTTTTTTGCTAAAGCTTTGGCTAACTTTCTCAAAACAGTCTCATGTAAGCAGATGTTATCATTCTTTGGCCCTTCAGAAAGTCAACAAGCAAAATGCCTCGAGCATCCCAAAAAACTGTTGCCATGACCTTTGCTCTTGACCCATCTGCTTTTGCTTCTACTGAACCACTTCCACCTCTTGGTAGCCATTGCTTTGTGTGTTATCTTCAGGATCATAATGATAAAGCCATGTTTCATGTCTTGTTACAGTTCTTCTAAGAAATGCCTCAGGATCTTGATCCCACTTGTTTAAAATTTCCATAGAGAAAGCTCAGCTCTTGCCTGTAGCAGAACTGGGTGCAATGGTTTTGGCACCCATTGAGTGGAAAGTTTGCTCAGCTTTAGTTTTTTAGTCAGAATTGTGTAAGTTGAACAAACTGAGATGTCTATTGTGTTAGCTATTGTTTTTACTATTAATTGTTGGTGCTCTTCAATTAGGGCATGAAAAAGATTAATTTTTTCCTCACAAATTGATGTAGATGGTCTGTTGCTCCAGGCTTCATCTTCAACATCATCTCATCCCTTCTTGAGTTATCCATTTGTAAACTGCTGATTTTCTGGAGGCATTGTCCCCATAAAGTTTTTATAAAGCATCAATGATTTGACCATTCTTCCACCCAGCCTTTACCATAAATTTGATGTTTGTTCTTGCTTTAATATTTTAGCAAAATTCATGTTGCTCTGGTAGGGGCTCTTTTCAAAGGGATGTCTTATCCTTCTTAGTGCCTCAAACTAGATCCTGTTCAGACATGTTATGACAAATTAGTACAACTTTATTTTGGTGCAAAAAATTTTTGAAATCCATGCATAGTTTTTTCACAACGTACATTTTCCATGAATTTTTGGAAGACCCCTTGTAATACATGTTCTACTCTTTTGACAAATATCAATATCAACTGGAAGGTTTATATTTAGAATTCTGGGACTCCTTCATCCTCCCCCATCTGAACTTCAGGTTCTCTTTCCATTCCTGGCTGTGTCTTTTGTGTGAGGCCTCACACAAACGTGTGTGCTCAAGTGCAGCCACACATCTAAACTACATCTGTACTCCAGGCCGGCAGGCCTAGGAGTGCACCCTCAGCACTCAGTCTGTGCTCTCAGAAGACTGGACCCCAGGAAAAGGCCCTGGAAGTGAGCTTTGGCTCTGGAATGGGCGGTTTTGCTCAGCAGGAGATTCTGGTAACTAGGGCATGGTCTAGGAGGGGGAGGCATGAACTCTGGGTAGACATATCCACTTGGCTTTAAGTTATCCTCACTCTGGAGGAGGAGGAGGAGGCCCTCTAAAATAGGCACCCAGGGTAAAGTCCCTCTGGTCAGGTCTGAGGGCATGGACTCTGAAAGCTTGTAGACCTGGTTCAAATCCGTATTCTGATACATATTTATTCTTTTTTCACCCTGGGCAGACTCTCTGAGCTCCAGTTTCCTTACTTATAAAATGGGGATAATAATACTTATTATACCTTACAGGGTTATTGTGAGAGTTAAATATGCTAATGTGTGCAAAGCACCTGGTATTTAATAACCACTACTCAGTTCACATTGGTTTCCTTCCCTCTCACTACCATGCTTCCTTCAAAGTAACCATGGATGCTGGAGAAAAATATGAAGTTTTTTTTAGATAACACTCTCTGGCAGGAGTGGATCTAGGTAAAAGGAGTTTACAAAGCAGAGAGTAATAATCCCAGCTCAGGCAGGAACCCTGTGGGAGAAAGAGGAAGAATAAGTTGTCTTATATGCAGATAAATGAGAAATGGTAATGGCATAATTGCTTTTACAATCTGTTTGTTTTTTGAGGGTAATGGCTGGTTACTGTTTTGGTTCTTGGTTTTCAGGTTAAGACAGAGGAAGAAAAGGTGTGAGTAATCCAAAATAATATTAATAGAATATCCAAATGCCATTTCTTGATGACCAGGAACACAGTTAGAGAAACACATGGTTGCAAACACATATGGATTCTGTCTTTCAAACACAGAGATTGATCCTCTTATTAAGTTGGTTTAGTCATTGTTCCTGAACATGTATAAATTCTTGCCACATGCTGACAGTCTTGCTACTCCTGCATCTGGATGCCCTTCTCTCTCCTTCTCAGACATTCCAAATTCTATTTTTTATTTTAGGCCGACTGCTTCCATGTTAGCATCTTTACCCACTGCCCCCACTTCCCCTGCGTTCTTCCTGGTCTATATCACCCAGAACTTATTTACTGTCTTAATATGTTCACTGTCTTGTATTGTTCTCTCTCTCTTTCATGTGTGCAAGTCTTGTCTCCCTGACTAGAATTTAAGCTTATTAAGGGCAGGAACTGTATTTCTAATTCTCTAAAATTTCCCATGGTGTCTATGTATTCATTCAATATACATTGATTAAGTTCCTATGTGCCAGAACTGTGCTAGGTGCTGGGGATACAGACAATATATATACCAATATATATATATATGTGTGTGTGTGTGTATTTTCTATATGTATATATGTATATTTAAAAATATGTGTGTCACTGGAGTAGCTACTAATGTAATGGACTCACAGTTTGATAACTGCCTATAAAATGTTGAGCACATAATGGGACTCCGATACAGGTTTGATAGGTTGATGAACCATGCTGCTTTTCAAATAGCCATTCAATGTATGAATTAATGAAGGAAACAATTGAATAATGAGCCACTGATACAGCTGTTCCAGGTGTACCTCTATATGAACCTAGATCTAGCAGACTTAAAGGTATAAGACTGGTTTGAGAGAAGTGGTCTTTAGAGTCACCGTAAAGCAGAGAGCCTCCTGTCTTTTCAAGGCAGCATTGACTCCTTTCCGTAGGGCCTCGTGATTAAATCACAAAGCATTTTACAGGCATTGGTGTATACCGTTTGCCAATTTTGTCGTTCAGGTTGGGCAGTTATAAGAACTCTGTCCATCATCATAATAAAAACAGCTATTATTGAATACTTATTATGTGCTGGACTTTGTGCTGATTTCTTTACATAAATTATCCAAATCCCAACCACAACCCTATGAAGTAGAAACTATTATTATCCCCACTTTACAGGAGAGGAAACTGAGGCACGGCTAGTAAGTGGGAGAGGTGGGATTTGAACCCAGGAACACTGCGCTGTCTATACAATAAACAAGGAGAATAGAGAACTGAGTTCTTGAGCTGGCCCTGCCATTTACTCACTGTGTGACCTGCAGAAGTCATTTCGGCTCTCCGGTCTTCAGCCCCTTCTGATCACATAGCAGCAGCTAATTCTTCTGAATTAAGTCCAGTGTTCTTTCTGTCAGCCTCAGTTGCCTAAATCTGGTGGTAGTGATCCCCTAAATCTCATCTTTCATCTCCTCGTGGTATCAGGGGCAGCTTGTAGTATTGTCATGCATAAGATGGGTGTCCTTTTTTTTTTTTAGACAGGGTCTTGCTCTGCTGTCTAGGCTAGAGTGCAGTTGTATCATCATAGCTCACTGCAACTTCAAACTCCAGGGCTCAAGTGATCCTCCTGCCTCAGCCTCCCAAGTAGCTGGTACTGCAGGTGTGTGCCACAATGCCTTGCTGATTTTTCTACTTTTTTGTAGAGACTGGGCATCACTCTTGCTCAGGCTGATCTTGAACACCTGGCCTCCAGTGATCCTCCCACCTTGGCCTCCCAAAGCACTAGGATTATAGGTGTGAGCCACTGCACCTGGCCAGGTGTCCTTTTCTTAGAGGTTATATATGAAGACTTTGATGGCTTCGTGAAAGGATTATATAGTGTATAGGGAGTATATAGGAAGTATATAGTGAGAGCTGCCGAAGAACAACCCTGATCCTGATTTCTTCCTGTGACCCCAACCCTTAATTCCTGGGTTTAAATGAGAATATTTCCCAGTATACAGAATGCTTGCTATCAAGGGTCCATTCAGAGAGCACATAACCAAAACTAGGCTACGACCGAAAGGCAGGTAACAGGTCCAATTCCTTTTTGAGTGAAGAGTTGGATCAACATCATCAAGAGACTAAGACCAGGTAACAAGAAACAGCAGGCAAAGGCTGACTTCTCTGGGGAGCCTCCACATAGAAACTAAAGCTGCTTAAATCCTCCATTTTGTCCCTTCATAGATGGGATTTTGCCTCCCACATATGCAGACAAAAGATAATAATTATCTGAATAAGTGTGCATGGTTGGCTGGCATCAGTCAGTTTTAAATTGGTATGCTTAAATAAAAATTGGTTTGCTGTACTATTCATGTTGTTCTTTGACTCAGCTCTCCCTCTTTAGTTTCCCTTGTCTGTGTAACAAGGGTAGCTGCTCACCAGGGCAGACTGGCTGTGGTCTCCAATGAGATGCCCACTGGTGTCCTTCTCTAGAGCTCCTTTACTATTAACACCAGGCACCCTCGCAGGACAGCCTTTGTGTTCCTGCCCTCATCGCCTTCCCTGGCCTCCAATTTCATCTTGTCATTTTTCAGAATCATTTACATGGTTCTTCTGTATTCTCCACCCTCTCCCCTTTATCCCTGTATAAAATTCCATAGAGGCAAGGGTGGAGGAATACACCATCTCTCTGTCTCTGTCTCTGTCTTTCACACACACACACACACACACACACACACACACACACACACTGGCAGACAGACTTCATCTCTCCCCTGACCTTGCCATGCCCCCACATACCAAATCAAGATCATGTCCCTGTTGGGGGGATTCACCTGAGGTTGCTGAAGGGCTGAATTTCTTTTTTTTTCTTTTATTTCACAATTTACACTATTTGAAGCTCATGAAGGGCTGAATTTCTGAATCATCTACTTCCATGTCAGGCTGCAGCTGAGGGCCTGGTGACCGGCAGTTTGGGGGTCAGTCTGCCTGTGTATGTAATGTGTTTGTAAAGGTATTTTCCTTAAGCAGAAGGTAGCTTTGATTGTAGGTTATAATTCTAAGTGTGTGGGAGGGGAAGTTGGGGGTGAGGAAAAAAGGGCTGTTCTGACCCTTGGGGTGGGATTCAAAGAGAAATCTTAGTCCTTTTTTTTCTGGGAACCCTCAATCTTTGGGAGAAAACATAGGTCAGCTAGGGGCGAACCAGAGGTTCACGGGAGACCAGGGAACAATGAAACTGCTTCACAAACCAACGAACCAACACTTGCAAATGAATTGACAAGGGACACCCTTCAGCTTCAAAAGGAGAGCAGAACTGGGAAAAGAGTCGGCCGCACAAGGGCAGAATTTAGAGAGGAGAATTTGGGAAAGCTTCTGGGTGAGAGCGGGGTGTGGATAGGAGGGCTGGGAACGGTCGCTGAGGAGAAGGCACGGGCCAGCCGCAAGCCGCGAGCCAAGCCGAGCCGGACGACGCGCTCCCCGGGCAGGCCGGGCTCTGTGGGTCCATCCACTGCCTGACCCCGGCGGCTCTCGCCTCCTCTCGCCGTCCCCAGGCCCCTTCCTCCATACCCACTCCTCCTGGCTCCCCTTCGATAATCTCCTGACATCTTTTCAAATCCAATTATCGAATTAATTGACGTGCGAACCGAGAGGCAAACAGAAAGGGGCGGCAAACACCGGGCCGTTCAGATTTATCCTCCGGCCTCCGCAGGCCCCGGCCGGGCGAGATTTACTGGGTCTCGAACACAGCGACAGTTCAAACCTTTGATTAATCATGTTTTTCTCCCGGCCCCATAATTTAGTTGCTCTTTTTCCCTCCCTGCCTTTTTTTATCAGTGGAAACAGAGACGGAGTCCTCATCAGCTTCAATTACAAATATTAAGCCCCGGGACAGCACTTTGACAGAGAGGCGGCCGGCCCCCCTCCGTCCCGCCCCCCTAAATCATCCCCGAATTAACATCACAATCGGCGGCTGGCGCGCGTTCAGATTTAAATGGTGGCATATTGTTCGCGGACTGTCTAGTTCAGACTCGCGGGTTCGCAGCTCCCGCGGCAGCCCCCGGCTCTCCTCCTGCCGTCCCCCTCCGGCCTCGGGGAGGCTGCCGGGCCCTGTCTCCGGCAGCCGGGGCTGCAGGCGGGGCGCGGGGGCGGGGGCCGGCGGGCTGGGAGAGGGGTCGGGCGTGCAGGGCGAGTCAGGCGCAGGGAGAACAAGCGCTGATGCCGGGGTTGTGCGTAGAAGGGGGATCCCGAGTCCGGGCAGGAGGGGACCTGCGCGTGGGGTTGGGGTCGGGCGGTGAGGGGTGTGAGGAAAGGACGAGATTTACGCAAATTAGATGCAAATGAAGGCCCAGAAGCAGCGGGTTTGGGAATGCCAGTACGCGGACCTTTGGGTTTGGGATTCTGACCCCTCCCAGGTTCTGCCGGGCACCTTTGGGTCTTGGTGGCGTGGCCAGGAGGCAGGGAAACCTCTTGTTCTTTCAGTCATGTGGTTTGAAGGGAGAATGTGGAGCAAGATCTCTCCATTTCCCGAGCATATTAGAGAAAACTGGCTCTAAACTACAGCCGGAAGGCTTGAAGACCTAGGGAGAGGTTGCAGTATCCCCCGGAGATTTTTCGGATTAGAAGACCCTCGAGATAGCCAGGTTCTCTGCAGGCTTTGGGGGAAAATATATGATAACTACTTGGCTCCGTCTCACTCAAGAGAAGGAGAAAAGGGAGTGTCATTCCCCTGACCCCATCAATCCTTTCAGAATGAGGGAGCTCGGGAAGAAAAATGTCAACCTGAGAGTCCAGGTTTCCAGATATTTTCCTGTTCCACCTGTCTCTTCAGTCGGGCCCGCGTCCATCTCCAGGACCCGATTTCTGCCTAGCAACATCACAACCAACCAAGATGCAATTAAACCTGCCAGCTCTGCTCATCCTTAACTGGGATTGGCTGCTCACAGTATGCGCATTCCAAGTTTTCATTGGCTGACGGCCACCTGTATGGAAATAAGAATTACCCCGGACTCTCAGTCCCTTAGCAGTGCGGACCTGTGGCTCGCTGCGTTGAAACCTGAAGGCTCGGATTCGGAATTCCTGGGCTTGTTTCTTGCCCTTTCTCCTCTTCCTCCAACGAGATCTTTCGAATCTTCCCCTTCTCCCTTTGTGCCCCTGCCTGGGGCCTAGACTAAAAGATATCTGACCAAACAACCAGAAATAATGTGGATTTGCATGCTTTTTGCATTTTCTTTGCATGCTCTCGGTTCAAGGTCAAGATTTCGCCCCTTCCCTCCAAAGCCGCCACTGTTCCTACCCCTTTCTTCCCCGTCCATCTAAAGGGCGGCTTCTTTCCGTGTGGAGTTTCTCAGACCCTGCCCCCTATTTCCCAAAACCCTTCCTCCAGGTTCAGGTCCCTCAATTCCCGACCACCCTCTTCTCCCACTCAGGATCCAGGCATCTCGCAATCTGGTTGAGGAGGGAGTTAGAGGGGGAAATAACCCCCCCCTCCAAAAAAAACCCTCCATCCTCTCTCCCCATCCATTTTCTCTGAGGGAGCCGAGTTTGACAGCGAATTCATTCCGAGCGGGGAGGGTGATTTATTCTTCAAATATACCGACAAGTGCGGGCATGATGGAGCCCATTAAAATGTTGGGAGATTGTTTTTATGATTGAAGTCTGTATTACTCCAACCATAAAGAAAGAGAGCAAGGAGTCATTAGCATTTTCATGATGGTGTATTTCTGCTTGTCTCCGCGCCATCACTCATCTTTACTGCCCGTCCCTTTGCTCTGGCGCTGCTACAACGAGGAGAGACTGCAGCCTGAGTTGGGGTTGGGGGTGGGGGCAGACGAGGGCCAGAGATCCACCCCCACGCCGCTCTGCCCTTCACGCCAAATCCTCAGCCTCCCTGGGACGCAGAGTGTGGGTGAGAGGCCGGACACAGACGATGTGCCTCAGCTTCCTTCGGCTGGCTCCTTCTGCCCCCGAATGGTGGGAGCAGGGGGTCCTGCGCAAATGGTGCTTGGAGATCTGAGCAGGCTGGGGTTGGGGAAGGGTGTACACCCCTCCCTTTCCTCGGCTCTTCCCTTCCTGACCTACACGCCACTTAGAGCTCTTCACAGTTATCCACGTAGGAGTAAATTCAGAAATTCCTAGCTGAGCACCTCGGGCTGGAGACATCAGAGTAGAAGTGTACAAGAGGGAGGAGACCCCAGGTTCCTGGGTTTGGGGACTGTGTTGGTAGGAAGTTGGGAGCCTAGACATTTGGCTTCCGTCTCTGCTACTCCCTTAAGGGCGCTTTGACCTTGCTCTGGGATGAGTTCAGGCCTCCTGTCTCCACCCCAATTCCCGACCTCCTGCTCCTTCCTAATTCCCTGAATCCTTCATTCTTTCTACTCAATCATTTACAGCCAGACCCTCCAATATGCCAAGGAACAAATTCACACCCTCCATGAAAATAATGAAGATCAAAATAATTTACTGCCAAGGTAGGAACTTGGAGAAAGTTGACTGTGGGTAAAACACTGCCTCCAGGTGCCCAATAATTGTTGGAGTCAACTGTCCTCATCCCTGTATTTGATAGGACTCTGACACAAAGAAACATTCACTCCAGGTTGGGCACACTCTACCTGCATATCCTATTGACCTGAAGTGTATGATGGCACTTGAGTGGAGGTTAGTGGGGACATAGGCTAGGTTAAGCGGTGATGGGGGAGAGAAGGTAGAAGTAGCAGTGGTGAAGTAGAAGTGTTAGCTGGCAAGACATTAATGTGATAATAACAACAATTAGTGGACCACTTTCCTGTTGGTCTAATGCTTTCTCATTGATGTCTCACAACCACCTGAGAGGTAGGTTTCACACCCCCCCCCTCCATTTCACAAATAAAGAAACCAAGGCTGAGGAATACCCAAGGTCAATTAGCTAGTAAACCAAAGAATCAAGATCTGAACCTGGGCTGTCTTCACTACTTGAAGCTGCCTGAGAAGGAGTTCAGGATCTCTAAAGTAGAAGCCAGGATGACTGATTGCCCCATAGACTTCATCTGGGTTAATAAGGAAGTGCAGGAGAGTCTGTCTGGTAAGAGCTTAAAGATTTGGAGAGAAATTTTGCCACAAATATTTATTCCTTGGTCATCACATCTGGGTAGTTGGGTAGTGGCTAGCATTGCTGGGATTCATCCCTCTCTAATCATTCACTGAGTGAACATTTATTGAGTACCTACTATGTGTCTTCTTTTGACTGACCATACCCTCCCTTTTCCCACCCCTGCACCTACTGAGATGGGTCTCTAATAGCACTCTCAGGTCTTGGGCAGGGATAGAGGCCCAGGAGAAAAGTGGGGTGTGGAGGTGAGAGCCCCCCCATAGCCTGCACAGTGCCCAGAGGCAGCTGTAGCGGCAGCTCCAGATTTATAGCTGCCCCGGCAGTGATGCAATAAAAGCAAACGATCCTTCTCTGTACTAATTTCTGTGTAATTAGATCTCTCCTGGCATGGAAAGTGGGGAGTGGGGGTGGCCAGGAGGGGAGGGTGCCGAGGACTCTTCACAGAGTCCTCCTTGGGAGGAGGGGCTGCTGGACACACATGGCTTCACGTGGGGCAGGTTGGTACATGAATCTGCATGCACTGTGACAGAGATGGGAAATGCAGTGATGCGCCCATGGAAGGCAAGGAGGTGGGGGAGTCTTGGTGTGTCAACACACTTGTGCCCAGGATGGGTAGAGACAAACCAGGGATCATGCACAAAGATCCCGAAGCCAGAAGGATAACTCCTGGCTAGTCTGTATATACGTGGAAGGTATTGAAATCCTCAGAGGAGATGCATGCAAATTTCCCTATGCTATGCTAGATACCAAGACCCCTCAGAGAGGCTTGAACAGTAAAGAATTCCTTCGACTGATCCACATTTACATCCACATGTACAAAACAATACGTACATACACATTTACTTGCTTGAAAGCAGATACACATCTCTCTTAATCAAATGCGCAAATAACAGTGTCCATACTTAATAGGAACTGAACAAACATTTATTCCCTCCTCCCCTCCTCATTGCCTACCCACCTCTTAGAGGCATGAAACTAGAGGATAAAAAAAAGCTCTTAAGTAAGGTTTTCTTTAAGATACTCTAAGATGGATCCTGTGAAGCCAAGAAAAAGATGAGGATTGCAGAAGAAATCAAGAGAATGGTTAGAGAAGGAATGATCCTGGACTCTTCCCTTTCCTTGGGAAGACCAAAACCTCAGAAAGGAAAAGAATATCATTGTTGTTATTACTGCTCCCCTAACCCCACCCCATGGTGACAAATAATGACCTTGCGTATGGCAGTAATGCCAACAACACTTCTACTGAGCTAAGTATTCATCACACACTTGAGTGTGTTTGTGGAGGAACCTCAGAGGGCCTCTTATCCAATCCCCTCTGCAGCCTGCATCTCTTTCGCAGTAAGCCTGCCAGGGAGTCAGCCAGCTTCTGCTTCAATATTCCTGCCGAAACGGATCTCTTTGCTTCATAAGCCTTCTGCCCCTGTCACTGGACAGCTGTAGGGGTTAGAATATTCTTTGGTGGAATTGAAATCTGTCTTCTTTTTAATTTAAGAATATACTATTTCTAACTACCTGTCATATCTCCTTGAATTATTCTAATGTTTTAAGACCAATTCAGTCTAAGCATTAATCTTCGCCCCCCCCAAAATAGCAATAACAATTAGATACCCATTGGAAAATCAGATTTTGATCTCCACAGATGACTGTCATGTACTTATCTTAAGCCCTTGTTCTAATGGGCAATTCCTGATTAACCTGAGTAATGACAATGTATCACAATAAAGAAAGATTTGTCATGCCTTGTTATCACTTCATAAGGCCATCCTTCTAGATACCTGCCATAACATCAGGATATTTCTATCCCAATAAAACATGATCATGATGTGCTTGGCTAATAAAAAGGAAAAAAACCGTGTATTAAAAATATGTTTAAAATGATTTGCATGAGTGGTGTAAATATAAACCACCATCATCATTGTCAACATCATCCCCAGTTTATTTGCCTTTTGAAATCCCTGCCTGACCTTGAGGGTGGGAGATAGATAAAGGAAGAGGGAGGCAGGAAATTAGCATCTATTAAATGCTTACCATTGCTAGGCACTGTGCTACACATTCACAATAACCCTCTAAGTTAGGTATTTTTATGCCCTTACAGATGAGGACGTTGATCGCAAAGAAGTTAAGTAACTTGCTCGAGGTCACAGCTAGTAACCAGGGGATCAAGATTTTAACCCAGGTTAAATCAGGATTCCAAAGTCCACACGCTTCCCCGTGCACCTAGACTGCCTCAGTTTACTTTGACCCCAGCAGTGCCTCACTGGGTGCATCTATACTACCGACTCGACGCTGGGTGAGGTGATATGCTGGATTCAGTGGCCTCACCCTTCCCAGACACCCAGCGTCCCAGAGGGGAGCCAAGAGTTCAGAGCCTGAACTTTGGGGCCTTTGTGCTCAGTCACATTACTGCCTTCACCCAGGGGTGCCCGCACAATCATGGCCAGCGCTACCTGCACTGTCACTGTTGCACGCAGTGTCACACACATCCAACACACACCCAGACTCACGCAGGCTGGCTGTACCTTCTCGTCTCCCCGGTGGTGGTGTGCGCAGCCAGCAGGGGTCGCCGGCACACCAGGAATTACCGCTTTCCAGAGCTGTCTCCTTCTGCCCTAACTGGACAGAAATGTTCTTCCTTCTATGCTCTTCTCCTAAAATCTCTCGCTAATCCATGCCCTTTCCTGCCTTCTCCTCCTAACCCCCGACCCTGTAGGTTTCTTATGATACCCATCACTCAGCGCCCTAAACTGCTGAACCCCAAACTAGACCAGGGACCAGGGATTCTGGCTGTCAACAGTGCTTTAGGAATGGCCAGGGAGCTGGTGAGAAGCCTGGAGTGCCCAAGCTTCCGGTTCATCCTCGGCTGGTTAGAACTCTCCCTCCTCTCAGTGCCGCCCCAAAACCTATCTCAGCATGCTCCACTATACTCTGTCTTGACCATCTTTTTTTGTCCCTATATCCCTGTAAGCACCTGTCTCAGGCATCCTCAGATCCCCAGGGTCCTTTAGTTCCCTCATCTTGGGAGGGCCTACGAATTAAGGAGGAGGCAAATCTCCCGTGGCGTGATCTGTGACAGTGGTTTTGGATGAGAAAGCATGGTTTGGGGAACATAGGGGAGGGACCCAGGGACCCTGCCTCACAACAGAAAGGGGGGCCAGGTGTCTGCTTTCTGCAGGAAAGGGGCCCAGACACCGGCTGTAAGGCAGCTGCGTCTACCTTTTGAGAGAGACATCTCTCTGCTCTTTTCTGCGCCTCTCCCCTCCCCTGCTGTAGCAACAGTCCCCAGCTTTTCCATCCCCCCATCTCTCTGCAGCCCCTCCCCCCAATTCCTGGAGCCTGGTGATTGGCGGCTGACTGCAGCAGGGCCGGCTAGGTTTATGGCTTTGCAGCAGCCGGCAGCCGGGGAGAAAGCGAGGCCAGAGTCAGAAAAATGGAAACCTACCAAGAAATCAAAAACGATGAAAGAATAAAAGAGAGGGAGACAGAGATAGAAGCAGAAAGACCCCAAGAATAATAGAAACAAAAAAAATCAAAATGATGAGAGGGACAGCCAGAAGCAGAGATAGGTACAAAGAAAGTTATAGAGATGCTGATAAAAGAGGAAGAAAATGTGACAGGGATGGGGAGGAGAGGGAGAGAAAGGCAGAGAGAGAAAGACATTTGGGTAAGTCCTGGGAGTAGGGATGTACGCAGCTTTCTAGGGGGGCAGGAATTGCTGGTAGTAGGTAGGGGGTGAGACGAACATTTAGGGACCCCCAGAAATCATTCTGCAGTACAGAAGAGGCTGGAGGATCTTACAGCTAATCCCAGTTCTCCCCAGACTTATGCTCCAATTCACCCATGCTAGCCTCTTTCATGTCCACACCTCCCTGGAGTTTTAAGGCTATTGCAGAAATGTCCTCCTTAAGAATGACCCGTGACCTAGTGTGGAAGGATCTTGTTCCATGTTCCATGAAATGAATGGGAAAACCAAAGTCTGAGATTGGGGAGGGATTTTAATATTAGATCTACCTTTTGTTGAGCATGAATTAACTTGCAAGGTTGTCGCTTTCTGTCATGGCATCTCAATTGGCACATACCACATTTACCTTATATTATAGTTATTTCTCTATGTGTCTTTTTGCTAATATATAAGCTCCTTAACAGCAATATCTGTGTCTGCCCTTGTTAGTGGCTCCCAAAGTGCCTTAGTCTTGTTTATTGAGTGAACCAAAGAATGGCCCCTAGAGATGTTTAAGCAGAAGTTGGATGACTACCAATGAGGGATGTGGTCCAGGGAATTTCTGCACTGAATGAGAAGCTGGAAATATGTTTCTAAGAGTCCTCTTGGTTTTGAGGTTCTGTGAGTCCATATATATGAATCTGAGTTTACTGGTTCTTTCCCTGCTTCTTCACATATGCAGAGGTAAGGGGCAAAGTGGGAAACCCAAAATTACAAAGCACTTACTGTGTGCCAGGCTCTGTACAAGGCACTTTGCACATCTGATCTCATTTAATCTTCTCAATAACTTTTCACATTTTATAGATCAGGGCTCAGGAAGTGTCTATAGGGCTCTAAAGCCTGGGTGATTTCTTTTTTTTTGAGACAGAGTCTCAATCTGTTACCTGGGCTAGAATACCATGGCATCAGCCTAGCTCACAGCAATCTCAAACTCCTGAGCTCAAGCAATCCTCCCACCTCGGCCTTCCAGAGTGCTAGGATTACAGGCATGAGCCACTGCACGCGGCCCTGGGTGATATCAATGACACTATATTTCTATCAATTTGTGAGATTTACCCAGTTTCAGAAAGGAGGAAAAGCAAAGAGGGAGTTGAGAAATGAAGGATACAGGGAGAAGACATGGCTTCTAAATTCAGGGTTGGAAGAGAAATTCTGGACTTTAAGCCAGGAAAAAAATATCCACTTTTGTGAGTTAGAATAGGACATCTCTGTTTTCACCCAGGTATCAACAGACTTGGGGAAAGAGAAAGTGTGAGGGGCCAGGATGGAGGAACCCTGGAGATAGGACATTGAGGATTGAAATCTTTGGCCCTAAGTTCTTGGGTGATCGGTATGGGGTACAGAGGTGCATCAAGAATGCAGTCTTGGGAACTCCAGGCATTTGTCTTCTTTCTAGAAGGGATGTTGGGAGTTTGAGGTGATTAAAACACATGGGGGAGACTAGGCATGTCCAGGCTGTGGAGGTCCTATTCTGTGGCAGGGCTTAGGCCATGCTGTGCAGTAGAAATTTAATACGAATCACATATGTAATATTAAAGAACCAGGTGAAACTAATTTTAATAATTTATTTAAGCCAATATATCTAAAATATCATCATTTCAATCTGCAATCAATATAAGATTCTTGAGATATTTTATTTTTTTATTTATTTATTTTTTTTGAGACAGAGTCTCACTCTTTTGCCTGGGCTAAAGTGAGTGCCATGGCGTCAGCCTAGCTCACAGCAACCTCAAACTCCTGGGCTCAAGTGATGCTTCTGCCTCAGCCTCCCAAGTAGCTGGGACTACAGGCATGTGCCACTATGCCTGGCTAATTTTTTTCTATATATTTTTAGTTGGCCGATTAATTTCTTTCTAATTTTTAGTAGAGGCGGGGGTCTCGCTCTTGCTCAGGCTGGTCTCGAACTCCTGAGCTCAAACAATCTGCCCGCTTCGGCCTCCCAGAGAGCTAGGATTACAGGCGTGAGCCACCGCGCCCGGCCCGATTCTTGAGATATTTTAAATTCTTTTTTTTTTTTTTGGTATCAAGTCTTTGAAATCTGTTATGCAATTTACACGCACAACATCTCAATTTGGACTAGCCACCTTTCAAGTGTGGCTGATGTAGCTGGTGGCTTCTCTAGTGGACAGTGCAGGTGTAGGTTTTAAATTACTTTAGAGTGTGCTCACACCTGGTTAGCCAGAGGCAGCAGGATCTCTGATGTTGGGGTCCCAAACATCTCGGTTCCTATCCTTGATTTTTCTTACATCTTGATTCAGAAGCCCTCTTTTTTATGTGATCTGAAGCTATATTTCCAATACCTACAGATCAGAAGAATTATGTATCTATTGCAGGATCTGTGAAGTCCAGCTGTGTAGTAACTTCCATTTCCAGCATTCTCCTCAAGCACCTCTTGCTGAGCCCACCAGTGACCTCCTGGGTGCTAACACAGTGGTTTCCAGGAGTTATTTCCCTGGCCTCTCTCCTCCACTCACCTCTCCTGAGTTGCTTCCTGCCTCTCCAGCTGATCCTTCTTAGTCTTCTCCGTAACTCTGCATTCTCAATGCTTCCTTTCCATGTTGATGTTCTCCTGGGTTCTTCCTTGGCCCTCTTACTCTTTCACTCTGTGTGCAGGGAGACCTGAGTGATCTTTCTTCACTTGCATCATCTTTACTTTCAGGGACCTTCATTCTCTATCTCCAGCTCCACACTCTTTTGGTCTCTGGATTTAAATATCTATCCAACTGCCTACTGGACCTCTCTCTCCCTGAGAAGATCCCAAAGACATTGGGAAACCCACAAGCCAAAATTGTACCAATCATCTTTCCCGTCAGATATGTTTCTCCATTTGTATCACAGTCATCCCTCAGTATCCCTGAGGATACCAAAATCTGAGGATGCTCAAGTCCTTTATATAAAATGATGTAGACTGGGCATGGTGGTTCATGCCTATAATCCCACACTTTGGACTGCCAAGGTAGGAGGATCGCTTGAGCCCAGGAGTTCAAGACCAGCCTGGGCAACACAAGGAGACCCTGTCTCTACAAGGAGTTTTAAAAACTAGCCAGGTGTGGTGGTGTGTGCCTGTAATCTCAGCTGCTTGGGAGGCTGAGGCAGGAGGATCACTTGAGGCCAGGTGTTGGAGGCCTCAGTCAGCTATGATCATGCCATTCCACTCCAGCCTGGGCTGTAGAGCAAGACCCATCTATAAATAAATAAATAAACAAACGAATAAATAAATAAATAAAATGGTGCAGTATTTGCATATAATCTATACACATGCTCCTGTATACTTTAAATCATCTGTAGATTACTTATAGTATCTAATACAATGTAAATACTACGTAAATAGTTGTTATACTGTATTGCTTATTTCTATTTTTAATTGTTGTATCATTTTTTATTGTTTCTTTCCAAACATTTTTGACCCATGGTTGCTTGAATCCATGGTTGCGGAACCCACAGATATGGAGGGCCGACTATATTTATTTAGTGAATGGCATCATTAGTTGTCTGGTCATTGAAACCAGAAAACTGGGATAAATATGGCTCTCTCTGTTCACTTCCCACATCTAATTATCACAAGTCCCATTAATTCTGCATCCTAAATAATTCTGCCTCTTTTCTTCTTGACACTAAGTTGATGCTCATCATTTTTACCTGGATTGTTACAATAGGTTCCTAACTGGTTTCTCTGGACTTTCATGATCTGGCAACAAAAGGTAGGCATTCCTGTTTTGTTCATGCTGTTCTTCCACTACCTAGAACAGTACCTGACATGTAATGTGCACACAAGTAATATTTGTTGAGTGAATGTATGTGTAAATGGCAGTACTTTACCTTTCCAGCCTCACTTCCCACATTGTGTATGATCCTCACTCAGCAGCCTGACCTGAGTACATAGACTTCTCAGTGAGTTATGTCTTTGCACATTTTGTTCCTTCTGCCTGCATGTGCTTGGTCTACATCTACTCATTAAGACTCAGCCCTATATTGTCAACTGCAGGAAGCTTCGCCTTCCCAAGTCTCGGTTAAGTACCCCTCCTCTGTGGTCTCATAGCATGCTGTGCACACCTCTAATATAGCATTTATCTTGCTTCCTTGTATTTGGTGATTTATGTTGACTATGAGCTCTTTGACGGTGGGGTTTTTGACTATACCTTTTCTATTCCCCAGCATCTAACCCATAAAGAGCACTCTAGAAAGTTTCTTGAATTAATAGAAACATCTCTACCCCAACTGACATCACATTTTGTTCTTTTAAGCCACACGTGGCACTTCAATGATATTGGTAATGTTTGATTATTTGAAGCATTGAACAGTCCAATGCTGTTCACCTTATTATTCTTTATATATATTATTTTGTATGTATAAAATATTTCATTAAAATAATTTAAAAATTATTTTTGGAGGACTGGACTTATATGCCAGTCTTTGTACGAGATTTTAGGAACACAGCAATGTATATTCACAGAACCTACCCTCAAGTTGTGTATAGTCTAGAGAGAAGAAAAAGTTATAAACATGACATAGCATGTTTTTACAAAGTGCTGTATGTGGTATCTCAAAGGATAACTAAGGGAAGTCAAGTAAGGGTTTATGGAGGTGTCCTTTGGCCCAGAGGAAAGTATGTGCTCAGAGGCATGCAAAAGTGGTGCATATTTTTGTGGAATGGTTCTGTTATACTAGAGCACAGGGTCCCTTAAGGTAGGATGGGGAAATGGAAAGGCAAGTTTTGACCAGACTGTGAAGACCCTGCTTTACATACTAAGCAATCTGCACTTGATGTTCCCATACGTAACAGGCAGCTGTTGAGGTTATATATGTGGAAAGTGATGTGTTTGGACTCATTCTTCTACCCCCCAAATACTGATGAGTTCCTACTTGCTGCTATTTGATCTGACTTTTCCTTTCACACTAGAGGCTCAAGCCCATTCAGGTCTATCAGCTTCTGCACAGATGCTGGGAAGCATGGAGGAAAGATGACCCATCACAGAAGGGAAAGTAGGAGAAAGGCTGAGTTGCCAAATACCACACCGTGAGTAGGAGACAGAACTAGAATTGGATCCAGCTGTCTTCCTTCCCTTTCTGTGTAGTCAATTACCCTCCCCTGAGCTCCCTCTGTGTCAGGGGCCATGCCTGGATACGGGGGTAGGCAAATCATGAGTAAGGAAGAGAAATGGCCCCAGACTTTTGCAGCACTCCCACTCCGAAAACGCAGGTTGCACACCAGAAAGACACACAAGGGCAGAGAAAGGAGCAGCTGGAAATTCTAGATATCCACATCTGTCTGGTGAGGGACTGCGGGGCTTCATGGAGGAGGGGAGTGTGAAGCAGATTTGGAATGGTGAAGCAGAACAGGGCTGGAGAGAAAGGAAGGAGGTGAGAAGGACCCAGGTGAAGTTTTGGAGGCAGGAAAGAACAAAACCTACACCGCAGTCCTCATATGTACTTTTGGTCTGACAGCTGTATCAGTGGCCTTGTACAGCGAGCCACGTGGCTCCTGTGGGGGTGTGCGTGGCTTGGTAGGGGCTGTGGGTAGGAGCAGGGGGCCTGGGTCCCTGTTCCTGTCTTCTTTCTTCCTCTTTGCACTAGGGGGCCACCCTTCTGGAAGCCAGGATGTGTGGGTCCCAGATTCTTCCTTCTCCAACCTCCCCCAGAAATAAATCACAAATGATTTCATTAAATGCACCTCCTGCTGGGGATGTTGGCTCATAATTCCTCTCTGATTAACCCCCACTACCCCGGCAAGTTTATAGGCCAAGAGAGGGAGGGGGAGAAGAAGAGGGTAAAAGGAGGGATGGGGGGAATCCCAGGCGGGTGATGGATGCCTCTGTCAGCCTAGCTCGTATTTATTAATAGTCTTAATACGGGAAGCAATAAAGGAAGAGAGGGATTCTATTAATTAAATCATTGTTATAATTAACTTTCATTAAAGGAGGATCAATAAAGAGGGGTTGAGATGGAGAGAGGAGAGATCCATTATCTCTAATTTCCTTGGAAGGGATTCAGGGAACGAGATGGGGTTGCTAGGAGACAGAGATGTGAAGGAAGAAGGAAGGATGTAAGATGTCATCCAGGTGGGGCTGGAAGCAGAGTGGACAGGAGGGTTTCAGGTGAATGGAGAGAGGGAATGGTGGGGGTGGTCCACCCAGGGGCCCTGAAGGGAGTTGGGGGTGGCTGATAAGGGAGCTGCTGGGATGGAGAACAAGGGGGCTGCAGGCATGTTCCTGTGCAGAGCATTGCTGAGAGCCGTGGTGAGCACGCAGGTCCTTAATAAATGCTTTATGATGCTGTGTATGTGTCTGTCTAGCCTGCGAAGCTGGTTAGAGCGGATGAATGTGTTTTTGTGACTGTGGAGTCAGAGCGTGCATATGGGTATGTGGGGATGGCAGCAGAGACAGAGACAGGGATGGGAGAAATATAAAACAGTCTTCAGAGGTATGGGGCTTAGGGCATTTTTTACTACGTGGATACTCAAAGGTATGCACTCTTGACAGAAGTATGCCTGTCCTTTGGCCTAAGGCACAAGGATGGCTGATGTGGAGGGTGAAGGTCTGAGCAGTGGAAACCCTGTTCCACTTTTCCAAGACATGTACCCCCACCCCCGCTGGACTAAACCCTGAGCAGAACTGACGCAGACCCAGCAGTGTGCTCCCTCCCCCACTGCAGTATTCTCCAAGCCAGATCTCCCACTTGAGACAGAGCTTCTTTCCTCCTCCCCCTCCTCCCACTGGTGCCAGCACATCAGGAGGCACAGTGGGAAAATAACTGCTCAGCATCCTCCCCCATGAGGCAGGGACAAGTCTCCTCCTTCCCTCTCCCCTCCACGAGGGTCTAAGAGCCAGAGGTCTGGACCCTGTTTGCTCCAGCCACACTCATGATAAGAACACACTTTATGACGACAGTTACACATATCATATAAATATATTTGTCCAAACTACAGAGAGAAGGGAGAGTATCGGGGCGAAGTTCTTATTGCTGTGGGGGTACCTGGAGAGGGAGGAGAGGTGGGGAAATGAGGACACCTGGAACCACTTGTTCCCCCATCCCTCACAGAAGGCACGAATACATTATTTCTTTCCATGTGAGGTGGCTGAGGGTGCGGGCAGGGCAGTGAGGGCTGGAAGGGGCAGGAGACAGAGTACAGGAATCCTCAAAAATACAAAAGAAACCTCCAAACTTAGTATCTAGGGCTATGGGAAAAAGCTGGAGTGGGGTGTGGAGGGGAACAGAAAGAGAAACCAACGAAGCTGTGAACCGAAAGAGACCGAAGAGGCCATGACGTCCATGCTGCTGCCTCTATGCAGGCCCCAGAGAAAACTCAGGTAAACAAACATAAACCCCAAATAAGCGAGGTGGGGCGCCCCAGGAATTGGCTTTGGGGCATCAGAAAGGGGAGTGTGTGTGAGTGTGTTTGTGTGTGCAGTGGCTGTGTGAGTATCAGAAGCAACCAGGGCTAGGAGTGGGTGATTCCATTCTCACAGGGGAAGGCCTCCTCCATCCTGGTTCTTCCAGAACCGCTTTCAGGGGGTAAATTCAGCCACTCCTTCTGAGAAGGGCTCCTGCCTAAGACAAAAAAGCCAGGTAGGAGAGGATGAAGTGAGAAAGCTTGGGATGAAACCAGGGCACATAGAAGCGGTTCTTAGAGAACAGAATATCATGGAGCCCAGTGTGATGGGAAACCGGCCCGAGACCTAAGTGCATGTTTGTGTCTGACTGTATGAGAATGTGTGTGTGTGTGTCTGTGGGTGTGTGTGTATCTGTGCAGGTATTAGGGAGGGGTTAGATCACTCAAAGGTGAAGGGGTCCTGGGTGCTGAAAAAGAAGTGTCCATCCATGTGGTCCTCCAGGGCATCCTTGTCACTCTCAGCAGGGAAGCGCTCCTTACAGATAGGACACTCCTTCCATGGGGGAGTGGCAGGGTCCCCAGTGCTGGCCTCTGACAGTGGACCCACTGTAAAGCCACTAAGGAGAGACAGAGGGGAGGAGAGAGTCAGTGTGCTTTGTTGCCTTCTTGACTTGTAGACCTCAGGGAGTGGGACCCGTGCACCTGGGTTCCCAGATTATCCTGCTCCCGGTACAGCATTCTGCTGGTTCTCTCTCCCAGTTTCTCCTGCAGCGTCTTTCTCCCCATAATATGGAAGCCTGAGTTTTCTAGTTCCCCATTTCCTCTCTTCTTTAGTCCCTGCTGGTCTCTGCAATGCACAGCCCATCCCCCAACCTATTGCTCTCCTCCCTCCATCTCCGTCTGCTGCCTAATGAGGCTGAAAATGAGTCTGACATCGTCCTTCATCTTCCTGCTCCAGCCGAGAAGGATGACAGCATCACCCTCTCCCTGCCCTGAGCCCATCCCACATTCAGGCAAAGCTGGGGACTAAATGATGAAATCTCTCTTCCCTGTGCCTGCCCTCTTGACCCGGAGAAGAAAAAGGAAGGCAGAAGCGGGCAATCTGATACCCGAATCCCCCACCTCTGTAGGTTCCCCTTCTTAAAGGGTCCCCCATGAAGTCAGGGAAGAAGAAAAGCATTTCAGGTGTAGCTGGATGGATGCTGGGTCCCAGTCTTCTCTCTGCTTCCATCCCTGGGGGCCTTGGTCACCTCCCTTCCTTCCCCAAGGAACCTAGGTACCTACCTGGTGGTTGGGGAAGGGGTAGGGGCAGGGGAGAGGGGATGCAGGGCAATTTGGGCTCCACAGAAGATGATGCTAGAACAACACAAAAGCCAGTTAAAGGCAGGACCTCTGAGTGCACTGATAAGACAGGGGAGGGATTACCTGAAGGCACATGGGATTTTGAGCAGTGGGTAATTTTCTGTGTCAACCACACCTGTATCTCCTTTTCTTGGCTAAGGTCAGGAAGGCAGATGCGGGAGCAGGGCATGGTGACTGTTCACATGGATGCCCTTTGCTCCTGACTCCCTCCTGTCCCCCCGGCTGCACTCACCTGGCCATGTCATAGAAGGCACTGCCCAGTTCCGGAAGCAGCAGGTTGGCCTCCTCACCCCCACTCTGCACAGCTGCCATCAGGACTGACTTCTCATCTTCAGCCTCCTGGGCACCAAAAAGACAGAGTTGGGTTTGGGGATGGTGTCCCAAGATGGGGGAGCAGCACACTGGGACAGGTAAGGGAAGAGCAGCAGAGGCTGGGACAGTGACCAGAGGGGCTGTAGGAAGAGTGCAGCAGGAGAGGCGTTTAGATGGGGGCTGGTGGATAGGAAGAGAACGAATGTCAGGGAGAAGCAGTGAGGCTATTGGGCAGGGTTGGGTTTTGGGGTGATATCCATTGGTGGCCTTGAAGAGAGGCTGGGCCTGCCTCCTCTCTTAGTGTGGCTGAGACTTCCTGCTCTAGAGGCTGGGACACTTGGGTTTGGCCCTACTTCTTCTTACTGCTTCTGCTCACCGAGTCAGAACTACTGTCTTCAGCTGGCCCTGAGAGGTGGGGGGCAATGGGAGCCGGCTGGCTGATGACAACGACAGAAGAAGCCTCTCGGGGCCCAGCAGGAGAGGAGCTTGCATCTCCACGCTCACATAGGCCATAGGGCGGGAGCCTCATGTCTTCTGGGGACTCGTCCTCGGAGTCTGTCAGAGCTGCCGGGCAGCCTGCAGGAGAGGAAGCAAGCAAAGAAAGAAGGATGCATTGTCAGAGGGTTGCATCAGCTCTGTCTCCTCTGGATGAGGAATATAGTTAAAACAAACAGGGGCCAGGGACTGGCAAGGAAAAGGCAAAACACATAAAAGGCAGAGGCAGCTCCCAGAAGGGTCACATGGAGCTTTCCTCAATAGGGGGAGGTGGAGTGAGGAAGAGGTGTCACAAGGCTGGGGGTGTACAGACTCAGCCCTGCAGTGGCCTCCTCATCCTCTGTGGCAGCGTCCTCATTCCATTTCTCATCTGCCACCTTCTCCAGGCGGGCCTCCAGCTTTCTCATGTACTCTAGCAGTTCCTGGAATTGGGGAGGAAAGAGGCAGGTGCTGGAGGCTGGGAAGATGCCAACCTTACTGGCCTACAGAGCCTTTCCTTGTATCCGAGATGAACTCTTAGCTCCCAGGATTAGATGCCTTCACAGAAGGGTATGGCAACTTCACATAGACCCAGCAGCCCTCCTTTGTCCCTTACATCCCTCCTTCTCCTAGCGATCCTCCTGTGTCCTGCCAAGTCAGCTAATAAGAGGAGCCAGGGTCCCATTTTTAGCATCTGGGACCTCTTAGAGATACCAGTTTCTAAATCAAGACATGACAAGAAGATACAAAATTTCCGGCCTTCAAGTCCTCAACTGTGGCATCCACAGGGCCTGAGTTACAGGTCCTCACCTGCTTCTCCTCCTGTAACTGTTCCTTTTCCTTCTGGAGCACACGCAGGGCTGACCGCAGCTCCGTCAGCTCCCGCTTACTCTCTGACAACTGCACCTGAGGGAAAAGGGCCACCTTGAATTTGGAGCCTAGAATGTACCTCCAAGAAGCTGGGATCTGGGACCTGGATCAACGACCTAGAACCAGGTCACCTCCTGCCTCTGTTCCTCTCCTCCTCCTCCAACACACACAGGGGAGTCCCCATCACTCTTCCTCCAGGAGTCCCTTGTCTTGGCCACACAGACACAGTCATCTGAGTCCTAGTCTTTGCGTCTCAAGTGTAGACCTGGATGACTGCCTCTGGGCTAGACTGCAGAGGCCTTGGTCATACCAGGGGGATACTTTATGATTATCCTAAGTCACCCCTACTAGGCCAAGATGTGTGCCCTGAGAGCAGAAAGGTACATTGCACATTTCGAACCAATGAGGGCTTGGAAGTGTGCAAGTGAGATGCTGCCCAACATAGAATTGGACGTCTGACACTTCTGAGACCACATCCAAGACAGAGCTAAGGGGCACTGATGCCTCAGGAGGCCACAGGACAGGACCCCTGGTGGCTGGATGCCTTACCAGGCTAGAATCCTTTTCCCGGGCCAGTTCAGTCTTGAACACTTGATTCTGGGTCCTCTCCTCCTGAACTGCCTTCTCCAGTCGAAGTATCTCTGCACTCAGCTTCAGGATCTTGTCCTTCTCTGCCTGGGAGAAAGCCAAAAAGGAAAATGGGAGGGGGAAGGGGAAGGAAAGGGATGCCACCAGCAACAGCACCATACCTCATTGTGTGTCTTCCTTTATTGCTGCAGTCCCCAACCCCTGGGCTGAGGACAGGACTGGTACTGGTCTGCGGCCTGTTAGGGACTGGGCTGCAGAACTCCACTCCCCCCACACCCTATCTGTGGAAAAATTGTCTTCCATGAAACTTAGGAAGTGGGGTGCACACAGCAGGAGGTGAGCAGCCAGTGAGAGAAGCTTCATCTGTATTTACAGCAGCTCCTGCCGCTGGCATCACCACCTGTGCTCTGCCTCCCCACCTCCACCCCACCCCTCACCATCCGTGGAAAAATTGTCTTCCATGAAACCGGATCCTGGAGCCAAACAGGTTGGGGACTACTGCCTTATTTGACTGAATTGTTTTTGGAGCAATTGCCCCTTTTTGCATTCCTCATTTCCTATACCCTCCGAAAAAAGGACAAGACATAATAGCAAGGTGCTGGTGCTGATCAGGAATGGGTACTTCTGGCAGGGCCTGGAGCCCAGGACAGAAAATGTTTCTCTGCCAAGTATAGTAACCAAGACAGGGGTGCTATGGTGATCAGGATTAGGATACCCTGGCTAGGGAGGGTCATGCCTGGAAAGTAAAGTGTACCTCCCTCAAAGCCCCTCTCCACCCCTGAGTCCCCTAAGGTTTTCAACCCCTCTTCTCTCCTCCCAGAGGGTCTGACCACATGTAGGAGTCCCCACAGAGGTGGATGGTGGCCATCAGACCCCTAGGTCCCCTCATCCCTCTACCTCCACACTCTGCAGCAGCCCTGCCCGCTCCTTGCTCCACTGGCTTTTTTCCTCCTTCAAGTGCAAACTGAGCTCGGCCAGCCTGCCGTTGACTTCAGCCACTTCCAGGCGGCTGCGGTGTAGCTCAGCTATGGTGCGGTCTCTGGCTGCTGCTGCGCTGGCCAACTCCTCCCCAAGAAGGGTGGCCTTCTGCTGGCTTGAAGCTGCAAGCTCCTGGGACCCTCGAAGCTGCTCCTTTAGGGGCTCCAGCTCAGCCTCACGAGAAAGGAGGAGATGGAGATCAGAGTTCCCAGTGAATCATTTGTCAACCATGGGTAACCAAGCTCCCTCCTCCCCCCACTGCATTAGGACTGAGGATTGGATTGTTTAGCCTTTAGCCATATCTTTTCCCCTTTTCTCTGGCCACCCCAAATTTTCTACAACTAGCTCTTGAACTTTTCACTGCTTTCTGTTGCTTAGGGGCCTTCACTCACCACCCGCTGCTGGGCCTGGCTTAGGGTGTCCTTCATCTGGGCCATTTTGTCCTTCAGTCGCTGGACCTGAGCACCCTGCTCCTCTTGCTGGCCCCTGGCCTCCTGCAGCTCCAAATTTAAGCGATGATTCTCCTGTTGTGCCATTTGGAGCTCAGCCTGATGGAAGTGGAAAGCAGGTAAGGAAGGGGGTATATGCGTTGGGGTGGCCGGGGAGGTGAACGTTGTGATGAGGGAGGTCAAGGTTCAGATTTAACACACACTCAAGCATTCAGTTCTTGCCAGCCATTCTTGGGTTCTCAGCTCAAAGGGATTCAATCCTTAACATCCAGTCTCTAGCTCCTGAAATGAGCTCCAGCATCACAGCCTGGGGTCTTACATGCAGGTATTCATGTCCCATGTCTGCTTCTCCACTCTTCCTCTTAAAACAAAACTCAGTTTGGATGTCTCAAACTCAGCATAGTCTACTGCCCCAGTCTTTCCTTTTATTCCTGTCCATGGTACTACCTATCTCCCAAGACACCCAGGCTGGATCCCTTGGTGCCATGCTTGGCTCTGTCCTCTCCCTAGCAGCCCACACAAAAGCTTATTGCTTCTCCATCCTCCATCCTGGTCACACCGTCTTCTCTTTTCTTTTATTGCCACAACCACATTAGCTTAGGCTCTGGTCATTTCTTTTTTTTTTTTTGAGAAAGAGTCTCACTCTGTTGCTCTGTTGCCTGGAGTAGAGTGCCGTGGCATCAGCCTAGCTCATAGCAACCTCAAATTCCTGGGCTCAAGCAATCCTACTGCCTCAGCCTCCCGAGTAGCTGGGACTACAGGCATGTGCCACCATGCCCGGCTAATTTTTCTATATAGATTTTTAGTTGTCCAAATAATTTCTTTCTGTTTTTAGTAGAGACGGGGTCTCGCTCTTGCTCAGGCTGGTCTTGAACTCCTGACCTTGAGCGATCCACCCGCCTCGGCCTCCCAGAGTGCTAGGATTACAGGCGTGAGCCACCGTGCCCGGCCTCTGGTCATTTCTTGCTTGGACTACTGAATAACCTCATAACTAGCTCATTTACCACAGGGCAATCAGATTAATCTTCTTTAAGTACAGTTCTGATTCTTTAAGTACAGTTCTTTAAGTACATGTCACCCCGACTTGAAAACCATCAAAGCCTCTCACTGCTTACAGATGATGACTAAACTCAAGATCCTCCACAGTCTGAGCTAGGCCTTATCTCAAACTCTTCACCCACACGTCCAGGTGCCCTGAGTGTTCTGGCCTCTCAGCCTTTGCTCCCGTCTTTCTCTGTTCCTAGGATAGCCTCCCTCTCATCTCTGTTCAAATTCTACCTATTCTCACTGCTGAGCAAAGGGTTTTTAGACCATCTTCCACGCAAACCCAGGGTTCTGAGGAAGCGAAATCCTAAAAATATTTGATCTGAACTTATTCTATATTATTAAAAATTCTGTTAAAAAGCAACACACAAACTCCCGAGTTAACACACTGGAGATCACCAATCCATAGACATGTGCTTCCAGGTTAATTCATTTTTGTACAAACCTCAGAATAAAGTTTCTATTGAATTAAAGAGTAAACTGAGATTATAAGGTGGACAGTTTAAAAACTGTTATCATTTGCACCTACTTGTGTGTGACTCAGGTGTTCTCAAAATTGTACAACCAAAATAAAATACAGAAATACATTAGTTGCTGAGGCTGACAGAACAGTTATCCATAACCTCTAATTTCAAAGTTTGGTTTCCATCAGAATTACTTAATTGTTTTCATTACCTTATAAGTAAATGTTATACATTTGAATTTATAAAAATACATTTATAGTAATAAAATATTGTTTATCTTTATTCAGCGAGGTTCCACATAAGATGAAAACTTCATTGGTGGGTGGGGAGGAAAGAGTTCTTTTGCTAAAAAGGTTTGAAAGTACTAGGCTAGTCAAGCCCCGTTTTAAAAAGACTTTTCTAATGTCTAACAAGATGTGCTTTCACCCATCCCTCCAAAGCTCTATGATAATTTATTAGATTTCTCTTGTGATACTTCTTACATTACACTTTGACCAATCCCGATCTGGGTACATGTCTTATGTTCCCTAGTAGAGTGCACACAACGTAGTCTTCACATCTTTATTCCCTTTGGTGCCCAGCACTCAGAAGGGACTCAATCAATACTGGCTTAATAATGGAGAAAGTAAACCAACCCTCAGCTCCTTACCTCACTTTGCTCCCTGTCTGCTTGCACTTCCTTCAGTTGCCCAAGGAGTTTCTCTTGTTCCCGAGTCAGGGCCTTCACCGTGTCTCTAACCCTGTGAGTGGGGGGATGACATGTCAGATAATCTGGTCACCTAGAGAAAGAATGAAGGACTCAGACCTCTTGTGCTCTTCTACTGGTGTTCCTCTAGGCCCAGACCTCCACTTCACTCCAGCATGCTTAAATCCCCAACCAAATGATCCAGGTCTAAGCCCCAAGAACCCAAGATTCCAGGTTCTGGGGCACAATCTAGAAATAAATAGTTTTTCTTATCTTTTTAAGGAATGTTCTGCTGATGGCTCCTGGTTGTTTTCACCCAATCTAGAGACTAGAATCCAGTCTTTTCCAGACAAGGGGAAGTCATTAGTAATTACAAACTTTTGATCTAGGTCAAAAGTTGGCAGACTTTTTCTGTAAAGAGCCTCACAGCAAATATTTTAGGCTTTGCAGGCTGTGCAGATTCCATGGCAACTACTCAACCCTGTCACCATGGTGGGGAAGCAGCCATGGACAATATGTAAATGAATGAGCATGGTGTTCCAATAAAACTTTATTTATGAATGCTGAGATGTGAATTTTATACAATTTTCACCTGTCACAAAATATTCCCCTTTTAATTTCTTCTCCAACCATTCTTACCTGTGAGCTGTACAAAAACAGGTGACAGGCTACATTTGCCCCATGGGCCATAGTTTGCTGATGCCTGGTCTAGACAATACCTAATCTTTTCCAGATGTTCAACCTGATCCCTGCTTTTCTGCTCCGTGAGTTAGAACAGAGACATCTAATATCTCCCTAGGGCAAGACTAACATATCTTGAAGAAGCCTCTCAGATCAATTCACTTTTTATTCTAGGCCTTGCACAGAATGCCTCTTGCCTATAAAGAGGTTTTTTTTTTTTTTTAACAATATCAAATCTACCAATAGTGAATGAAACTTAACTATACCATTTGCTCAGTGAAAGAACTAGAATGTTTAACCTGATGAAAATTTGAAGGATAGACATGGGAGGTGGTGGTCAATATTTAAGCTATTTGGTAGAAATAACAGTTTTCTGGTAGAAGAAAGAAATTTATTCTGTGTGGCTCCAGAGGTTTAAAACTAGGACCCACTGGTAAGTTATACAAGGACAGAGTTTTAGCTCAAACACAAGAGATACAAAAGTGACATCTGTCTAATATTGAGAGAGGCTGCCTCCTGAGGGGGTCTTCTCTTACATAGCCACTCATGACCTTATACTCCTCCCAATGCTAAGACTCTATGATTGATGGCCTTTTTCAGGGGAGATATTCCATAACATTCCTGGATCACAGTTCTAACATATCTTAATAGTAAGACCAGAGTCTAATCTTGCATTTCCTGTGGTAAAATATGAAATTCACCCTCTCTTATCTTGTGCTGTCATTTTCTTTTTTTTTTTTTTGAGACAGTCTCACTCTGTTGCCCTGGCTAGAGTGAGTGCCGTGGCGTCAACCTAGCTCACAGCAACCTCAAACTCCTGGGCTCAAGCGATCCTACTGCCTCAGCCTCCCGAGTAGCTGGGACTACAGGCATGCACCACCATGCCTGGCTAATTTTTTCTATATATTTCTAGTTGTCCAATTAATTTCTTTCTAATTTTTCGTAGAGACGGGGTCTCACTCTTGCTCAGGCTGGTTTCGAACTCCTGAGCTCAAACAATCCGCCCGCCTCGGCCTCCCAGAGAGCTAGGATTACAGGCGTGAGCCACCTCGCCCGGCCGTGCTGTCATTTTCTTCTTCCAAATCCTCCAGTCCTAGCTCTTGCTTAGCTATCACAATAAACGGTATAATAACTATGATTATTTCCGAAGGTGAGGAATACAGAATGATGTTAGGAAAGATGAAAGAAAGCTAGGCAGAAGATGTCCCCATTAATTGGAATACCCCGATTGAGGTTGAGAAGGGAAAGAGAAACCATGAGACAGAGAGCAGGTCTGCCTTCCCGAAACAGGAGGCTGGAGTTCAGGCATCATGGGAAGCAAAGGGGGTAAGGAAGGTCCCCTCACCTGTCCAGCTCTACCTCCTTTGTCAGCACTTTCTCACTGATGGTCTGGATGTCATCCTCCAGCTCCAGGATGCGTGCCACGTGGTCTCCCTGTTGCTGGCTCAGTATGTCCCTTTCTTCTGTGAGCTCCCCATGGGCCCGGGAAATCCCCTGGAATTAAGGGTCCCCCAGAAGAAGAGGGAGGTTGACACTCATCTCTCAAATGGTAGAACAAAGGCTTAGGAGGAGTATGCCAGAGTTTGACTTCTCCTACCCTCCTTTCCCATCACCTTCCTTGCAAAAGAAACTCTAAGGGAACATTCCCTTTCCTGAGAAGATGGCCAGCCCCACCTTACCCCAGCATTCCTATGTTCAAAGAACTGAATCTCATTACAAGTTTGGGACACGACTCTCATCATAATAAGTTTAATCCCACTTGTTCCCCTTAAACCTATTTGGTTGATGGCAGAACCACCTTAAAGGCCCACTAACATCTCTCCTTCACTCTTTTCACTGGGTTCAGATTTTGGAACTAGCTGAGCAGCCAGGCCCTGTCCCCTACTTGGCCCAACTCCCACCTTGTACTGCTCCATCAGCTCTGCATGCTCCTGCCTGGCGGTTGCCAGAGTCCTCTCGAGCTCCTGTACTCGGCTTCTCAGCTCTGTCACCTGCCCCTCCAGCTGTAGCTTCAGCTGCATCAGGTCATTTCGTTCTTGCTGGCTCTCATCCAGCTGGTTCTACAGGGGACAGGATGGGAAGGGAGGTGTGCTTGTGAAGCACCCATTCTAAGGTTCCATCCCCATCACTCTCCAGATGCATTCTGGGGTTGGGAGGTGACATCAGTATGGGCTATAAAAAGGTGAGTTGAGCAGAGGTGTGGTGTGCTACTGAATCCCGCCCACCACCCAGTCAGACACATCAGCTCATGGCACTCTTAACTGATCCATCCCTCTTACCGTTCCTCACTCTGTAACTGCAGGAATCTCTCGTCTGGCGCAAGTCTTTCTCGATGAACACAGACAAGAGATGGCTCCCCTAATTTTACCCTAACTGTTCTGGAGTTGGATAGACTTGGGTTCAAATCTCCAATACAATTTTTACTAGTTACAACTTTTTTTCAAAAAGACAGGGTCTTGCTATGTTGCCCAGGAAGAAGTGCAGTGGCTATTCATAGGCACGATCATAGCTCACTGCAGTCTCGAACTCCTGGCCTCAAAAGATCCTCCCACCTCAGCCTCCCAAGTAGCTGGAATAGGTGTGTGTCACCGTGCTTGTGTAGCTATGTGACTTTGAACAAGTTATTTAACTTCTCTGAGTCTCTGTGTCCTCATCTGTAAAATGATCCCTTAGTCTGGGTTGTTGTAAGGTTTAAAAGAGAATCATGAATGTGAAAACAGAACACAGAATAGAAGCTCATGCATCTCTTACTTCTGTGAGACACAAACATTTTCCTATTCTGGTGTTGACTCTGTGTACTTATTAGACTTGGAGTTCTAGAGGGCAGGGGTTTGTTTGTCTAAATCACAGAAAAGCTACTCATTCTCATCTTCTGAGACTTCGTCAGGCCTTTCGTTGTCTGGAGGATGTACTTGTCCCCTACCTGGCCCTGTCCTTGCCTTCCTTCAGAAAGTCTTCCTTGCTAGTATCTGCCTCCATTCCCTAATTCTTCTCTATTTGGCCCAACAGAAATATAATACAAGCCACACATAGAATTTAAAATTTTCTAGTAGCCCCTTAAAAAAAGTAATAAGAAACATGTGAAATTAATTTTAATAATATTTAATCTAATCCAGTCTATCCATTTCAACATGTAATCAATATAAAAATTATTGAGGTCTTTTACATTCTTTTTAAAATACCATGTCTTCAAAATCTGATGTGTATCTCACCCATACGGTACATCCCGATTTGGATTAGGCACTTTAGAAGTGGTTAAGCACCTGTGGTACTGGACAGCACAGGTCTGGGCTCCTGCCTATCTGCTCTCACTCCTCGCTTGTCCTAGAAGCAGGTCTTATCCCCCACTTCCTCTGAATGTTTCCTGCAATAGCCTCCCTCCACCATCTGGATCGTCCTGTAGGGCTCAGGGCAGGATATAGCCTTTGGAGAAGGAAGGCTTGAAAAGTTCTTAGGAAATCTTGGGTTACACAGGCCTGTGGGTGGCTTGCTTTCCTGCCTTACATGTTCCTGTCTGTCTATGTTAGACTGAGACTTTGTATAACTTCCAATACAAGGAGGCAGGACTTTGTATAACTTCCAGGAGGTCTTCAGTTGAGGCTACAGATGAAGGGAGGGTGAAGTGGGAAGGAGCCCCTTGCAATGCTGTCCTCCCACTCCCTTGCTTGGAGCAACTCTGCTGCTCTTTTCTCACCTGCAGGACAGTTGCCTTGGGCACAACCAGGAGGATGTCAGAGCCGCCATCTGCTTCCTCCAGGGTCACCAGTTCATCCATGGGCCTTGGCTCTCGGAACTGAAAAGGGGGGCTCTGTCCACACACGCGGCCCTGGCGATTCACATATCGGAACTGGTAGAGCTGGGCTCCTGGTTTGGGCAGGTAGCTGGCTGTGGGAAAAATGGATCCAGGACCCCAGTATGATCCCAGGTCCTCAAGTGCTTAGCAGTTCCCCCTTTCCCCTAGTGCACCACATTATTCATTGTCCTTGGCTCAGCCCCTCGCTCCCTGTTTTCTCTCCTATCTACCTCCCACATACTATTTCTGTTCCCTGGGATACTCTTCTCCCTCCTTTCTGCCTAGCCCTCTCCTTCCTCTCTTTCCCAAACTCACTCCCCTTCAATCACAATCATAATAACGCTAGTTACCATTTACTGAATGCCTACCATGTACCAGACACTGTGCTAACAGCTTCACCTGAACCATTTTAAATCCTCTTAGTGTCCCTCTAAGCCCTTTACTGTTAAGATAACAGAAACAGGGAGGTTATGTGAGGCCAATCAGCTTGTCAGTATTAGGGTAGAGATTTGAACCCAGGTCTTTCAGAATCTTATGATCATCCTGTTCTCAACACATAATGCTATTTTCCCTCCTCCCTACCCCCTAGTTCCGTAAGAGGAGTTCCTCCTCCTTTGGGTAGGATGCGGGACTAGATGCCCTCTACAGTTGCTTCTAAGTCCCTGATTCTGTAATAATCCCATGATTCTACATCTGCTGAGCCCTGCTGCATATATTCTCATATATTTATTTGCATTTATATTTCCTTGTCCTCTGTGCCTAACTTTTATGTTTCTGAGCCCGATACCTTCTTCCAAATCTCTACTCCCTTGGCTCTTCCCCCCCCATTTTCCATCTTCCCTTGTACCTTGGAACTGGACACTGGTGTGGATGGGGGAACCATCAGTTGTACTTTCAGGCACTGAAGACCACACAAAAGTGTGGTAATCCCGAACACAGGCGGCCTCCACCTGAGAAAGCCCAAGGTAGGAGAAGGGAATGGTGACAGAACTATCACCTATGGATGGTAGAAAGGGCTGAGGGATTGAATGAGGGGGACAGGACAGAGCTACAGTGGCAACAATGGCAAGAGACCAGGAAAGGGGACTGATACTAATGTGTCAGGAGTAAGCAAGGCTAAGATGGGGAGAAGATAAGCTTTGCTTATACAGGTGGCCTCTGTCATCTGTGACATCTTTCTTCCTTTTTCTCTAACAACCCGAGGTTGAGAATCTAAGAACCTAATCATTCCCTTTAGTCCAACCAAACCATGGGCCATAAACCTAAGCCAAAAATGGTTCCAGGGATACCTTGAAGATGCCAATCCAGTCACTGGCACTGGGCATGGTGCCTGGGGGAAGGGTGTAGTGACATTCCACCTTGGTGTTGGGGATGTAGGTCCGGGCTACATTCAGAAAGTTGACTCCACCCCGGGATGGCGCCCGGCTTAATGATGATTCTTCCATCCTGCCCTTGAGATATCTGCCCTCCTATGAAAAAAAGGGTTGATACGCTGAAGTCTCTCCACTCCACCTCCTTCCCCTTACATTCTACCTCCACCCACTCACAGCCCCTACCACTGGAGATGAAGGTATACCTGGTTTCCATCCCCTGAGGGTTTTAGGACCTTTTAGAGGTATCACTCTTAGGCTGTAGGACATAGGTCTGGTCTTCCAAGCCAGTCCCCACCCTGTCTCACATTATGCCCTCTCTGGATCATAGATCTTTCTTAGAGTTCAGATCTAATTTTTGCTCTCTTTCACTGCCCCATTGACCAACCAAGTCTCAGTATCCCAGGCTCTGCCCCCTTCAATCCCTCCTTTTCACCTCTTAATCTCCATGAGCATTCCAAATTCTCCAGCCTCCATTTCCCTATCCCATCTCTCACACCTTCTGGCTCTTGAATGCAAAATCCAACTGAGATGTGGGGCCCTCTCATTCTGAGCAGGTCTCCTTACCTGTTCCTAAGCTTGTTGACTCAGCTGTACCCAGGAGTGAATTATGACCCTGAGTTATGACCTCAGCTGATCCCTAAAAGGAATGGGTGAGTTTTCAGAGCTGGAATATGGCTTGGGGGGTGGGGCAGAGACAACCAACAGCCCAATCTTCAGGCTGCTGAGGTCTCAGTCCTCTCCCCTTCTCTGAGCTGTCTATCCCTATCAATTCTAGAGAAGCAGAAAGCTTCTGCTGTCATCCAAGAGACAAAGGGAAGGGGAGGATATAAGGAAAGACAGGTTCTATCCCTCAACTTTATTATTCCAGGAAGTCAAGAATTCTGGAGGCGGCAGCTTCAAGGGTGGAGTGCAACACTTAGCAGGAACGTGGTGGTGTGGGGAGATGGAATGCGGGGGCCTGGAGCCAGGAAAGCCCCACCCCTGGGCAGGGAACAGACTAGAAAGTCGGAAATGGGGGGCCCTAAGAAGGGGAAATGTATATTTAATGTTAAAACAAGGGCAAGACAGTTCAAAAAGAACCTAACATTCTTCTCTCCAGATCTTGTCTGCAGCAGGATTAGAAACCTGCTCATTTCACTCTATTATTTCCCTCCCCATTTTCTCTCTGCTCCTCTTAGCCTCAATTCCAAGTGTCTCGAGCTTCCCATTTGTTTGAGTTGGTAGTTGGAGACATGATATAGGATGAGGTTGAGAGGAAGGGGTGTTCCAAGTTAGCTGGGGAGAATTAACTGGAAAATATGAGGGTTGGGTGAGGACAGATAATAATGAAAATCAAGAGAACTCCTCAGCCCAGGGCTGTGAGATGGCACTCTTATTCATCTCTCTCCAGCCCACTACTGTGCTTCCTGTGACAGCCGCAGCTGATGTGTCTAATCAGCCATCACCACTAGTCATGTGCACGCCCCCAAACATCACAAATCCACATCGGGCTTAAGTCAAAGGGACAGGACCTTTAAAAGAAAGCAGAAACTCAGTGGAGAAAGAAAGGTAGGCCAGCAATACAAAAAGTGGCAACTTCTCCCTCCAAAACAGAGATTGAAGACAAGAAATTTCTTTGGATTTTCATCTCTCTGAAAAATTCCTAGTTAAAACTAGTCCATTTTTTCTCCAAATACAGTTCTTCCAGACTTCTAAGGGGGTGTGGGTGTGTATGAATTGCCCCCAAAGATCTAAGCCAAGAGAACCCTCAAATAAATACTCCCCACAAAGAAAATCTGTAACAGCTGTAAACATTCTCCTTGCCTGAAAGTTCTGGGCACCTAAGGTGTAGGTGTGTAGACAGATTCAGATGTTCGCATGGGGGAGAGGGTGTCCCATCCCCTATTCTGGAGGGCTCTAGAGTTCCTTGACATTCTACAACTTGGAAAGTTCCCTCGTCCCCCAGGGATTCAGCGTAGTGAAGGCCTTTGGATTTGGGCGGGGGATTGAGGGAAGGTTTGTGGTGGCCGACTCTTGCCTGAGAGACAATAAGCAAAGATTTCAGCTCCTTCAAACTCCCCTAAGCGTATCAAGCTTTGCAAAGAAGGGCTGAGAAGAAGGCGAGGACAATGAGGGGGCATCCCCCTATTCAGGGCCCCCTTGAAACTAAGAACTCCCAAAACGGTGGGGCTGGCTTCTCCAGTATGGAAAGTGTTAAAACCCAAACGCTCCTGTATCCCCCTTCTACAGTTTCCTTAGATCATCCTTTCACAGACTGGAAAGTGGAGTGACCCCTCCCGTATAAGATCGCCCCCGAATTAGGCCAAGTTTCTTACCCACAGACGGATCAGCTGTTCCCCTCACCTTTCACCAACAACAAAAACAGCACTCCGACGGCTGAGGGGAGGGAGAAGAGTGGCCGCGAGGGCGTCTGGGGCTTGTGGTTCTTCCGCGCGCTTTGCTGCCGGGCCTGGTGAGTCCTGGGACTGCGCATCCCAGGAGGCCGCGCGCAGCGGGGGCGGAGACGAGGGCGCTCGTGGCGGCGGCCTCACCGCGGCATCCTGGGAGGCGTAGTTCTCACCTCCATGACAGCAAACGAGGGTGTGACTATCAAAGGACTTCACGGCCCATGATTCCTTAGGAGGAGGCCGGCAGTATTAGTGGTGACTGCTGGTTTGTAAAGTGCATTGTTGGGGGGTGGGGAGGATTTGCAGCTCTAACGCCTTCTCTATAACGATTTACTGTGGGCAGAACGCTTTCTGGTTCGCCTTCTCCTTCGCTTTTCCCAACCACCTGTGAGATAGGTATTAGTGTTAGCCACAGTTTACGGAGGAAGAAACACGCCCAGGACGATTAAGAAACCACTGGAAACTGTCGAAGATATAAAATGGTAGAAGTGCTCTAGAGCTGTCATTGTCGCTATCCTACAACTAACCACCATTTGGGGACAGGACAACAGTTTCTTCTTTGCTTCAGTCTCAGGGACAGACCTTGTGAAAACTGTGTGTTCTGCGAGGCTGGCCATTTTTTTTCAACTTTAGGAATTCAGTGTCAAGGGTCCAGACGACCGGACAACACTCACATCTGGCCTTAACTTCCCTAGAGTGGCTCCTGGGTCTAGGAAGAAGATACTTTGCCTGAGGTGTTGGTAGGAGCTATGGAATGAAAAGAATGAAGTTGAAAAGAGAGCGTGGCATAATTCAGGACTTGTCACAATTCACAAACAAGCCACTTACAGGAGCCTGTTTGCCCAAGCCTTTTAACTGGCTTAATTAGGCTAACAATACATGTTGTTGTTCCGGTTTTTGTTTAGCTGAGATGAAAGATGGGCACTTCTCCCACATCCCAAGTCACATTATAGACTTGGACATCCTGTCCCCCTAGCCCCATCCTTCACCCCTCTAATCTCTTTCCCTGTCTCTGTATTAAGAAATTACAATCTAAGGATTGATTTCCTATGTGCCTACTTTAGTTCTCTGCTGTACTAAGTTATGGAGCCTCTTCCTTTTCCTAGTTTTTTGGGAGTGTTTTGCTTTTATGACTGCATGGGGTGTCTGTCCCTAGGTGCCTTTCTTCTGAAGATCTCCAGGCACTTAGCAGTAAGTTACTGGGCTCTATAAACATTAAGGCAATGTGCCTGTGTCATTCGTCAGGATTTATGAATTAGGGAACAAGCTTCTGGATGAGGACATGGCTCAAGGTCCTGGGGTCGGTTAAGAGTGAGGCTTGTTGTTCAAAGACTGAAGTCTCAAGTGCTTTTGGTTTTGTCTTCCATCCAGAATGTGATACTAACTCCCATTGTTCTAAGGAATAGTGCTATTAGTTAGCAGGGGACAAATTTCACTGAGCATTCATGTACTCAGTGCAAGGCACAAGGTAATGTGAAACAGAGTCATATCCAACAAATATGTGTGTTAGGTACTATGTCAGGTATTTGATAAATTGTATGGAAAGAATGAATATAAAATACAGATATTTGAAGGATGGATTAAATTTGGATAGTTTGGCAGGATGGGGACTGGGAAGGGTTAAGCTTATTCTAGGCCAAAGCAAAGATTCGGAGGTGGGAGTAGATAATGTTTACTGGAGCCTAGAGAATCCCATAAGAATAGCACATCAATTTCAACTTTTTTTTTTTTTTTGCCAAACTCAGATTATTGCTAATGACTGTAATGTTGTGTTGAGAAGGATTCTGAGGAAAGAGTGCTGGGTAATAATGTCTGCCATGTACTTTGGATGGAAAATGGCAGTAGTAGATTGACTCATTGTTAGAAATTATTTCCTTTCTCCTTCCCTGCCCATTGCCATGTGACTTGCAGTACCTTCTGTAGAAGGAGTCTCATTTCATTGACTTTGGGCTTGATCATGTTTCATGATTTGGCCAATGGGATGTGAGCAGATGTGACTCATGCCATATTCGAGAATGTGAGTTTCCATTTCTTGTTCTTCCCTCCCACTAGAATGGACATATTCCACATGAGGGTTGCTCCTTCTGCCTGGGTCCTGGAATGAGAAGACCAATGGAACAGAGCGGTAGCCTACCCACAACATACATATACATGTCAGAAATAAATATATGTTGTTGTAAGACACTGAGATTTGGGGGTTGGTTGTTATTGCAGCAGAGCTAATAGCCATAGTTGGATACTGGAAAATAAAGATTGAAAGGTAAGTTTAAGCCAGAGTGTAGAGAATTTTGAATGTCAGGTGAGGCAGAGCCTGCTGTGTGTTTATGAGAATCTGTTTCTTTCTTTTCCTTGGACACACAGCTGGACCACATTTTCAGCTTCTCCTTTAATTGATGTGTTCCACTTCCAGGTCTGGCCTATGAAACCTCCCAAAGGAGATCCTTCATATTCTTTCCTTTCTGGCTTGATGAAGATGACCTTGAGCACAGTGATGCTGAAGGCCACGTGTTAAAGACAGTGAAGCCACAGGATGGAAGGAACTTGGTTCCCTAAATCATCACTTGGCAGAGAGTGCCTGCTAATCAGGATCATGTGTTTTGGACTTCACTTGACCAATAAATCAACTTCTATTTTGTTATACCATTAAAAAGTTGGGGTTTATCTTTTGTAGTTATTAGTGTTTTCCTAATCAGTACATCAAGTTAAAGGTTTGGACTTGATTCCCATCAGGAATGGGAAGTTAGTCACTGATGATTTTTCTGAACAAGGGGAATAATACTGTGAAGACAGGTGGAAGTTGTAGTTATAGGGATCAAATAATACTTCTGAGTGAGGTTGGAAGATTTGGAGACTGTTGGTTTTTTCAGAATATAGGCTAATTCCTCATTCAGGGAGGGAGGATAATTGTCATGATTGTTAAAAAGCTCCCTAGAGCTATGGGGGGAGCTGCTGAAAAGTGAATCCGATTTCCCTGAAGTTTTAAGTCTCTTTTCTCTTTTGTAAAAGTCCTAATTCTGGTAGTGCTTCGTTTAGTCCAGTGCTTGCCACATAATAAATGTTGAATGGAAGCTAGTCCTGAACTCTCGAATGCTTTGAGGAGCTACCACTAGCTGAATGCCTACTACATGGCAGGTGTTCTTTCACCCATTGAATCATGATAACCATGCAAGGTGCTATCCAAATTTTACAGATGAAGAAAGTGAGACTTTAAAAGTAACTTGCCCAAGGTCACTCAGATCAGTCCTATTCTGAAACCCATACTTTTTCAATATAACAACATGCTTTCCAAGAAAATAATAATGACTAGTATTTGCTGAGTGTCTGCCATGTGCCAGGCACTCTGCTGGGTGCTTTACAAATACACAGAAGCAGCTCTATCAGATATTGTATGCTGTTACTAATGTTTCCACACTGTGAACTCTGTGGGAAGTAGGAAAAACATTAACATAATTTTAGGGAAGAATTGATTTTTGGAGGGCTTTTCTTTAAGGTGCCTGCCCATTTTCTTTTGTCCTCTTAGTTCTTTGGCTCCATTTACCTTGGGCTGGGTGAAAGGGTGGTTTAGAGTTCTCAGTAATATTCAGGTCTGCAGCTCCTCCTTCACTCCATAAACCCACACTAGTATCAAAGTGTTCAGATTACCTTAGTCCTTTATTAGCGGGGAGCAAGACATGCCCCTGATAACTCATCCATCCATCCATCCATGTTCATTCACTCATTATTCATATTTATTAAACAAACTTTTAATAGGCATTATGGGTCAACAGCTGGAATAATAGCCAGTGAACATTTGTAGCTTTCTAGTTTAAAGACTTTTTACATTCTTAGATTTCTTTGCTTTTTGCAACTAATACTATGAAGTGGATCATATTATTATTATATAATTTTTATCAGTGAAAAAAGCAAAGTTCAGAAATATTAAACAGCTTGACCAAAGTCACATAGCTAGTGTGAGATTTAAATCAAGAATTTCAGAATTCTGAGTGCTCTCCTGTGTCCTCTGCATCCATCACGGTTCAAATTCAAAAGGGCTGCAAGCCTGGTTTCTTGCCATTTTGGCCTCATTACCTTGATTCGTGTATTAGGGTAGACATAACAGCTGCAACAGACAACCCCCAGATCTCAGGTCTTAATATGCTAAAGATTTATGTATCACATAAGTCTAATGTGGGTATTTGTGGTCAGGTGACTCAAGAATCCAGATTTGTTCATGCTGTGGATCTGCCATCTTAAATATGTGGCTTCAGGTTGCCCAGGTGCCATCCCGCCAGCAGATGGGGAAGAGTGAGCATGTGGAGAAGGCACAACCACTCTAAACTTTCACAGCGTGGAAGTAACACATCACTTCCACTTATATTCCATTGGTGAGAACCAGTTATACGGCCTCATCTCATTGCAGAGAGGCTGGAGATAGAATTTAGCCAAGTGCCCATTCCACTCTCTATAAACAGGGATTGAGTCAACATTCTAGAATTAGTAGGGCTGTCGTGGAAGAAAAAATACCTGAGAAGACTTTTAACTGATTCTCAATTTGGTAACACACTCATATCTCTATTTGTCTCTCATTCATTCTACTGGAATTTACAGAGCACCAGCTTTGTGAACCACACATAGGCAAAGATACCCTGCTAAAGAACAGATTGGAACCCAGCCCACCAAATGCTGGTGGGGCCTCAGGCCACGTGCTGATTGGTCATGGAAGTTGTCCTTTTCCCTAAGATCGTGTTATTCATATAATTATAGTTTTTCTTTATTTTTATATTCTATCGGTAAAATGTTTGAAAATTTTTACCCTGTCATAAAATAAATAGCTGTGTGGTGGTCACGAATTAAGTAGCTGATTTCATGTACTTTGCAGTTCTATCACCTTTCTGGCAGTTTCAAAATATTTCTCTCCAGGAAACTGTGGCTGGGCATGCCCCCATGCTTCTCTGGCCTCCACAGTGCGATGGGAATGGAGCGAGCCTCAGAACACAATAAGGAGGCAGCTCAGTCATCTTGCTGAGAACTGACTTCATCTGCTGGAGAGAGTGCAGCCAAGTGGATAGACACGAGACATATCTAGGGGGTAGTATGGGAAGGATGAAGGAGAGGGAAGCAGGATATTTTGATTTTTGAAGTAGGCATTTTGATGCCTGTGGACATGTGACCCTAAAAAATGTCAAACTTTTATCTTTAAAAAAAGCCACTTAAGTCACTTAATATATGCAACAGGCTTCCTGGTGCCACCTGGGGAGAAGAAAGAGTCATGTCTGATCCCAGGTTCCTGGCTTGGGCATCTAAGTGGATGGTAGTACCTCCCTGAAAGGGGATCTTGGCAGAAGGAGTAGGTTTGGGGGTGGGCCCAGGCGGGGTTGGGATGGGGGAGAGGTTGTTCTACTTCTGGACGAAGAGGGTTTGAAGTACCTCCAAGTCTCCGGAAAGCCATTCCTTGCACTGTGGAGCCCAACCTTCCTGGATATCTTTATGTAGTTCCAAACTTGCTTTTTTTTCTTTGAGACAGAGTCTCACTCTGTTGTCTGGGCTAGAGTGCCGTGGCATCAGCCTAGCTCACAGCAACCTCAAACTCTTGGGCTGAAGCCATCCTACGGCTTCAGCCTCCCGAGTGGCTAGGACTACAGGCATGCAGCACCATGCCTGGCTAATTTTTATATATATATATTTTTAGTTGTCCTGCTAATTTCTTTCTATTTTTAGTAGAGACGGGGTCTCGCCCTTGCTCAGGCTGGTTTCGAACTCCTGAGCTCAAACAATCCGCCCGCCTCGGCCTCCCAGAGAGCTAGGATTACAGGTGTGAGCCACCACGCCCGGCCCCAAACTTGTTTTTAAGGGAGAAGATGGAGGATGGTTTAGAAATTCAAGTGCTGGGAAGAACAGAGGAGCCAATCATAGATAAAGATTGTGTGTTTGTGTGTGTGTCTGTGTGTGCATGAATTAATACCAAGAGGAGCAGGGTTGGGATTGCAAAGGCAATAGATGTTCATCTGCATTGTCCGTACATTTGCACATTAATTAGCTCAAATAAAAATGCATGGAGACATCCCCAAGTCTCAGTCTCTCTCCTAATAGAGAAATCATTCTCATATTCTTTTTTTTTCTGATGGCATCCGTACAATCCCTAGTTTCTGTTATGTAAGGTTGGGATGGTCATACTTGAAAAGAAAATAAATGGTTGGCCTCCCTCTTGTTCATGGTGACTTCCTTTTGTGCCTGGGTCAGAGGTGTGGAGGATGGAATGGCTGTTGAGGGATCAGAGATTGGCTTAGCCTGGTCTCAGGGACTGTCCTTGTCTTTTTCTATCTGGGTCCCTCTTTTTGTCTCTTTCCACTCACAGATTGTGTGGCATTTTGGAGGGTGGAGTGCCTGGGCACCTAGCCCACCACTTCCCGCCCCAATCTGGCCCTGGGCATAAGCCACATGGTGCTGGCCATCAGCCTGGCCTCTTGCCCATCTATTACAGCCTCAGCTGCCAGGCTGGCACAGGTACCAAAAGAACTAGCCTCTGCCCTCCCCCAATTCTGTTCCTGGGGCTGAAGCGGCAGAGAGTCAGATGGAGAGAGCACACTCTGGGGTGGGGGGCCCAGGCCAACATGCCTTGGTGGTGGAATGGAGGTGTCTGAGCCTTGAGGAGTTCTGCTGAGGCACTAGGCTGCAGTCCACGGAGGAAGACCAGCTGCTTAGCCTGTGTATGGGCAGGGGCCGTGTCCGGAGGAGAAAGGAGTGGTTGCTATGGTGTGAAGGAAGACTCCCACTAGGTTCTAGATGTTTCCTCTCCTCCCTTGTGTCTGCATCTGTGCAAAGCATGCAGACTTGCGTATGTTTCACACTTGTGGCCATGTCCCCAGGTGGGAGTGTGGGCAGGGATTTCAGTACTGTGGGGAGGGGCCTTTAGCTATGTCCAGGCAGCACCAAGGTGGACCTGGAGTGAATACTGCATCTCAGGACGTATGCCTCTGTCCCACGGGGGAGTGTCATCTGTGAGTCGGCTGTTGGGGTATGGGAGAAGTACATGCGTGGGCTGAGGCATGGGACCTGTTAGTCCCCTGGTATGGACGAGCTGTATCTGCTGCATGGAGCACATGTGTACCCTATACACATATACTGGTTGTGGACGACATGCACCCTCATTTCCGATGGCAGCGTAGACTGGATCTATGCGTGGGCAGTGCGGGATGGGGGTGAATGCCCAGTCTTGGTGAGTGGCATGTCGGTGGGGAGTGCTGGTCCTGCCTTGCCTTTACACCCATGTGAATGGTATGTTCAAATGTGTGAATACCCCGGAGAGATGTTGGGTGGTGAGGGGGTGGGAAGCCTGAAAAAGATGGAGAATTTATGAGCTGCTTTTGTCGGGAGACAGTCGTAATGAAGAAAATTCAATTTTCTGCAGCTCTGAGAGTCAATATGTTAAATCTCAGAGAAGCTGTGGAGTGACAGCGGAATGGCAAAGTCAATGGGACGTGTGTGGGAGGGAAGCCGTCTATCTGTGTCGGCAGTGAGGCCGCCTCCTCTCTGTACCCTTGAACTGCAGCTGAGGGACAGGATGGTACCAGATACCTGAGTTTCTGGGACTTCCCCTCTCTACCTTCCTCCTCCACCTCAAGGGCCATGTTCTCTTGCTTCCTTCTTGCAGGGAGAAAGGCTTTCCTTTTTCAGGTCCAATTCTACCCCAGCACCACCTCACCAGGAAGTCCTTCTTGTAGTCTAACCAGTACTCCTCTTGCTGCAGTTACTAATTTCATAGTGGCTGTTTACAGCCTAAAGTGATTCGTAGGAAAATTTTCTTTCTAACTTTTCATTCTCACTCTCCCCTCAGCTCCTCTGTGGCTGGCCTCCTGTTTCCCAGCAAGTTTCAACTTTTTCCCAACCAGTCTTCACCTCTCCCTTCCAGCCTTCTGTTCCCAGAGGTAGGAGTGTAGGGGAGGTGGAGGGAGGGAAGCTGGGGATTCCTTTGTGAGCCACAGTGTCACCAGGAGCCGTGATTAGCTGAGCTGCTGGCTGTGTAATTGGAGTGTGCCTGCGTCCCGGGGGTCTGGTATGTTAACAGCGGGTCCCTGTGGTGAGTAACGAGATCGTGCCTATGGCTGGTTGCACACGCTAATTAATTAGTGCTCCTCTGGTGTCAAGGAATGAGGAGGAGCTGGGGGAGGTTGTGGTGAGGGTGTCTCAAAGCCTGAGAGGCCAGCTCTTCAGAGCCCAGAGGTCACCTGAGGTCCTGTTGCAATGGGAGCATTCAGGCTGGAGTGCAGGATTAGGGCAGAGAGTCAAGGTCAGAGATCTGGGGGCCCTGGCTGAAGAGAGGGTGTGTGTGGAGTACGGCTGCTTGGTTGTGGGTGTCCTGGTGGCCTGAGCTGGGTGGAGGCAGATTGAGGGGAGGACACCCCCTCCCCACATCTTAGGGAGGTCTCCAGGCTCAGGGCCTGTCTTACAGCATCCTTTCTCCAGATGGCCCAGAGGGGAAGGGAGTGGAATGGGAAGGAGCCATTTCAGACTCGTTCCTGTCTGCTGTCCCCTCCCGCATCTTACTAGCCCGCTTCTCAATCAGCCATTTCACACTTACTGTATGCTCAGTGTGTGTACAGAGCTCCACAGGGCTTTCAGACCACTCTCATCTTAATAATGACTGCTTCTGCCTTGCGGCCCACAGAGATACCCAGACTCCTCGACCCTTGAGTTGACCTTGGAGTCCAGAAGCCTCTTATGAAACTTGAGATCTGGAACCCAGTTATTTGGGAGAAATACCATGGAAAACCTGAATATGTGGGGAGAGGAGAGACGGTTGGGAGCCGCACAATCTCCCAGGACAGTATGATCACTTGTAGCAACAAGAAAGATTAAGGTGAGAAGAGAGGAAGAACTTCCAGTGAGCAGAGCACTCTACGTCTTATTTATTCAGGCAGAAATCCTATGCCTGAGGTCGAGAGGGATCAGGATGAAAAGGGACCCCTAGAAGAAAATCTCTTCCCCTTGAGTTTTGGGATTCAGCAAAGTGTGGCGGGGGAAAGAGGGAGACAAAATAGAGAAAACAGGCAGAAAATAAGATGAGACTGCGGCAGGGAATCTTTGGTTTCCATGTGGAGGCGCGAGTCCCGTTCCCGCACACGGTAATTGCTAAATTACCCGCCATCTGCTCCGCTCTCAGCCATAAATTACCTGCGCGGAGAAAAGACGCAGAGGCGGCGCACTTTCCTTCCTCTGCCCCGAACCCGCGCAAGGAGCCGAGGGGAGAGTCTTCCCTCCAACGGGGGTGGGGGCAGGGTGGTGGGTCGCCTGATGGGAACCGTTGGCATTTGCCTCTGCCTTTCCCTGAGGCTAGTGGCCTGGGGGTGACCGAGAAACCGGGTCCTCCCTAGGTCCCAGGGCTGTCAAGGCGGATCCTTCGGACTTGGGGCGGGGACGGGCTGTGGGGCCTGGCCGAGCTTGCCAAGGCCACGGGGGGGAGGGGGGGCGGGGCCCGCTGTGGTGGGCGGGGCTTCCCTCAGGTGTGACTGATTGCCCAGGCAGGTTTCCCCGGTCACCCTCTTCCTTCTCCCCTCTCCCTGCAGCCACCACTTTGCTTGTGGGGCGGTGTCTCCTCAGCTCTCCTTGACACCTGTCCCAGTATCCGAGAAAGAAGAGAGGAGGGCAGGCAGAGGGCAGGAGGAGAGAGAAAAGGGGCAAACCTCCTTCCTTTCATTCTCCTCTGAAACTCGCCCTTTCCCCTCTAGATTCTGAAGGGTGACAGAGGCGTGAAAGCCGATGTGGGAGAAATGAGTTGAAATGGGGCAAAATGGTAGGATGCAGCAGGTGGAGAGATGGAGGTAACGGGAAAGTGGAGCCCACTGGGAGGTGGGGTTGTCTGGGGAGGGGTAGGCAGGGCGGGTAGGGTGGAAGGTGGGCGAGGTGGGGAGGTGAGCAGAGTGGAAAGTAGATAGGAAGAGGGGTCAGAGGGATGCGGGTCCAGCAGGGCGGGGCGGGGGGCGGAGACCGAGCAGGTGCGGGAGGATGGAGCCACAGAGAGACGGCGCAGGGAGCCGGGAGAACCAGGATGGGGCAATGCCAGACGGAAACTCAGAGATGGGCGCGGTGGCGGGTTGTGAGGATGGAAAGCTGGAGGAGGACCACAGAGGGAGAGAGGGGAAGGCAGCAAGACGTTCAGAAGCAGTTCAGGCCCTGGAGGGCCGGTAGGGAGCAAAGGCTGTGGCGGGGAAGGCTGGGGTGTCTGTGGGCCCTTGCAGGGTCCCTGGAAGGTGAAGGTGAGAGCCCCACAGCCACTTCCCAGTCTGGGGCTGAGGCCCGACTCTGGAGGGGAGCTGAGCAGACCACCTAAGCAGCAGGGATGGGGGCGCCGCCCCTCCTCCCCCCAGCTCAAGGCACCTGCGGGGGAGTGCCCATGGGGCGCGGGGAGGGCCGGGCCGATTCCCAGCTCTGAGAGCAGGAGCTGGTGGGGTTTCTTCGGAGCGATTGTTTAGTATTCATGGGGCGACGCAATCTCTCCCACATCTGCTTAGCACAGCAAGTCCTGTCATATAACTGTCTCCCGCACTGTCTGTCCATAAAGAATGTCTCGGAATTGGTGTAATTCAGAGAAATTAATGACGACTTTCCGCGGGACGGCTCCCTGGGGGATGATTAACACTTCATCGTCCATCTGATGCGCGGGGCCCAGCGCTCCATCGCGAACATTTGGGCCGTGGCCAGCCGCATTAAAGGTTATTACGGAAAACGCGACCTGCAAACGGGCGAGAGGCATGATGGACCAGGAGGGGCGGGGGCCGGGGGCAGGGGCGGGGCAGTCGACCGAGCTGGCGAAGTCCGAGATCAAGTTTCCCGAGGTGTGCTCACCTGGGGGGTCAGAGACTGAAGGAGACTGGGTTCCTGTTTCAGCTACTGCAGGACCGGGAGGGTGTTGGAAAGCTGCTCTGCCCCCACCGCCACCGCAGGGGCTAGGGAAGGGAAGGGGGTCGCTTTTCCCGGGTGGGCACATTGCTGATGGAGGCTTTCCCTGTCTTTTAATCCTCACAGCATTCCTGGGTAAGTTTTATTAACCTCACCTTACAGGTGATGAAACTGAGGCTCAGAGAGGTTATGTAATGCGCCAAAGGTAACACAGCTTATTGAGAGACAAAGGAAGGATTTGAACTCAGGTCCTTGGTTCCTGAGCTTTTGCTCTTTCCACTACACCAGGGGGCAGAAGGTTTTTACTCATTTAAGTGTTTGCCTCAGTTTCCTGCTCAGGGGATGGCAGATAAATATTCAAAAATGTTTGTCATATGAATGAATGAGTTACCTTTGCAGGTCTCATTTCCATGGTCTGGATCAGAGTCCTAGAGAGTCTGGTGACAGGGGCTATATGGCAAAGGGGTTCTAGTTTTGGCTAAGAAACTCAAAACAGGTTTCCTGTAGGGGTCCATGCATCTCCCTGGACATTCTAAACCTCTAGAATCTAGAAGCCTCGGCTCTTGATCCATAGTCAGCAGAAAGGAACAGAGGCAGGTGTGCGCATGCGTGCACATACAAGAGTGTTCATGAGTGTATGGGTGTGTGCAAGTTTGTGTGTGTATGCATGTCTGAAATGTATGAGTTTATGAGTATGTCTGTGTTGCATGTGTGTGAGAATGTGATGTATGGCTGTGTGCATATATGTATTTTGAGGGTACATGTTGGTGTGTTTGTGTATGAGTGTGCATCTGTGTGTATATGAGTGTGTGCAGGTGAATGTGTGTGTGTGGTGTCCCAGGGGGCCTGAAGACTCAGCTGAATATGTCTTGATTTGCCCAAATCTCTAGCAGGTTCCAGGATGTGATATATGGTGGGGCTGAGGTGGGAGACCAGGAGAGGAAGGCTCTATTTGGGGTGTAGGGGGTTGGGGAGCCTAAGCAGTGGGTACCTTTGCCCTGCCAGGCACTGGGGTATAGTGTCAGGGTCCTGGGTCTGAGGCTGGGTGGAGACTGTGTCCTGAGGCCTTCACTGGGGGCTTTAATTGGAAGTGCTCAGAAGTCCGGCTCTGACCTGGGAAGGTGATGAAGAGGTGGGGCTAGGGCAGGAGGGTGCCCAACAGTGGAGGGTTCAGGCCTATTCACTTCTTACCCCCTGCCACACCCCTGGGTTTTGGGAATTAGCTTCTAACCGGGCTGCTGCCATTCCTAACTCTAGACTCACCTACTCTGCCTTAGGGCAATAGAGTCCCTAGAAGTCTGTATGTGCAACTTTCTGACTCTAGGAGGACTATAACCATGGTGAAAACATCTCTCTTTCTCTAACTGGCACTACCTAGAGGTCCAAAACAATTTCCTCCTCTCTTGGAGTCCATTGGCGAGGCCATGTATATATTCCTTCCGAATTTTGGAGGTTTTCAGGCCACCTGTGCTGGGAAGTTCTTCCTTGAGTCTAACTTCAGATCCTTTTGTTACATTTGATGCCCAATAAACCCAGGCTAAGTTTGTGAAATTGGAACCTTGACCCACCCCCCCGCTCCTGCTCCCTGCCCCAGCATGGGAGTAGTTTCTTCTGGATAGGGGAGTGCATCTGGAGTATAGAGACACAGAGAAAATGCAAGACTAAGGCCTGGTGGATTACAAATGGGTCAGACCATTCTTGAGAAGATGGTGATAGGTAGGACAGTTTCAGAAAAAGGAGCTCAGAGACCATCCGTTCCAACACCCTTACTTTACAAACAGGAGCCTGAGTCCTCAGTGGTGGGAAGACTCACCCAGTGTCCCCTGCTACATGGGAACTGCCTCTGAAAAACCGAGGCCCTTGACTCCTTCCTGGTCTAGGACTCCTTTTTGTGCCCCATTTAGAGGACCCTAGATTCTGTTCCTATTTTTTAATCTTTCTGCAGGTGGGAGAGAGGGAGGAATACTTCAGCTGGGCTAGGGTACTGCCCCTTCCTCTTACTAAAGCCTGCAGTGACTCCTTCCCAGCCTTCCCAGCTGGGCCTTGAGGCCTGTCACCCACCATGCCTGTTCTTCCAACTCCCGATTCTCCCTCTGCAGGATCCCTGGGTCTGCTAGCTCCACCTGGGCAGCCAGCCTGGTATTCAGCCAATCTCCCCGCTCCCCTATCTCACATAGTCTGTCTCCAGCCTGAACGTCTTCTCTCCTCTTCCTCCAGACCATACTCTCAGCCCTTTGCAATATTGCCCCATACTCTCCTCTTCTAGGAAGCCCTCCTTGACTAATCCTCCTGTTTCCAGATCCTAAATTTCCCTTTCTAAACCACTGCTGAAGTGCCCGCAGGCCTCTTCTTGTTCTTCTCTTTCCTGGCCCCCATGTGCTGGCACCTCCCCACGAGCACAGCTGTGTTTTCTCCTCCCTCTGGATCTGGCCCCTATCTTTTCCCTCTCTCCCAGGACCCCCTCCATGCACCAGGAGAACCAGTACTGCAGTGGAGAACTGACCGAACCCTTCTCCTTTTTAGTTTTCCTGGGAATGGCAGGGATGATGACGTCCAGCTGTGTCTCACAGTGAGGAGGGAAGTGATGTTGCAGACCCTTTCCCTGACCCTATCCTGGTGGGTTACTCTGGTTTAGGCCTCACTCCCAGCTCCTGGTGCTCCTCCTGCTCTGGCTGCCTCTGGCCCACTTAACTGTCCTCTCCTGGCCCATCCTCTAGGCTGCTGCACTGGAGCCCCTAGGATGCTGGGCCCGGTGTGGGGAGTGGCAGGTAGCTCCACCGCGATGTCTCACCTGGGGCTCTCAGCCTACGGGACTGCCTGCTTCCCCACTGTAGCCTTTCACACTCATTTTCTCGCACAGGTTTCCCTTGCACCCTTCCTTTCCTTCTCCCACCCAATCCTCACCCAGCCCGTTTATCCCCAAAGCCTGAATCCTTCTAGAAAGCTCCTCCTTTCCGGAGACCCTTGGAGTTGGCATCCCCAAGGTGGGAAGGGGTGAGAGGGTGAGTGGAAACTAGGTGGAGGCCATTGGCCCTAGTGAGGCACCAGGCCTGGCTTTGGACCAATTGATGCATTGCTCGCCACCTTGTGGCAGATACTGAGAACTGCAGGGTTGGCATCCTCGTGCTGAGACTGGGAGCTCTTGGGAAAGTGGGTGGGGTGGGGATGACGGCAGGGGAGTGCATTTTGAAGGAAGTGGGCCTCAGATTTCCTACTTGACGTTGGAGGTTTCCTCAATGAGCCTTTGAATTCCTCACTGTCAGGGGAGTAGAAACCTGGGAGGGAAGCCAAGTAGCAAGGATACTTCTAGATGGAGAGGGATAATTGAAACTCTGTCCTCAAGTCTCAAACCTGTTGTTGTAATCCACCCCACCAATAAAAAGCCTAAAAGGGAAACAGTCTGAAACTGAAGCAGGAAGAGTTGAGGTCTGATCTGCAGAAGAAGTTGCTAACAATCTCAAAGTGTATTTGGATGCTACTGCTTCTGACTGTCGCCTAGATTTTTCATAGCCTTCCTCCCCTGCCCCCATCCGTTAGTTCCCCCACCTTCTCCAGGCTCCTCACTCTCATCATTCTCTATTCACAGAGCCTATTCAGAAAATCCCAGGTCCCTTAGCCTTCCTATCCCGGCATGAGTTTTACCTATGATTAAGATGCTGATATAGGAAGTCCCTTCTCTGATCTAACTCAAGTCCTTCCTGTAGCACTGGAAATGGAGAGAACCACCACACAGTTAGCAGAGCTGCAGATGGGAAATTGGCATCCTAAGAAAGTGGGGAAGATGGCCAGAGAAAGGTAAATATGAGGAAGGTTCTGAGGGAGGGCAGCCCTGCCTCAGTTTCTCCTTCGATCCTCCTGTCCCCTGCCCCTTTGGATCCTCAGAGATGAAGGGAATGGGACAGAGTGTTCCAGTTCACTGGAGAATTCTCTCCACTTGCGCTCCAGGATGTTGGTGCTAGGGGAAAGGGGAACCTCTGAGTTCTAATCATGGGCCTTGTTATTCTCTTCTGCAGAGTGGGTATTGTGGGAAAGGAAGATGGGGGTGTTTCTATCATCCTGGGTCCTTCTGGTCTCACTTAGAGTCCCTTTGAAGCCCTTTTCTTTCTTTCTGCCTAAATCCCAGGCCCTCAAAAGCTCTCATAACGATTCTTGGAGCTCCTATATCGCCCCCCACCCCTTGGTCCAGCCCCCTTCCCTGGTGAGCTAAGAGTCACTGAATCTCCCTGCCATTCTCCCTCTGCTTCCCCTGGCACTTCTTGGGGATCCTGGCCAGGAGCCCTGGCTCTGCAGGCCCCAGCACCCTCCCTCTGAGGTGCCATTCCTCCCCTGCCTCATTTGCTGCCGCTGACCTTACTGAGTTAAATTAAAAAGCAATGTTCTGTGTGCAGCTCCAGCCCCGTGGAGCTTGACTCCGGGAAGACGAAGACAATTACTGGCCCCTCCGTCTCCCTCTCGTCTGGCTGCCTTATAATTTTTCCCCCTGCTGCCTGGTATGCAACATTTATGTTTTTAATAACACCAGAATGGTTTTGACCTTGGGAATTCATAGCAGAATGGGCACCCTGAGAAGCCCCAATGTGATTGGCGTTTGTCTCAGTTTTTTGCAGGGAGGAAGCTCTGGTGCCTCCTGGATTCTGGGGATGGTGTGTGGGGGCTGCACTCCAGGGGGTCTAGGGAGAAATCTCAAAAACCAGACTGCACAAGGGCAAGGGGAGGGCAAAAAAGAGGTGGAGGGTTTTGTCTCTTTAGGTTTCCCCTGGAGGATGAAAGTTAGAACGAGGTGTTTGAGAGGTTGAGATGCTTTTATCCTCTTGTTTTATAGGAAGAGTCCTGGATGGGGGATGGCACGGAGTATATGTGTGGAGGGGCAGTGGGCAAGGGGTGGTGTGTGGCACAAGTGTATACGCACGCTCAGTCCATTGGCCCACGAGTTCGCACACGTGCCCCTATGCATAATTGGTTCCATTTCTTCTCAGCTACTCTCACCTTCTCTCTAGCTCTTTAGCTCCAAGGAGAGTGGACAAAGTGAGGACCAGCCAAAGGACTGAGGTCAGAATCAAAGTAGAACTTCCCAGCTGAGGGTGAAGGGAGCAGAGACAGAGCCCTCTCCTGGCTTGCAGACGTGTTGCTTCCCAATCCTCTCTCTTTTCTGCCTTCACCTCCCTCCGTGGCTCAGCTTTTGTGGTTAAAAGAGAACCAATGGCAACCAGAAGGATCTGGAGGAGGAGTAAGTAGGCCAGTGGAAAGATGGGAGAAGGGAAGGGACTAGGGGAGAGGATCCGTGGGAACAGAGAGCCTAAGGCCACGTGCGGGCCCCTCTTCATCTCTAAAGGGCTGCTGTAGGAAGAACCAAGGTTAGAACTGGCAAAGGGCTTCTCTGTGTGCAGCTTCCAAGAGCTTCTGGAAACACAGAGGGAAAGCACAAATTATAAAGGAAGAGAAGTTCCTCTTACAGTTCAGAAAGTAGGAAGAGAGGGGCAGAGGGGTGTGTATGTGCCTAAGGGGTGCATAGCAAGATGTTTACAGCATGCATCTCTCTGCTCTGGGTTAACAGTCCTATATGCTCCAGTTAAATATGTAAACATGGGAACAACGTAGCTTTGGTATTGATTTTTTTAAGCCCAGGGTTGTGAGCTGGCTTCCCTGGGTGGCCGGTAGAGCGTGGTTTTATGTCAGGAGCAGCAGCTGGCGTAATGGGAAGACCCCCTGCACTGAGAACCAAGAAAGCTTGGGTTCCAGTTCTCGGTCCAGTTATCATCTGGGACCCTAGGAAAAGCCACAGGGTCATTCTGTGCCAGCAGCTGCGGCTCTGGAGAACAAGGAAATGGAAGGGGGGCTGGGGTTGGTGATGGCATTTCAAGGGCTAGAAAGCCTGAGAAGGGATGCTAGTGGAGAGAGGAGAGTTGAGAAGGATTTCCTGAACTCAGAAATTCATAAGTTCTTGCTCCAGTTAAAGACTTCCTCAGCCCGGGCAGCTCAGCCTGGCCTTGCCCGATCGCTGACAGCGTGTGGCGCCGACGTCTGGCGCTGCGGCGAGTGCTGTTCTCTGCCGCCCTCCTGTGGCCGCGAAGCCCTTCGCAGGTCGCTGTCGAGAAGATTCTGCTGGTCTGCAGAGCTGCGCCCCTCGCCCCCTGGTGGAAATTGCCTTTATTACAAGAAGTGATCTTGGGTTTCCACCCGCATTTTCCTCCAACATTTTCCCTCGTTTTGGAGGCATTCACGATTTCTTAAAAGCTGGGAAGGTTTTCTTGAGATTTAACGTGTATAACTTTGCCTCAAGTTTTAAGTTCTGGCTTTGGGGAATGGGTGGTGGATACAAGGGGCTGAGATTGAGCTGAGAGCGCAATTTCTCTTCTTCCTCCTTGGGTTTCATCTACAACCCTATATTCCTAGGGTCGCAGAGAGTTTTCAAAGAAATCAGGGTCTGGTGACATTCCTGGAGAAAATGGGTCTGGAGCAGACTAGGTATTGCGCACCTGGGCTGCTGTGAAGTCGCACCTGAGCGCAGTCAGTCAGCGGCAGCAGGGAGATGGATTGGCAGGAGCCAGGAGGCAGGAGACAGGGATGATGGAGGGAGATGACATATTTGACAGATGCTGACAGGGCTCGTTATTTGCTAGCTCTGGAATCCCCTCCCACCCACCGCGCTGCCCTTGGCCCTCCCTTCCCAGTACTCAATGCTCATTAGTGATTGTCTGTCTTTGGGGAGAAACCCAGTGGGCCAAGCTGCACTGGGGTGGGCAAGGGAGTGAGAGAAAGAGGGAGGGGACACGAGGTAGATGATGGAGGAGTAGTGGCTGGAATGACTGGGGTTTAGAGCTGGGGTCCGATGATCACTGGGGCTCTTGGAAGGCTTGGCAGGGGAAATTGTCCAGGGTGTAGACACCGAGTTGCTGGGGGCGAGTGGGTCAGGGGAATGGGGAGGCATAGTTAAAGGAATTGAGTTCCACTGATTTAGGCATTGATTTTGGGAGAACTGATGAAATACGAGCCAACATTTTTTTTTAAATTGAGAGCTTACTAAGTACAGGGGAAGCTTATAGGTGTCATGAGGAGATAAAGAAAAAGGGACACACCACACATTTCCTGCTCCCCTTCCTGTACTTTAAGACCAGCCGCATCTCCTCCCTAGACTTGTTGCTCCGTGTGTGTCTGTCCGAGGGGTACAAGAAGCTCTTCGGAGATGCTGAGACAGCAGCCCCAGGCACATTTCTGTTCTTCACTCCCCACTCCAGTAAAGCACCTCCAGTCGGTTTTCCACCACTCCTCATTCCTTTTCTCTTAGGATGTATCAGACATTGGATATCTGGATGAGAGGGGGGCCCTCCGTGCCCCTCCCCCCGAATTTCCAGCGGCTCCCAGTGGATGAACTGGCTGGGGGGGAGGGGTAAGCCATACTGCCCTGAGAGTCCAGGGGAGCGGGCAGGGAGGGGATCTGCATTTGGAGTCGTGGAGAACGTTCGGTGAGAATGCTGCAGCCGCAGCCCGCGCTGCATCCTAATCAGCGCTGCGGAGGCTGCGCCGCGCGGCCGTCAATCTTCCACACAAAGGGCCGCCCGTCCCCTTCCCTCTCGAAGCCCTCCGCGCCAGCCCCCCCACTCCCTCCCCATAACTGCGGGAAGGCAAAGAGGCAGAGAAGGGGACCCAGACACACAGACAGGGACAGAAAGACCCAGTAAATTCAAGCCAGGACCAGCAGAGTGGGACCAAGAAGGCAGAGCGGGTCGCAGCACCCTGGAGATGAAAAGAGATGGAGACACAGAGTGAAAGGGAGGACACCGGCGGGGTGGAAAGGGAGGGACAGAGGAGAGACAGGAGGGAGCAAAGAGAGAGGAGCATCCAGACAGCAGACAGAAAGACTGATGACAGACACGAAGACAGAGACACCCAGAGACCAGAGATAGCAGAGACAGACAAAGACTCAGAGACATGAGATGGGCCCAGGCCCAGGGGGAAGCTGTGAGCCATGGACACACGACCCAGGGCCAGGGCTGAGAAGCTATCAGGAGAAGTGTGCACAGAGACTGAGGGAGACAGAGAAGGGAAGGGAGAGGATGGGTGTCAGAAGAGGGAGGAAATGAGAGGAGGGTGGGAAGGGGCAGGTAGGGGCTGCAGAAGGCAGGGTGGAGACTCTGGGTAAAGGGCTCTGCTGCCCTCCCAGGACCTGGGACTCAGGCGGGAGGGGAGGCTCATCAGCGTGTTTGTTGTGCGTGGGTGAGCAGGAACACGGCCATTCAGAGCTCTATTCAAAATGCCAGAATTGTCTGGTGCTGACCTAGACTTCCACACACCCTCCCTCTGCAGTGACTGCTCTGAGCAATTATGGTGGAGTGTGGGGGAGAGAACAGAAAAAAGATGGAAGTTAGAGAAAGACTGAGAAAGAAAAAGAAATGGCGGAGCCCCAACAGAGATAGAGGGAGAGAAATTGGTATCGAAAAAGGGAGTAGAGAAATGGACAGAGGACAGTCAGAGAAAGACAGAGGTAGAGAAAGAAATATGATGGAGGCGAGGGGCATGTGTGTGTGTGTGTGAGTGTGAGTGTGTGTGTGTGTGTGTGTGTGTATAAAAGACAGGGAGAGGGAGGGTGCCTCCAACTGCAGGATGGTGAGAGGGTGTGGAGAGAGGGGGCTTTGAGAGGAAGGCAGACCAAGGGGAATGGGGAGGGGACACAGGCAGGGCACCTAGCTTCCCAAAGATGCTGGGCTGGGATGTAACAACCCTGCGCTGAGCTGGGGAGGCAGTCAGTCAAGAGTGTTTTTTTTTTTTTAGGGTGACCTTGTCTTTTTTTTTTCTCTCTTTAGTACAAAGAACCTATTCCAATGCATGACATTTCCTTCAAAGGTAGCACTTTCAGCTGCTGCTGCCGTTGCCTGGGTCATTCCTGGTAATTTCTCTTTGGGGATCACCTTTAGAGCCTGCAGTACAGCTAAGAGTGTCCTCGCCAGAGGCAAATTTTTATCCTTCAGGGGTAGATCTGATTTTTGAAAACAGCCTAGTGTTAGGAATCAAGGCTGGAGAGTAAGGTGGGGACCCAGCTGGGGAGCAGTATTTCCAGTTAAAAACAAGGGGAAAGTGGAAAGACATAGTGGAGGGTGTGCCCTCCTCCCAAGTGGCTCTGAAAGGCTATTCGGAAGGAGAGCCTTGCAGGATGTGACAGAAGACCTTCCAGTGGCTGCTTGAGGCCCAATTTCTTTTTTCTGTATGTTAAAACCAGGTGGTAGTGCTCCCAGGAGCATTCACAGCCTGGCAGTGGAGGGGTGAGGCCTGGCATTTGATGGAAATACTTGGTCACAAGAGGTCCGGCCCTTGGGGATCTTACAGTCCCCCCCCTGCCAACATAATGCTTACAGGTGCAAAGTAAGCTGGTGGTATTCACTACAGTACAGATCAACAAGTGCAAATTCAGAATCAGAGCCAGTTCATCAGGGAAGGCTACCTGGAGGAGGGGATTTATGAGTGGGCATGGAAGGAGAGACCCAATAGGGCATGGAATGGATTAGGAGAAGAGTAGGAGTACTTCTCTCTGGTGGTTCAGAGGCAGGATGAGCAAACCGTAAGTGAGGCTGGGGACTAGGAATCAGCATGAAGGGGACCGGAAGGGGGCAGGTTTTGAAGGCAGGCTGGGTGATCTGACTCTGCTATGAGAGAAATGGGGACCCACTGGAGGGTGCACTGACAAGTGTCAGGCAGAGAGTGTGTGTGAGCAACTGTCTGGATAGGTGTCTACTCAGGTTTGCATGTTTTCTTCATCTGTGTGCGCGCGCATGTGTAGGGGCATGTACATCCAGGTGCCTTTGTGCCCCAAGTTCTTGTGTTTCCATCTGTGTGTGTGATTGGCATGTGGCTTCGTCTGAGCGTGTTTATTCATTTGTGTATTTCCATGTGGTCATGTGCGAATGGTATCTCGGTTGCTTTTTGTGCATTTTATTTGGCTACTAGCAGCAGAAGGCAGCATGTGTGTGCGAGCGCGTATGTGAGCGCGCTTGTGTCTGCAGGAGGAGTGGGGCCAGCAGGGAGCCCTGGCTACCCAAGCATTGCCGTCTGTCTCTCTCCCTCCACTGGCTCCATCTGCCCTCGCTGAGGTCGTGACAAGGAGGCAAACAGCAAAATGGCAAACAGCTAAGGCCAAAGAGACCAGAAACATTGTAAGCCCAGGGCAGATTTCCCCTGCGGGGGAGAAACGGGCATAAACAGGCAGAGGGGACGGATAGACAGACAGACAGACACACACACACAACACACACAGAGTCCCACGCGCACGGGATGCTCCGCGGACACGCTTCACGGAGCAGGTGCGCCCACGCACATATACCCTCTTTGGCACACAGGCCTACACACGCAAAGGACACACTCGCTCCTGACTTTTCTGCCCTCGCCCCTTCTCGCCCCCGCCTTCCATCACCTCCAAACGCCTGCTGGGGTTTGGGGCGCTGGGGCTAGAGGCGCTCACTCGGACCTCCGAGCCAATCGCTGGGTATCTAATTGCTCCTTTGGCCGTGTGGAAGGGTGTGTGTGCAGGGGTCTCCCCTCCTTCACTCCTTCCCTAGCCCCGCCACCTCCCACCCCGCTTCCGGCCCGCGGCAGTTTCCGAAATCGCCCGGCGGCCGCGAATTCATTAGCGGGGGGCGGATGTAAACGCAGCGCGGTGGAACGTTTTAATTAGGCCTGAACAATAAACAAGCTAAACGAGGCGCACAGGGCTCCCTGGCGGGCCCTCAGCCTCCTCCGCGCGGCGCGGACTCATTACGGCTGCAGCCAATTTCATGCCAGCGCCGGGCGCGGGCTGGGGTGGGGGCGGGGGTGCGCTCGGGGTCTGCGGGGCGCGGAGCCCGGGCTTCGGGGGCGAGGGCGGCGACAGCTGGGGCGGCGCGGCGGGGCCTGTGCGTGCCCCGCCGGGGCCGCCACTACCCCGTTTCTCCACCATCCACCTGCCTTGCTCAGTGTCCTTGAGATCAAGGTCCCTCCCCACACCAGAGCGGCCGCTTTGAGCTGCTAGCTGTCTTTTTAGGGTCTCTTTCTGCCGCCTCTCTCCCTGTCTCTCTCCCCTCTCCCTCTCATTGCGGCTGACTCCATCCAGCTCCCCTCTCCACACTCTCCCTCTAACGCTCATTTCCTCTTTTTGTCGCAGTCTCCATGTCTCTTCCGCGGGGTCTCTCCCTCCCCGCTCCAGGTTGTCAGACTTTCCCGGACTTTATCTTTCCGCCCTGGGCCGCCTGCCGTCGCCCTCGATGTTTAGCGCCGCAGTCTCTGCGCGGTTCCTTGCTGCCCCGCAGCGCCCGGGATACACCCTGGGGCTCCCGCTCCACGTTCTTCCGCTCACCGCGCTCTGCCCGCGGCTGTCGCGGCTCTCAGCCGCATTGCCTGCCCCGTCTCTTTCTGCTGGGTTCTTTCTTTGGCCCTTCTACCCTAGGTTTCTGGTGCGGCCCCTGGGCTTTGCCCCCACCCCCGACCCACTGGGGCGCTTCTGGACCCACTGAACCAGCGAATTAGAGTTTGGCTTGTTTCTTCCGCTCTCCTTTGTGAAGCTGGAGGCATTGCTTGCTGACCCCCAGTCCCAGCCAGGACTTGCCTGGTTGTGGGCGGCAGTGGATATTGCGCTGGGTTTGAATCCCAGCCCTGTTCCTCACCATGTGAACCCCTAACCTGGGCCTGTTCATCAGGTTAATTATTTCCACGCGGAAAATAATTTTAGCTGCTTCATGGGACTGTTGTGAGAATTCGCGCTGTGATGGCGAGTATAACATGCTTGGCACAGAGTACATACTTGGCACAGAGTACAACAATGAATGTTCGCTCTTCTTTCTCCCTGCTGCCCTTCCTCAATCTGGAGTTTTAAAAAAAAAGGGTTTTGAGGAGAGAAAAAACAAAGTTATAGACCTTATGGCTGAAAACAGTCCCAGCAAACGCTCTAAGCTCTGATCACAGGAAATGCTGTTGAATGTGTTCAAGAAGGGAGGATGGGGATTGGACTGAACCAAAGAACAAAGGAAACCATGTGGATTGCTGCACTGGACTGAGCTAATTGAAACCCAGGGACTGTGGGGCATGCCCAGAGTCTAGCCTGCATTAGTCCTGCCTCGGCAGCACTGGCTGCCCTCTGAGGGAGCGCAGAGTCATGGCACCGTGTCCTCTTGGGGGCTGCAGTGAGTCTGGGAGTGTCCCCTAGTACTCCTGCACTCAGGTAGGGACCAGACTCCTAGAATCTCATACCCTCATGCTCCTCTCCCCTCCATGCATGGGGAGACACACACACACACACACACACACACACACACACACACACACACACACAGGTGCTTTGAGATTTCTAAAGGAAAGCAGTGCCGCACTGGAGATCCCTTTCCTCCAGCTGCCTGTCTCCCTGACACTTAAACCTTACAGGGCAAAGTATGGGCCCAGAATTCTATCCCTGCTTAAGTCTCTTTCCCCAGTTCCCTCCTCCCTCCTAAGGAACAGAATCAGTGAGTCACACACCTTACCCTCTGTGTGCGCTGCCTTGCACGGGGCACTGAGGGAGACCCTAAGGGAGAAGCACAGGTCCCGCCCTGCAGGATCTCCTAGGCTGATGGCAAGATGAAGCTGGTACCCAAGGCTGACCAGGAGTCGCAGAGCTCTGAGAACTCCCTCAATGAAGGTTTATGAGTTGAGTTGGTCAGAAACAACTGGACCAAGTCCCTGTGACTCTGATGTTGGGGAGACTGGGAATGGCCTGGAGGAAGTCCAGAAGGCTTCCTAGAAGACAGAAAAAATGATGCTCATTTAGTTAGCAGGGAGCAGCAAAATCGAAAGGAGAGGGCTAGCAAGAGGGCTTGTCTGAGATGTCCTGGAGGACCCCTGTGATGGGGTGGCAGTGGTGGTGGAGATATGGGGCAGCAACATAAAAGGTCCCACTGTTGTAGCTCTACAGTGACCCTGAGCTGGATGGGCAAGACGTTGGGAGGCCAGGCTGGCTTCCCTGCCTCTGATGTGTCCTCGTGCTGTGTGAGGATGAATGAGCCTGGATTTCGTGGGCTAGTGAACCATGGCTGGGTGGAGACAGCTGCTCAGGCTATGAAATGTGGGGAAGAGGCCTCTGGGGGGCCACAGACAGAAGAGGGAGAGGGATACAGAGGTGGGGATGGGATGTATTAATATAATGGGAGGATTGAAGGCTTTGAGTTCCTATTCTGGCTGTCTCCTTTACTCACTCCTTTCATGAATTGAATTATGCACCTTAAAGCTAAAAAAGCTTCAGTAAATTATTTGGTCTAGTAGTCCACCTTCAGAAGGTATGATATTACTTCCCCATTTCACAGATGAGGCCTACACGAGTCAACCAACATTTTTTTTTTTTTTGAAACAGAGTCTCACTCTGTCACCTGGGCTAGAGTGCAGTAGCATTATCATAGCTCAATGAAGCCTCAAACTCCTGGGCCCATGTGATCCTCCTGAGTAGCTGGGACTACAGGCACACACCACCATGCCTGGCTAATTTTTTTCTATTTTTAGTGGAGACGGGTCTCACTCTTGCTCAGGCTGGTCTCCAACTCCTGACCTCAAGTGATCCTCCCGTCTTGGCCTCCCAGATTGCTAGGATTACAGGTGTGAGCCACCTTTTTGGGCCAAGTCAACCAACTTGATAGAGTCTCTTGGGCGGAACATGCTGGAAAGGGCATCAGGAGGCAGGTCTTTGCCCTGGGTGAGGGGGAAAGGGGGGTAACCTCTCCCTGTACAACTAGGCTCTAAGCTGGGCTGCTTGCCAGGGCAGAACCTGCAGGAGTTGGCACCAGAACGCAGCAACTTGATTTCTGGCTACTTACCAGCTCTGTGACCTGAGGCAAGCTACTTAACCTCTCTGTTTGTTATTTTCATCATCTATAAAATGAATGCTAATACCTACTTCTATGGCCTATTATTGAGGATAAAATGAGATTTATGTAAAAGAACTATGAACAGTTTTAAGATTTATAAATGTAAGTGTATTAGGCATTTTCAATCATCCTCATCCTCATCTTTGATATCTTCCCAGCTTATTCTCTTTATACCTGCTGGGGACATCAGCCTCACTCCTCCCAAGCCCTTTGTACTCTCTCCAGCCTCTGAAGCTGGCATTTACTTCTCTCTGATTTTGTTTCATATTTTCAATCTCTACGTCCACCCTCCTTTCCATATGTCCCCTCAGCACTTAAAGGATCTATTTATACTCTGTTAACTTACATGCTGTATTCCCCACCCACCCCCCACTTCGGTTTCTTGTCTTGTGTATCTCCTTTTTCACATCCCAGAGAACAGGGCCCTGTCTTCTCCCACTTTTGGACTCTTTCCCTCCGTCCAGGACTGGGTTCACAGAGTGAGTCCAAAGAATCAACAATGAGGTGCAGAGAGGTTGAGATAAAACAGGGGAGGGAGGGCCGGGGGAGAAGACGCCGAGCTGTGTGTGTGGCTCTTACCTACATGCTGTGTAATCCTGTGGTGTGTTTGCCATGATCTAGGGAGGGAGTCAATCATCTCCCTCCTGGAGGTAAGGGTTAGAGGGCAGTTATTTTCCTAATGTTTAAAGAGACTGTTTTGCCCCATGATATGGGACACATCACCTGGAGGTCAATCCCCCCTAAAAGAACAGCAGTTGGGAGAGAGGGCTTTCCTTTTGCTGTTTGGGGTATGTGTGTGTGTGCGAGTGTGTGTGAGACAGAGAGAGAGGGAGATGGGGAATGTGAGTTGGTGGAGATTCTATCTTGTTTCTCTTCTCATTTGTTCTAGCATTTACCAACCCTGACACTAAGGAAATCCTTTCTAAAGTCTATTCTAAATTTCTTTTGCTGACGTTAAACCCATCTCTTTAGTGGAGGTATTATCTAAAGTCCCGGATCTGGTTCAATGTCGTTTATAAAAGATGTGTGTCTGTGGGGGAGGAGGAAGGTAAAGGGTGGAACTTGGAGAAGCAATGTAATGATCCAGCTCTTGGCTTTAATTATGTGTAAGCCCTGAACATTCTGAACTTTATTAACCTCCTAAGTGTCCACGGGGATGGGATGGACCTGGTGAGTTTTGCTCCCTGGTCCTAGCTGCAGGGCTCCCTCTCCACTCTCCCTCCCCATCCTGCCTTTGGCTGCACACCCTTTCTCCTGGCTACAGGTGGCGCTATAAATCAGCTCTCCCAGAAAGGAGGCTCTCACCTCCCTACCCAGTCCAGGTATCTCACTGGCTCTCTTTCTCTCTCCTAAGATCCTCTAGTTCCTTCTCTCCAAATCCAATGTGCTTTCCCCAGCACCACTGTTTTTGATAATCTGCTTAGCTGTTTTGGAGAGAGGGATTCTTCCTGCAGGGAGCCCCCTCTCCTCCTAAGCTTTTTACTAATTGCAAACAGAGAAAGCCTGGTCTGTGAAGTTCGCCTGCCCCCAGCTCCCTAGCTTGGTGGAGGGAGCCAGGAGCTGGGGGATTTAAAGTGCAATTTCCTGTACCTTTTTCATTTCCTGCTGGGGGTTGTGGAGAGCCATAAGCAAGGTGGGTGGCAAGGGCCAGAGGACTATGCAGGTGGGGGATGGGCTGAGGAGACTTCCCTCCATACACTCCTTTGCCATCTCCCTTTTTCTAGGTCTCAAGATGAGTTCCTCGGGGATGGGGCACTTGATAAATGAGGACCCGGCAACCCTCCTCTTACCTCTCTGAAGTAAGGAAAGGAGTAGAGAGGAGCAGGAAATGATTCAGGTCCTACTATTAGAATAACAGATGATGGGACAGGAGGGAAAATGTGTTGGATGCGCTTAGGTTTCAGATGAGGAAACCGAGGCCTTGGGAAGGGCATGTAACCTGCCCAAAGTCATATATCTAATGGGTGGGCTGGTGTGGCTGGGGTTTACCTGACTCTCATAATTCACCGTTTAGTGCTCTTTCCTCAGTCACTGTGGGCTGTGGGTCAAAGGATGGGATGGGAGGAGGTGGGATAAGGACTAGGGGGGTATGAGGAGGAATCTGGACAGGTAGGGCCCCAGGTCCTGAAATACTCCCGATTTGGTGGGTCTTGTGGAAGAGCACAGGGAGGTCCTAACTTAGGGAAGGCTTTTTTGAGCTGGCTCAGGAAACAGATGTGTGGGGGAAAGGAGGGGAGAGGGAGGCATTGTGGCCCTTGGAAACTACTAGCCCCGTATCTCTTCTTACCCTCTGCACAGTCAGAGGTGGATAAGGTGGGGGAGGGGGCACGGCAGAGGACAAAGGAGCTAATTATTGAGTTAGTGGATTAATTGATTAATTGTCCAGAAGCTTCCAATGCTTCCCCAACAATGACATCCCCTCCCCTGAACCCAGTCAGGCATGGCCTCGGTTAGCTTGGATTATTAATTAGGGCTTGAAGTCATTTAACGATGATTTCATTATCGACGTGCTGTCTGTCTCGGGCTCAGCCCAGTTGCCAGGGCGACTCTGATCGATTGCCTTCCGGTCTCCTTCGCTCGGCGGACTCCTGCTTATCCAGAGCCAGGCTGTTGGCGAGCACTCCCTAGCGGTCCCCTCTGGTATTGCAGAGCTTCCCAGTTGCCGGCTTGAGTGACCCGGCCAGGGAACAGGTCTAGAGCTGCCTTGGGAGTCTTTCAGCTTGCCTGGAGCCTGGGTTAGTCAACTGTGGTCACTGCTCCAGATGTACCGACTGACCTAGCTGTTGCCAAGGACCCTGGGGATTGGGTCCTTCTTTTTCCAGGTTTGTGAAGTCCTGTCCCCTAGCGGCCTTCCACCCATACCTCTTTAGCATGTGTGTCGGAAGAGGTAGGCGACCTCAATTGTTGCCCTGTAGCCTCTAATTTAGCTCTGGGAGGCCAAGCTGTGATAAAGTTCTTCCTGGTGCTAAGGAGAATCCTTGGGCTCTAGCCGTAACGGGACATCTGGCCTCTTAGACCTTGAATGTGGCTGTCAGGGAAGGAGAGGGGATAATTTCACTTTAGATTGCCTGAGTTAATGCTCGTAGGGTCTTCCTTGGTCCTGAGAGGCATTGTAGGAGCTGATCTTTGCAGAGCTCAGCTGCTTCCTCAGCCTCAAGAGAGCCTGAAGGAAAAGGCAGGGTCCAGTTGGCCATGCTAAGTCTTAGGTCTTCAGACACTCGGCTTGTTGCTCCATCACTGGTTCCTTACAACCTGGATTCACACACTTACACAGGTCTCGGGATCTCTATCGTATACCTCAGTTTCTCCTTTTATGGATTTCATGTATATATTTTGGGGGCCTGTTAATGGAGAGTTGCCTGAAGGCATTGGTCATGACTTCTCAGAAGGTGTGTGAATCGCCGACCCCCAAACAACGACAGTCACTAGTGTCTTATTCTGCTTCTGCTTTGCTTGCCGCTTATTGAGGTCTCAAACACAGACATCAGACACCTCCCCAGTCCTTACCTCTCCTGACTCTTCCCACTGATCTCCAACAAAAGTCAGTCCCCAGCACCCTCCTCTGAGCTTGCATCCCTTGCCGGCCTGCCTCTATTTCTTTCTCCTCTGTCCCATGTCTCCTTGCACTGGTTGTGCCAGGCTGCATTAGCTCTCAAAAATTTAGGGCTGGGCTTTAGGCCTCTCTTGATTGCCCGATTTCGGGGAGAGGGAGGCAGGTTGAGTTGTCACATCCATGTAATGGTCTCTGAGATCCCCCAGGTTGGCACTGGGAGAGAGCCTGGGGGCAGCTATGGCAGTGGCTTCACCCTATCAGCTTTCTGGGCACATCCGCCACCGAGCAGCACCTGAGAGGGGAACCGGCTCAGCAGCGAGCCGAGTGAGATTGAAGAGGATCATAAAGAAAATATATATCCCCCTCCCTGGCCTCACTCCCTCCCCTGCTCTACACTTGCCTCCTTCTCTCTCTTTGTCTCCCTCCCTCCCCCCTCTTCACTGCATCCCTGTTTTCTTTGTTCCTTCTTTGCCTTTGTCACCTTCATTTCTGTCAGGCAGGTCTGTCTGTCTGTCCGTCTCTCTGACTCCAAATATGTTTTGGTCTGAGTTTTCCTAGTGCTATGTCTGCCATCGGCCCTTTTCTCTCCCTCTCTCCCTCTCCTTGCCCTCCCTCGGTCTCGGAGGGTCTCTCCTACCATGTCTTTATGAGTTTCCCTGTGTGCCGTTTAGTCTCCCCGTCCACGTCCCCTCCTGTCTGTCTCCTTTTGCCGCCTCCCCCTTCATGGTGCCCATCTCTTGCCCTCCCTTCCCTCTCTCTTTTTTGCTTCTCTCATCTCTGTCTCTCTCATCCTCTTCCCTTGTTTCTGGCTCGCACCCCTGCCTGCCTCTCATCTTCCCTCCTCCCACCCCTCAAGGTTCAGATACTTCATGTGAAATCGCCTGGATGGGCTCCAACTGTCAGGTTCCCCCATTCTGTGCCCCCTTCTCTGGAGAGATTTACAGCCCCAGCTCTGCATCCTCTGCATTCCCCCAGCCCTGGGCCAGTTCTTTTCGTTACCTGATGATTATCTGGGGGCCCTGGCATTTCCCCCTCAGCTTCCCACCTTCTACGCAGCAGGCAGTGAACAGCACAGGGAAAGCAGGGAAGGGATTGCTCCTGGGACCAGATGCAAGGACATGGAGACCCTCCCCCTGTGCCTGCCCTTCTTTCCCTCAAGCAGATGCACATCTGGGAAAATCCCAGCTTGAGGCAGGGGAAGACAGCTTAGGACTGTTGGAACAGACATAAATCAAACACCCAGATACCCCTCCCCTGCTGTTCTGTCGTTACAGCCATCCTTCCAATTCCTGCCTGTCTCCTTTGCCTCTGAGAGTTTTGGCTCTGTAGTCTTGACTGGGGCCACTCATCCACTACCCAGCATAGTGCCCGGTACAAAGGAGGTGCTCAATTAATGCCCTTGGTCCGTGTCTAATAGAGAAGTGTGAGGGCAGGGCCAATGTGATTTTCGGTTTCCCTCAGTTGACAGTTCTTTCTGTTCAATACTCTGTCTCAGTATGCTCACTATAGATTCTACCTCTTCAGAGTCTCACCTGTACCCTTCTCCTCCCCTCTCTCGCCTCCACCCCGGTCTTTCCTGCTCCTCATTTAGGGTTTAGAGGATGAGCAGCCCCATCAAGTAAGGCCATGCTGCCCCTTCCCCTTGAGACCAACGGCTTCTTGAGCAGATCACTTGTTGGTCCGTTCAGCCCTCAGTCTCTGAATAGGCCCGACTTTCTCCACCCCTGACCATTCAGTCTCACCTGTTCGAAGATTAACATTCAGGGAAGGAGGAGATACCTTCCTTTGCTCACCTGTTTCAGGGTCTTGGAAGGCCTACCTGTTGAATGTCTCCATTCTAGAGAGCAGGATACTCTCTAGGCAGGGACCATTTCTTGTTCATCTTTATTCCTCCACCGTGATGCTCCATGAGTGTTCAGTTAACATATGCTATGAAAGCTGAAGGTCTATCTTAGGAAATCCCCATAGGGAAGCCTAAACCAGTTCTCTTTTAGTTTTATCTCTGGGAATATGGGAAACTTGGGTGAGTGGGCAGGGATCGGGTGGTGGTGTTAGAGGAACATAGTAGGAGCATTTTTTTTTTTTCTAGAGACGGTGTCTCACTACATTGCCCAGGCTGGAGTGCAGTGGCTATTTTCAGATGTGATCTTAGCGCACTGCAGCCTCAAACTCCTGGGCTCAAGCAATCCTTCTGCCTCAGCCTCCCAAGTAGCTGGGACTACAGGTGCACACCACCAGGCCTGGTTAATGGGAGTATTTTGAGAGTGGTCAGGGGACCGAGTGCTTCTATCCTTATTTAAAGAGCTCCTGAGTAGGGGTTCTTTATCTGGATCTGGAACTGAATCCCATATTGCAATAGGCATGGCCCCAACCCCTTCCCAGCCTCTCCTTCAGCTAATCAGGACCTCCTCCCTACCCAAGACTCCCCTGGAATTTGTGCTTACTTCAAAATCTACTTCCTGCTTCCCAGTCTCCACCCAAGCTCCACGTAAGCCCCCACTCCACCATCTCACCCAGACTGGGCCCCGTCCCTGCTCCCATTGTCCACCTCCAGCTTTGCTCCTGGATTCCGGGCCATGCCACCTCCTTCACACTTCTCCTTCCCTTCCCAAGGCCACCCTTTGAAAGCCCTTCCCCACCGGGCCTCCCTAGGGCCCTGCCAGAAAAAGACCATGGATCAGTGAGTTCTTGTGGTTATGGAGTTGGTAAAATAATTGAGCCAGAGCCAGAGAGGAAGAAGGCTGGGCCCAGAGTGGTGCTGGCAGTAGAACCCCAGAGCGGTTTGAGCAGAGAGTATTCATGGTGCCAGGGCAGGACTCTGGATTGGAGAGTGCAGACCAGAGGCCTTGTGGGGCTTGGGGAGGGCTGGTAGGTTTGGTGGGGCCAGAGTAATTTGGAGGCCTACCTCCCATTCTACTCTAAACCAGAAAACTCTTCAGCAGAGCTGGTCCAACAAAAATACGAGTTAGGGCTATTCCTTAGCCCTTCTCCTCCAGCGTCCTTCCTCTCCTTTGCGTACCCTCATTCCTGGCCTTTCCTTTCTCACCTGGCGCAAAGCGTGCTTCATTCATCTTCGTCCTTCCCTGGGGGCCCAGCACACAGTGACGCTCAGAAATGTTCTTTGAATGAATGAAGATTTTCCCACCTGGATCTGCTGCCTCCTTCATATTTGTCACCCTTTTTCACTTCAGACTCTGAAGCCATCTGCAGCTCATCTTCTTAGGGAGGGCACTGATGTAGACTATGCAGAATATCTGCTCCGGTGTGATAAGGTGGGACACGGTAATGAGAGAGGACTGTGAGGGTCTTCTTCCTAGGTACTCAAGTAGCTAGATATGTTTTTTTTTTTTGAGACAGAGTCTCACTGTGTTGCCCGGGCTAGAGTGCCGTGGCGTCAGCCTAGCTCACAGCAACCTCAAACTCCTGGGCTCAAGCAATCCTTCTGCCCAGCCTCCTGAGTAGCTGGGACTACAGGCATGCACCACCATGTCCAGCTAATTTTTTTCTATATATTTTTAGTTGTCCGATTAATTTCTTTCTATTTTTAGTAGAGACGGGGTCTCGCTCTTGCTCAGGCTGGTTTCAACCCGCCTCGGCCTCCCAGAGTGCTAGGATTACAGGCGTGAGCCACCGCGCCCGGCCTTAGATATGTATTTTTGAAGCTGCTGAAGGTGGTCTTCCTGCCTTATGTAATTCTAAAAAGCCGTGGTGGTGGTTATAGGCTAGGTAAGGCTGTAGGAGGAAAGATTACCAAGTTCCATCACAGTGTGGTTGCCTAGTGGTCTTTAAAACGCTGTATGAAGCCTTGCCTCAGGTCCCAAGAACATTGCGAATGAGCCAGTGGTAAATAAACCTTGAAACCTGATGGCTCTGTTCTCTCTCTTGGACTCTATCAATTTTGTGTGCATGATAGGCATATTTATTGATTGATAAAGGCTTGAAGGAGATGCCTGAAATAGGACTGGCTTCGTTGGTCTCCAAGAGGCAGTTTGCTTGCTACCGTGAAACATGCTTAAAACTCTTTAATTTCTTAGGCTCTTGGAGTCTTAAATTGCTCTACCCTAAACACATGTATGTTTTGGGTGGTACCCCAACACCGGAAGCCCAGACAACACCTATCCATGCATGACACCTGTGTTATTGACTATATATGGCAAATGTTTAATTCTAGGTTGACTTTCTCTTGCCTTTCAGCAGCTCTTGGGGAAACTTCTCTCCATTATCAGTTAACATGTGATATGTGCCTGCAAAAGGCAGACCCATTTCAGCCTTAGTTTAAGCAAAATCATGTGGAAAGCCCAATTTCCTTTAAGAAGTTATTCCAAGCTAATAAAAGTGATTTTTCAATTATATTCTTTTGGTTTATCTTTGTCACTTTTTTCTTTTATTATTACAAAAATAATTAGGCAGACTAGGAAATAGAAAGAACCAGAGAATGAGGATAAGGAATGTTCCCTAAAAAGCATGGCACCAGGGGCTCCTGTTGCAGATTATGATGCATGAGCTAGGGGTCAGGCAGGTGGGTCTTGGTTGGAGAAATCATATTGATCTACATTTAGATAAGAACTTAGGACTTTATTTGACTCAAATGACCTGGTGACATGAGAAAACATAACAAAACAAATTAACTTTCTAAGGGAGATGTGGGGGTGTGGAGTAGCTACCTAGGGCTATGAGAGGAATCAAGCAATGTCCAGTGAGGGAGGATAGAGAGAAAGACAGCTCATCACTTACACGGGAGGACAGAAAGATACTTCTAAAGATATGAAGGAAGATAGCCAGAGAGATAGTTGGCATTTCCTGAGCCACCTTGTGTGCAGTGTGTCATTGTGGGTGTTGGGCAGAGGTACCTGGGAGAAGGGGCTATGGGCTCTGACCATTCACAACTGCCAGTCTAAAAGTAGAGGCAGGATATAGTGATAGATGGGACCAATGGATGCATTTATACATCCTACGCTTATAAGAGAATGAAGGATTTGGGGAAAGAAATAGAATCAAGGCTGTTTGGCAAGGCTTCTTGGGAAAAATGAGTGTGGATCAGGGCTTATTGTAGGCAAAGGCCATCTTATGTTACAGTCGTAGATTGGAAAGTAAGGTAGACAGGCAGATGGATTTTCTTCCACTATTTTCTCCTGAGCACTTTTCTGAAGTGTTCTGGATTGAAACATGTTGGGTTGAGAAAAGGGAGTAGAGAATCATAGGGGGAAGAAAGGAGAGAAGAAACTGATTTTTACTGTTGACATCAATGTATCACATCACTTTTTAAATCTCTTTATCTTTTATAACCTTTCTGGCTTTTCCCAGGTCTCTTTCTGATTCCCATGTGGAAAATCTAATTCTGATTCTTCCTGGTAGCCCGTCTAGTTTCTGAAGAGCTCTAGAAGCTTTGCTGATTTGTCAAGTTGATAATCTTTTTTTGGTGTGATGATTTCCAACACTGGATTCTGACTAAAACGAAACCTGTGAATGTGTTAAATCATGAACGAAGAGGATTTGACTCTGTTTTCTCTAAGAGAAAACAGAGAGACTCAGAGAAGCCGCCTTGTTCATAACCATTCCAGAATGAAACTAGATAGCATGAAGTGTATAAAGGCTCTAGAGAAGCTCTGGCTATCCAGCTGTTTACCCAAATAATGGCACAATGATACTAGTGGAGTGTGGGTGTAGCAGGGGCTCCATAAATATGGAGGGAAGGAAACAAAAATGTTTTGGTTTACATCTAGATGGATTTTGGTTTACATCTGGGTAGATTTTGTCTACATCATTTTGGTGTACCTTTGGCTATAGTGTTTTGGTCTACACTGGAGTGGGTTTCCACCAACTTGGAATTCAGCACCTGCCAGGCTGGATTGGGATTTGAGAGGTGTAGTGCTGGGGGTGGTTGGTTTGGGTGGGTGAGCTGGAGGAGGTGGCTGTGTTTCCTCTTGGTCTAATGAGCAGACAGTTTGGAGACTGCCATAGCTTTCAAGTTCAAGACTTGGTTATAGCTAGTAATATTTACTGCAGAATTACAATTTGTAGCCTCAGTGAGAGAACATAAAACAGTTTCTACCCTAAGGAGTTTTTCTTTTAGATAGGGAGACAAAGTATTCTCCTAAGCAACATTCAAACAGAAGGCAGCACACAGTACGTTCATAGGTGGGGAGAATATACCTGGTGAGCAGTCAGTTTGGTGGGGTCATTCTCAGAAGGCTCCTGGGAGATACGCTCGGATATTTATTTTCTTTAGTATGAGCTGAATTTGGTTACTTCAGCTTTCTTTCCAACCTTTCGGGAAAGCTATCTCAGCTTTACTTCTCTTTCCCCAGGGGAGATGTAACACACTTATTACTACTGAAATGGTTTCTTTCTGACTCTTTTCCTTTTCTGCAAACATCAAGACTGAGAATTATTATTATTATATTTTAGTGTCTAGATCTGGATTAGTATCTGCAGCAAATATTTAACTCAATCCATATAGTTGGGCAACTGGATTTATTGGTTCAAAGTGTATGTGGAATTTGTTTTGTTTTCTTTTGCTTTTGGTGGGAGGTACAGAGGGAAGGAAGGCCTAAGTGAGGTTGGACTTAGTGGATCATAATCCAAGCTTCACACCACCATGAAGAGGTAGCTTGAACTCATGTTTCCCAGGGAAACAGGCAAAATGCCCATATGGGGCAATTCCCCCCTCTTCCACGCAGCCTTCCCAGACTAACCCGAGGTACACAGAAGATATTCCCTAATCTTGCCTACACTGGAAAATGAAGCCCTTCCCACTCATACCTTCCATCAACTATGATGTCACCTGGGATCTTGAAATGCCCTTGCCCCAGTTATAAATAAACTTTACTATTTATTTCTGGTTTAAGGTTACACTTTCCAGTCTCTGGTTTATAGATCTTTTACTTATCTTGAGGAGTGGGGATGTAGCCACAAAATGCCCTTAATTGTAAGCTCCCAAAGAGGGGAATTCTCTATTTGTCACCATTTGTTTTGCAATGTGTGTAAATGAGTGATTTGGTGGTCATAGTGGTGGTGATAATGATTTAAGGGGGAAATAGTCATTGCTTTTGCGAATTCCTTTGCAAAAAAAAATCATTTTGGTGCCTGAATTTTCTAATTTGGAGTTTGCCTTTGTATTCACTTACACTGAGTTGAAATCTGCTTTTCAATAGTTTGAATCCAGCCTTTATCATATAGAAACTTTTAGTGGTATTCACTTGAGGGAAATACCAAACCATATCATCTGATCCAATCACCAAAAGGATCATCCAGTTTCTCACTTTAGACCCAACCCAAACTAAACAAAATCCATCCGTGAACTTATTTATAGACCATACAGGACAAATGGTAGCAACTACAGAAAATGCTCTTCTCCAGGAACTTGCAGTGTAAGAGCAGTTCCTGGGCACTTCCCCAAGGCAGTGCAGCAAGGAGAGAAGTAGGAGCAAATGGACAGGACTCTGGACATTAATGAGGAGGGAAAGGGGCAAGGAGCGCATCCTGGAGAGCTCAGGTATCTGCAGGTGCGGTTAGAGACGCTTCCTGAAGGAGGGGCGTGTTGAACAGAGTTTGGAGAAAGGGTGTTCTAGGCAGAGAGGGACAGTCTGTGTGACAATCGAGGTGAACGATAGCAAGATGTTCATGTGTGGGGAAAGATTTGTCCTATTCGAGCAGAGAGCCACAGAAAAGGTTCATAGTAGGAGTAAGCGTTAGAAGAATAATGAAAAGAAAGCCTTGGAAATACAATCTTAGGAGTTTGGATTTAACAGAGAGCAGGAAATGCAGGTCTGGTAGGGAAGGGTGTGTGTGTGTGTGTGTGTGTGTGTGTGTGTGTGTGTGTGTGTGTGTGTGTTGCTTTTCAAAAGTAGATGAACTGAGTTCTATTTATCAGGAGGGTAGAGGGCACTCACACTTCAGTTATCTGCTGCAATGCAGCACTCAGGATGAATGTGATTTAGGGCTGCAGCCTGCTTCAGAGAAGGGC
>NW_012135081.1:4465254-4538909 GCF_000956105.1 Propithecus coquereli
AGGAGTAAGCGTTAGAAGAATAATGAAAAGAAAGCCTTGGAAATACAATCTTAGGAGTTTGGATTTAACAGAGAGCAGGAAATGCAGGTCTGGTAAGGGTGTGTGTGTGTGTGTGTGTGTGTGTGTGTGTGTGTGTGTGTGTGTGTGTGTGTGTTGCTTTTCAAGCCTTGAAGAAAGTGTCATTTTCCAGAAGGAGGGTAGAGGGCACTCACACTTCAGTTATCTGCTGCAATGCAGCACTCAGGATGAATGTGATTTAGGGCTGCAGCCTGCTTCAGAGAAGGGCAGCACTCTCTGATGGCTGCTGGGGTGAATCTGAGAAGATGGCATTGTGCAGAGTTACCAATTTCAGAGTCCAGGAGGGTGGATCATGGAGTATAGTGGGAAGCTGGCTCTGGGTTCACAGTATTTACAAACTGTAGGAGCCTACTAGATAGTGTTCTGGTGGAAACAAGGTGCCACATGTCTGAGTTATTTCATGTCAGTTGGATTGAATTCAAGGCTAGCATAGTGATCCCCAAAATATCTGAAACCAGTGATTTCACTTGGGATTCTTTAGGTTTAATCCAAATTTTTATGCAATGTCCCTGAATAAAACCAGGATCCTTAGGGGCTGTTTTGTCAGTCTCCTTGTCTTTGGATGTATCTGGGGCTTTCTTCCTTAAAACCGAAATGGAAAGGTGATTCTTTATCTTTGTCAATCTTTCTATACTGATAGCATGTTCAGAGTATCCATTATTCCTTGAGTCCCTATTCCTTAATAATCTTTTTTTAAAAATGGTAATGAGGAGATTAAAAAATAGAAAGATTAAGAGGTCAGTGTTGATGTCTAATGTCCATTGGTCTTTGTGCTTATTTCCGTGAGTGATTAATAAATACTAAGAATGCTCTAGTTGTGAGCTAAGAGCAGACCCAGACATGGGTCACAGTGAACACTAATACCCATTTTTGATATTCTGTTAAGTCAGGTCTCTGGTTGTCAAGAACAACCAAACCAGAATGACCAACTTCCCATAGCTCAAGTCCTTCCCCCAGCACCACCATGAATTTTTAGCTCTGGAATGGGGTTGATCATGTTTTAGAGTGACTGGCAAGCCGACACTTTTCTGGTACTGGGTTCTTCTAAGTTAAAGATAAGGAGATTGCCATTTTCTGGTAAACATTTCCCCCAGTTTGCTCCTGATTGGCAGCAAAGTCTGGAGAGCAAATGGCCAAGTGAATTAGAAAGCTTAAAAGATGTTTTGTTAAACCATCCTCATTAAACTGGCACCGTCTGCCTTCCTACTCTCCTTTGTTCCAGTTGGGTCTTTCTTTGTGACAGATGTTTCCTAACGGTGTGTGCCAGTAGCATCTGGAAGCCTTGGGTGACGGCTGAGGTTTGGGAAGGCCAAATCTGGAGGTATTTAGGTTGTCAGGGAAATTACAACCATTTTCCTGCCATTGGGTTACCATTTTAAAAAATACCTTTTGCCCCATCTTCCTTTGGCTAATGAAAATCAAGATTTCATTTCTTTCTCTAGCATTTCCTAACCTGCACTGAGGATGGGTTTTTTTCTTTTCAAGAACGAAGTAGTGAGTAGACAAGATTTGGAATATGATGAAAGAATAGTGTGATGAAAGAAGTCTCAGAAAGACTATTTATATTTGACATCTTGAGATCTGTTATCCTATATTTCTAAAAACTAAACAAAAGGACATGGGTTAAAATTGTGGGAGTAGGAATTATGATTAGATGTAAAATGGTGCCTGGGAACTATTGGAATAGCTACAGGGATGCTTTGAGCTCTCCTTTCTTGACATCTAGAAAGACTGGAAACTTTGGCACTAGATTGGATTAGAATTTTAGTAGGAAATGGTTTAGATGGAGCTTTCAGATTTAATGATCTCTCTACTTCCAGCTCTGGCCTATCAGTATCTATTTGGGAGGAAAGAGAAGACATTGGTAGGGCGTGACCTGGGGACAAGGGTAAGAACTGGCTCAAATCCTCTTAATAGCTATGCCTTTGACGCCTCAGTCTTTGTGGAGACAGTGTACTACAGTAGGAAGAAAATGGGCTTTGAAGTCACAAAGAACCAAGTTCAAATTTCAACCCTTTTTTTTACTGGCTATATGATCTTGAAAAAGTAACTTAACCTCTCTTAATCTGCAAAATGGGATAATAATACTTATCTTATTGGGTATACAGGGGTTAAATGAAATAATATATGTATATTGCTTGCAGCTCAGCAAATTCTGGTTCCTTTCTGCCACTCTCTCTTGTGTATCCCTAATTCTTGCACATATACCTGGTACCCCTATTTGACAGATATTTTTCTCTGCATGTCTTCCTCAATGCTTCTTAGTGTTCAAGCCTAGGGCCCTGATTTATTAATTTATGTTAGTCCCACAAAATGGCAATAACAGTATGTACTTTTTATTACCATACTAACATGAGCCAAGGTTGTGGTTTCTTTCCAGGCATTTTTACTTGCTAACAATTTTGGTTGTAAATCAAAGACAAAGCAGTTCTATCTTTCCATCCACCCCTCTGATCTAAAACTCCTGATTTGGGGCTAGATCATTCTGGGTGGGATTTCATTCCAATCAACAGGCGACGCCAAGCTTGTTTATAAAGATCATTCAGGGAAGAAAAAATCCATAACCTTTACTGGGACATTCTTGTTTTCCTCCCAACCTTTTAGTTTGAAAAATATTAGACCTACAGAAAAGTTGCATGAATAGTATAATTAATACCCATTTATCTTTCATCAGGATTGACCAATTGCCAATATATATATTTTTAAATTTCAGATTATTACGGTGGTACAAACATTTTGGTTACATGTCTTGCTTTTGTACAGTCTGAGTCAATGTTATAAGTGTGCCCATCATCCAGATAGTTTGCATTGTACCCGTTAGGTGTGAGTTTACCCAACCCCTCCTCCACTCTCCCACCTTCTCAATTTCCATTGAGTTTTACCTCCATTTTCTTCCACTATTTTCTAAACTAAACTAATTATAAACTCTAATTCTAAAACTAATTCTAATTCTAAACTCATTGCTAATATTTTGCTAATAATTTTGCTAATATTTTTTGCTAATATTTTGTTAACATTTTGCTAATATTTTGCTAATAATTGCTAAACTCTAATTCTAAAACTAATTCTAAATTCTAATTCTAATTGTAAACTCATTGCTAATATTTTGCACATTGCTAATATTTTGCACATTTGCCTGCCCTTGTGTGTACTCTCTCATATATAAGTATATGCATGTATACATATACATATGTAAAACATAGTCCATATTCAAATTTTGCTAATTATCCAGTAATATTTTTTGTAGTGAAATGTTTCTTCCCAGTCCAAGCCCAATCCAAAATTACTCATTGCGTTTTGTTGTCATGTCTCTTTGTTCTCCTTTAATCTGGAATAGTTCCTTAGCCTGTTGTTCACGACAATCATAGTTTTGAAGAGTACAGGTCAGTTGTTTTGCAGAAAGTCATTCAGCCTGAGTTTAACTGATTGTTTTCATCATTAGATTTAGGTTATGCATTTTTGGCATTTTTTGATTATATAAGAACATTTTTAAAGACAGTGCCATATAGGCAGGGATCATGTCTTTTCCCTCCCTATTGTGTTCCAAGCACCAAGCGCAGTGACTGGCATATAGTAGGTGATTAATATTTATTGAATGCATGAGTGAATGATGTAAAATGTTCACTGCCATTTAGGTTCATTATTTTCCTACCTGAGGAGATGGAGAAGAGCAGCCTTCTTCTATATGCTAGTCTCATTTTTATTATAAATCTTTGGGCTTAAAAGGGTAATCCAGGACTTCTTTAATGAGACCACGGAGCAGGGAACATGGAGTAGGGACTGTGATGTGCAGGAAGCTGTGGTGGGTGGGTGGTGTTCATGCGTGTAGAGACAGGAGGGTGAAGAAGGTGGTCCTCAGATGGAAAGACACAGCACACAGAACCTGAGAGTACATGGCCTGTTTTTTTGCTGAGAGTAATTAGTTATTTGGGTTTCCAGATTTTACCATACTTCTCTCTCTGCTAATTCCCATTTGAATCCTAAGAATGCCATAGTGAAAATTGATTTCTGTCCCTCCTCCTTTCCCAGAGGGGACAACTCCATAATTCTGTGCTTCTCCACCCTCCACCCCCCCCATCCCCACCACACACAAGTGTGTATTTTCTAACATTTATAAACGGTGGTTGGGCGGCCATTCTCTCCAGATTATTTATTGTTGAGAAAATCTATAACTCCTTGGACTTCTCATTTTGATGTAGAAGCTTTCATCCCTGTCGCCTGGGGGAAGTGAGGTTATGAGAGGTACTCTCTGCCTCTCAAAAATGTGTTTTCAGGCTTCCCTTTGGGGCCCTTTCTCTCCCTAGCTCTGATCATCTCAGACATTTCTGACAATCCTTCCTGAGGCATCTGGGGCTTGGGACTGGATTCATCTATTTAATTTTCCAAGGCTTGGAGTGGCTGATTCACACAGCTCCTGCCCCTTTTCTTAGAGTCTACCTACCCCTGTTTTTTAGTCCTTAATTTCACCAGTTTCTGGAAAAAAGTGCCCTCCATCTCCATATCAGCTCTTGGTTATCCACACAAATGGAGGAGATAATCCAAAATAGTGAATGATACAAAGACTACTTTTGTTTGATTTTTAAGTGATTGACTCCTGGCTAAAGATAATCCATAAAATGAACAGCTTTGATGAAAGTAATCTGTCATGTTAATCTCCCGTGGGTGAGTATGTAGCATCTCTTTTTTGGTACCTAGAGAGGGAGGCAGGTGGAAGGATGTCTCAGCTTGTTTAGCTCTCATTTTGTTGTCAGAACTACAAGACATCTGTTGGGAACTCTGCAGAACCCATCTCTGTGCTGAGTTTTCAAACTCTGGAGGAGGCCTATTCCTTAGTTTGAGAGCCAAGTACTTAGTTCAAGGAGCAGGAAAATCAGTAGCCAACATATGAAACAATCACTTTATCTAGGGTTGACTCCAAGAGTAAAAGCTGAAGTCCTCATGGTGACCCTAAGGCCCTACGTGAGTGATCTGGTCTCCTGATTTTTCTCTCTGACCTCATCCCCTACTACTCCCTATTGTTTCTCTCCACACCATCCGGAGATGGCCAGGAACCACTTCACACCCATTAGGATGGCTATTTAAAAAATCAGAAAATAGCTGGCGTTGGCAAGAACATGGAAAAATTGGAACCCTTGTGCGCTGCTGGTGGGAACATAACATGGTGCAGCCATTGCAGAAAACAGTATTATGATTCCTCAAACAATTAAATATAGAATTACCATATGTTTCACCAATTCCACTTCTGGGATATGCCCCTAAGAAGTGAAAGCAGGGTCTCAAAAAGATATTTGTACATCCATGTTCATAGTAACGTTATTCACACTAGCCAAAAGGTGAAAGCAACCCAGGTGTCTGTCGATGGATGAATGGATAAACAAAATATGGCATATACATACGGTAGAATATCATTCGTCCTTAAAAAGGAAAGATATTCTAACACATGCTACAACATGGCTGACCGTTGAAGACATTATGCTAAATGAAATGTCAGACACAAAAAGATAAATATTATGTGATTCCACTTACATGATATACCTAGAGCAGTCGGATTCACAGAGACAGAAAGTAGAATGGTGGTTTCTGAGGGCTGGTTGGGGGCGGGGAGAGAGAGTTGGAATTTAGTATTTAACGGGTCTAGAGTTTTAGTTGGGGAAGATGAGAAAGTTCTGGAGATAGATAGTGATGATGGTTGAACAACAATGTAAATGTACTTAATGCCACATCTAGGAACAGTTAAAATGGTAAATTTTATGTTATGTATATTTTACCACAATAAAAAATGCATTAAAAATAGCTGGAGTCTTCTCAGAGACTTGCATCATTGCTCGTTCCCTTCCCTGCCCCTGACTGTTGGTGATGCGTCCTCTTCCCAGTGAGGCCTTCTTTTTTTTTTTTATTTCAGCATATTATGGGGGTACAGATGTTTAGGTTATGTATGTTTCCCTTGCCTCCCCACTCCCCCCCAAGACTGAGTTTCAAGTGTGCCCACCCCTTGGATGGTGAGCATTGCACTCTTTGTGTATGCAAATATCCATCCCCTCCTCCCCCCCACCCCCCTCCTCTCTCCCCCCTGCCCGACATCCAATAGATGTTATTCTTATATGTACACTTATGTGTTGATCAGTTAATACCAATTTGATGGTGAGTACATGTGGTGCTTGTTTTTCCATTCTTGGGATACTTCACTTAGTAGAATGCGTTACAACTCTATCCAGGAGTATACAAAAGGTGCTATATCACCATTGTTTCTTAAAGCTGAATAGTACTCCATGGTATACATATACCACATTTTATTAATCCACTCATGTATTGATGGACACTTGGGTTGTTTCCACATCTTTGCAATTGTGAATTGTGCTGCTATAAACATTCGGGTGCAGGTGTCTTTCTTATACAGTATCATTTGGTCTTTTGGGTAGATGCCCAGTAATGGGATTGCTGGATCGAATGGCACTTCTACTTATATCTCTTTAAGGTAGCTCCGTATTGCTTTCCACAGAGGTTGCACTAGTTTGCAGTCCCACCAGCAGTGCATGAGTGTTCCTGTCTCTCCGCATCCATGCCAACATTTATTGTTTTGGGACTTTTTGATAAAGGCCAGTCTCACTGGAGATGAGTGATATCTCATTGTGGTTTTGATTTGCATTTCCCTGATGATTAGAGATGTTGAGCATTTTTTCTTATGTTTTTTGGCCATTATTCTGTCTTCTTTTGAAAAGTTTCTGTTCATGTCCTTTTCCTACTTTTTGATAGGGTCGTTTGCTTTTTTCTTGTTGATTTTCCTGAATTCTAAGTAGATTCTAGTTATCAGCCCTTTATCGGATTTGTAGCATGCAAAAATTTTCTCCCATTCTGTAGGTTGTCTGTTTGCTCTTGTGACAGTTTCTTTGGCTGTGCAGAAGCTTTTTAATTTGATCAGGTCCTATTTATTTATTTTGGTTGTTGCTGTGATTGCCTTTGGGGTCTTCTTCATAAATTCTTTGCCTAGGCCAATGTCTAGAACCAGTGAGGCCTTCTTGGATCACACATTTTAAAATTGCAACTGTCACCCTGAATATATCCTAACCTTTTCTTTTTCTCCTTTTCTCCGCAGCATGAAACACAATCTAACACAATATATATTCTTATTACTTATTTGTTTATGGTCTGCTTTCTCCTACTGGAATGTAAGTGATATGAGTGAAGGGTTTTTTTTTTTTCATTTTTTCATTGCTGTATCCCAGTGCTGAATAGTTGGGGACCAGTTGAATGAATAAATGAATGACCGTGACTAGACACAGACTTCCAGAGAGAGCACATACAGAAAGAGAAAATAAGAAGATTCTGTTTTTCACTTGGCTTTGTTAACTAATTTCTTCTAGACTTTGGATATATAGCTCAGATCCACTTTTAATGACGGCTTTTGTGCTATTTGCCTTTTCTTATGTGCTTTGAACTATTCCCTGTTTGGAAGTGTTGGTGTACTATGTACACCATGGTTGTTATTATTAAAAGCTCTTACCTTGAACTCGAGGGCTCTATTCTTGTATTTCTGACTACCCCCTACTGTTGTTGCAAAGGGGCTTGAGTCAAGACTTTGGCAACTCTGGGCAAGCTCAGATACCCAGAAAACTTTATGCTTGTTTGTTTGGGAAGCACTGGTTTGATTGGCTCCAGAGTTTTCATTCTCTGAAAATTTTGTGGAGCAAACTTATATAATCTAGGATCAGGAAAGGAGCTGTATTTGCATGCAAAGGGATTGATGTAATCTCTGGAGATGTTGCATTCAAAGTCCACTTCTTTGAAACTTTGAGACCTGAAAATAATTATTTAACAGCCCCATTAGCCTTCTTCTCTCAAGTCTTCATCCAACTTCTAGCAGAGCAACTTGTATCCAAACTGTACAAACTTCTTGATTGGCAGGATTGTTAACACCCAGCCAAGGGAACCAGTGGAACTTACTTCCTTGGAAAAATGTTTTTAAAAGGAAAAGTCCAGCATGAGGGCAGTGCCCTTCTAGAGACAGGGGCGTGAACACAATGACCTCCAGGACGAAGGAGAGTGGGTGGGGTTGGGTGGGAAAACAAGACAGCCTGCAATTTAGTGGGTGGATTGTTGGATTTGACATAGTTCTACTTGGCTACTTGGGATGGAGCTTTTGTTTTTGAGTTTGGAAAGAGCTCAGAGCCTGAAAGAAACTCAAGGAGGAGGAGGGAGGGGAGGAGGGAGCCAGGGGCATTATGGAATTCATACAAGCTGGCTTCCTGTTCTCTGGCCTTTCTCTTTATTTCTTTAAGCACCTCCCCTGCACCAGGCACCTCCTTTGGGAGAGACTGTTTCCTAATTAAACTGAGGTTCACAGACCCAGGGCACTCATTAGGAAATGTCCCCAGGAAATTCTCTTTCAATAGAAGATTGTGCATGTACTAGTCTCCTGTTCCCACCTCTGTCTGGTCCTTTTTCTCTTTCAAAAAAAAAATATATATTTTGTACTTCCAGGAATCCTAAGATATAGTAGTCAATCAATACATCTATGTGTTAATTTCGCTGTCCTACATGTGTCTTTTGGTTTGCTTGGTACAATTATGAGCAGATTCTTGTCCTGGGTAGCAAACGTTGGTGGCGGGAATGTGGAATTCAGAAGGGGGAGGGACACAGATCCTGGCCCTGCCCTCTGGAAGCTTTTAGACTATAAAGGAATTTAAGGGACACACCCAGGACACCACCAGACAGAAAGGGAAGACTAATTTCCGCTGAGCGTCAAGGCCAACTATCAATACTGGTAGGATGGGGAAGAAGGTTGGACATGGGGCAGTCAGTGAGGATGGCTTAGGAAAGGCTTCTAACAATGGGGGGAAAGGTTGTAAAATAGGGTTGAGAAGAGCTAGAAGGTCAAGACTGGCCAGAAAGGAGTGAGGAGGGCACCCCAGCAGGGCCAGTGACTGAGGCCAAAGGCTTGTTGCGCGAGGGGTAAGGCAGGATGTGAGGAGTGGAGTTAGGAGTGAAGAATGGGGGAGGGGCTCTGACGGCAGCGTTGAAGAATCCAGACTGAATAGAAACCACTGAAATAATTGCACGTTGTTGCACGGGGAAGGGTATTTCTAAGAACTGCACCCAAGGAAGAGGTTTCCCTTTATTGCTACACGCTGGGTCATGGACTTTCCCAGGACCCCTGGTCATGTGTTTGTTTTTCTTCTGTAAGTCTGGTTGTTTATTTGTTTGTTCTGCACGCTTATGTTTGAGTCATAAGATATGGCTATTTCATTTCCATATGTTTTGTTCTATTTTGTAAGCCCCGTTTCATGCATCTCCAGCAATAGTGGGAAGGGCCCAAGGACCAACCTGCGTGATAAAATTGAGGGAGGCGGAAACGTACCCTCACAACGTTGTCTCATGCGACACCTCTGTGAAAGCTCCAGCGCGCAAACTGAGTCAGCCACCGAGCTGAGTACGTGGCACACTGGCATCCTCAGTTCATGGAAGGCCCCTTTGGGATTCATTCTTTTTCCCTGCCATCCCTCACCTCTGTTCTCATTTCCCTCATGGGAGGCACCTGCTTTAGTGTATTTAGTATGTGCTCTTCCAATCCATACTCTGTATGTTTATTTAGATATATTCACCCATTCAACAAGTATAAAGTGTCTGCTATGTATCAGACACAGTTGTCGGTGGCGGGAATACAGCACTGAACAAAACAATAAAACAAATTCCTGCATTCATGTTGCTTATGTTCAAGTGAGGTGAGACAAATCGTGAACAAATAAACGAGTAAAATGCATTGGATAGTGGTAAGGTCCATGGAAACAAAAAGCAGGGCAGGGGATGAGTTGTGTTGTGGGTGGCCAGGAGTGGACTGCAGTCTTATACAGGGTGATTAGAGAGTGCTTTACTGAAAGGGTGCTAGTACACCAAATGCAGGTAAGGAATCAGCCATGTGGATATTTAGGGCCCGAGTGGTTCAGCTATGGAGAGACAGCAAGTACAAATGTCCTGAGGCAGGATCTTGCCTGGCATGTTAGGAGCCCAGAAGGGCTAGGAGGCCAGTGGCCAGAGCGGAATGAGTGAGAAAGGAGAGAAACAGAAGGCTGACAGGTAGCTGGGATCAGTGGCAAATAATGTAAGACCTTGTGGACCAAATACAGATCTTTGCTTATACTCTGAATAAGAAGGGAAACCAGTGGATGGTTTTCAGCAGAGGAATGACATGATCTGATTCACATTTTTAATAGATATGTCTGTATCCTTGAAAAATATACAGTGTTATTTTGACTGTTTTTTAATGTATGGAAATGACATCGTGCTTCATCTGCTTTTACTTTTTCCACTTAACATTGTTTCTGAGATCTATCCATGTTGCTGTATGTAAATCCACTTCATTATTTCTGACTGCTAGGCTCATACAGCAAATTGTAAATATATATTCACCTAGTAATAGACACTTGGGTTGCCTCCGACTTCTTTCTACCACAAACAGTGCTGTTATGTTCTTATATGGGCTTCTTTATGGACTCAGGAGTTTCCCTGGGGTGTATACCTAGGAGTGGGATTGCTGGGTTAGAGAGTGTGTATGCACTTTTTTTTTTTTGGGACAGGGTCTTGCTCTATTGCTCAGACTGGAGTGCAGTGGTGCGATCATAGCTCACTGTAACCTCCAACTCCTGTGCTCAAGCGATCCTCCTGGCTCAGCCTCCTGAGTAGCTAGGATTATAGGGACACGCCACCATGCCTAGCTAGTTTTTAAATTTTTCATAGAGATGAGATCTCACTATGTTGCCCAGGCTGGTCTTGATTTCCTGGCCTCCAGTGATACTCCCGCCTTGGCCTCCCAAAATGCTGGGATTACATGTCCTCATACTTAATTCTACTAAGGGTGTACATCAGGATGGTGGCCTCAGTTTACACTTCTACCGGTAGTGTGTGATAGTTTGTATCTTCTCATTTAATTCTCATATTGATCCAATGAGACAAGTATTATTATTCCCACTTTATGGATAAGGAAACTGAGGATTAGAGAGATTAAGCTAGTTATCCAAATTTATACAGTTAAGTAGAAGAGCCAGGGCTCAACTCCAGAAATTCTGACTCAATATTCTTTGCTCTTACTACTATAGTACCCAGTACTGATTCTTCCAGAAACAACATGAGGTAACCAGAAGCAAAGATATTATTATTACTATTAATAATAATATTATTATTGCTATTCATGCTGTTTTCTTCTTTTAATCATTTCCTCTCTTCAGGGCTGGTTGGACAGAAGACAGAATTCTTAAGGTTCAAGGAGCCACTCGAAGGGGAACTGTGACCTCCCTCTCAATCTTTGCCCATTTTAGGAATTGGAGTGTTGAAGGAAAGCTGTGCACGGTCCCAACAGAGCCATAGGGAACAAGGGCAGTGTGACATAGGAGTTCACCTTGGGTTTTGGCATCAGACAGTCTTTGTTCAAATCCTGACTTTATCATTTACTCTCTGTGTGACTTTGTACAAATTCTTAACTTATCTAAGCCTCAGTTTCCTAATATGTAAAATGGAGACAACAATAGAACTTGTCTCTTAGGGTTGTTGTATGGAAGTATGGGTAAAATACTTAATGTAGTGCACATAGTAAGTGTTCAATGTCGGTTATTATTATTATTATATTTGAGCCTGGCACTTTTCAATACCTGGTCTAGCTCAGCAAGCCTAGGACCTCCAAGGTGTTTAGCAATAGCATGCCTGGGGGTGTCTGATTAGATTCCTAGAGCTTCCAGGTAAATTATATGGAAGAAAGCTGTTTTCATTTTCTCATGAAGGCCAGCCAACATGCTCAAGTTTCAGTGGGTGATTTTGAGGCTAGACATTTATAAAGACAAATTGATTTTCAAAGTTGGGGGGCTGTGGATCAGGTTTTAATATTAAATATTAGTTAGATTGCATTAGGTACATATTGTTTGCTAGGTACTGAGCTAAGTACTTTACAAGGATTATTGAATTTAATCTTCATGACAACCCTAAGAGATATTTACTTTTACTCTCATTTTACAGTTGTGGAAACTGAAGCACATAGAGGTTAAATAAAATGTCCAGGTTGGGCACAGTGGCTCATGCCTGTAGTCCCAGCCCTTTGGGAGGCTGAGGAGGGAGGATCGCTTGAACCCCAGAAGTTCGAGGTTACACTGAGCTATGATCGGGCCACTGCACTCCAGCCTGGGTGATAGAGCGGGACTCTGTTTCTAAAAAAAAAAATCTGTCCAGAGTCATCCAGCTGTGAAGTGGTTGAATTGAGATTTGGACCTAAGCAGTCTATCTACAGAGCTCTTACTTTTAACTACTAAACTATGCTGTATTCCTGTGAAGGAATGTTTTAGAAATTCTTCCCTTTTAAATCTAGGACAATTCCTTGTCATTTGGTGTGATTTAGGGCAGTAACGAGAAGTAAGGGGCTAGTTGTAAAAGAAGCTCTAGCGGGTGGGGGTATGAAGTTTGAAAATGTTCCCCAGATATCTTTATTATGACTCCCTTATGTCCCTCTAAGTGACAACCTCTGGCTTAGGAGACATCCTACCTAGAGAATAGGGGCTAAGCATGATGCCTTCAAATAAGTAGGGATTCTCTAACTGGGCATGAGATGGCTCCCTGCAACCCAAGGCAGCCTGATAGTTCTAAAACACGTATCTACAAAGGCAAACAATTCTTTATCACCTATATGTGGCTTATACATGCCATGAATTATCTGCGGTCAAGGTTTTATCACAGTTGGTTTTCCCTTCACACTTTTCATTTTGATTGCCTTCTACAAGGAATGTAATACCATTTATATATTTACCTGAGTCAGATTTATAAAGGCTGCTTGGCTGCAAAGTATGTATCTCAAAGTCAAGTAGATAGGAATTCTGGATTATCTGCTCTTTCAGGTTTTCTCTTCTCTGTTCGTACATTTGTTCAACAAGTATTTATTGAGCCCATAACTCAGAGTCTAGTGGAGGAGACAGACAGTTGAGCTGGAATCTTGATACTTTATGGCAAATGGGGCAGGCACAGGTGCTATGAAAGTACACAGGAAGGGTACTTAATCCAGAGAAAAAATCAGGAGAGCCTTCCTGGGGAAGCAATTTCTAACCTGGGAGTTGAAAGGTAAGTAGGAGTTAGCTAAGTGAAGGGGGCTGAGAGGGTGTTAGAGGCAGGGGAAGAGGGTGAGTCTAGAATTGCATGCGAGACCATGGACTGGGAAGGGAATGACGCTAGAGGAACAAGCACAGGTCAGATGATAAAGAAATGGGGATGGGCCATGCTAAGGAGTTTAGGCTTAATCCTGAGGGCAGAGGGGAACTATGGAAGGGTTTTATGTGGGGGAACAACTTAATCAGATGTATAGTTTAGAAAGGTTCCATGAAGAAAGAATTGACTGCCTTCATTTTTCTTTCTTGCTTTCGAGTAAATCATAATATTGGGACTGCTAAATGGCGAGTAAAGGAGTCTAGACGGATTTGTAGAGGGATGGCCTGATCTGGCAACCCATGGGTCCCTTTGGATGATTTGTAGAGAAGAGTTTTCAATCTTGACTTGATCTTTCTGTTTTTGAAAACCTGTCAAAATTTCCTGAAATTCTCTCAAAACCAAAGCCTGAGGAGGGAGGAAAATGTGGTCCACGTGACCTGGTTTCCTCTGTTCTCCGCTACTCATTTCCGGGGCATTGCTGTGAATTGTTCATCCAAAGCCTTGCTCCCTGTGTGGAGGGGACCATTTGAATAGCAGCGGGAGAGTAGGGGGAAGGAGGAACCACACGCCGGGCTCGTTCATTAAGAAAATATATTTGGCATATTCAGACAATGGTTTGAGTGAGTTAAAAATAACTCCTCATGAAAAATTAATAGGGAGTTATAAGTGAGTGTTTTAATACAAGCTCCCAGAGCAGGGCAGATTCTCCAGGCGGCTGACATCACAGATGGCGCAGGGTGTTTATAGAGCATGGTGTGGCCAGCAAGCAGAGGTGTCTGCAGAAGTGAGCTCACCTCTCCCAGAACCCTGGGGAGAGAGGAGACAGAAGGAATTGTTTTGGGTTGTGAGTTACCAAGCCAGGTGACTTATCTCTTCTCTCCCTACCCATCACGCTCTCCTAACTGTGAACATAAAAATTGTAGTGAATTTTGCCTGGTTGCTTTGGGTGAGGTTTATGGAATGTCAGAATTCATAAAAGTCCTTCCTGGGCCTTCTCCTTTCTTAGGAATAGTTGGCTGTGGGATCCATTTCTCCAGCATCTCTGTACCCAAGGGCCAGCTTCTCTCTTTCTTCTAGGTAGTTATAAAGTCTCTGCCCCTTTCTCCTTCCTCCTTTCTTTTACACAGTGCTCCTGTGATCCTAGGGGAGTAAAGTGAAGGGCTGAACTGTACATTCTTTGCCATCAGGACAGCTAAGTGCATAACGCAGAGTGAGGAGAAAGTAGGTAGCTGGATTTTGGGGGCTGATGGTTTTAAGACTGGGGGGACCAATATTTGTATTTTAAACTCAGATGATATTTAAAAAATGGTTCTGTAATTGCAATGAGGCCCTCTAGGCCGTGAATTAATGTGTCATAACTCACGCCCAAGCACTGCGCAAACATCCCGTGTGTGAATTATTGCACAATAAATTCATGCCCTGTTGTGTCTTACAGCTTAATTAGTACATGAAGCTACATGAGTTAGACGAACCCAAATGGGATTATGTCATGTGGTGCGTAAAAAGGCAGAATGTTGGGAGGTATTTGGAGCTTTTTCTGGGGGAAAGCAGAATTGGTTTTTCTATGATGTCCTTTGGTGTTGGTTTCTATGATGTTTGGGCTGCAACAGGTGACATGTTTTTTGACACATGACTTCTGAGCTTTGGTTGGTTGGTTGCATAATGGGTTTAGTAAATATTTATTACACCACATTCTAGGCATTAGGAAAGGGTAGCACATATAAGATGAAATATAGCCCCTGCCCTTAAGGAGCTTATATTCTAATGCAAAAAGTAAAGCATAGCTACAGCACAAAGTAGAAAGTGACAAGTGCCATAAAATAACATATGAATGAAGAGTCTTGGGAATTCAGAGTGGAGGATGAGCATTTTTGGCTGGCACAGTGATAGGGTTGATTGGTAAAATCTGAGAAGGCGTTGTGGAAGAAAGGCATTTGAGTTGGTTCCCTTAAAGGATGGGTAAGATTTCTCCACAGAAGGGCAGTGGCGGGGCTGGGCAGTGGATTCTAGGCAGAGAGGGTAACACTGAGAAAAGCGAAACAGTGTTCAGAGCACACCGAGCAGCCTTTGTAGCTTGAGCCTCCGCTGTGTGAAGGGGCAACAGGGACGGGTGGATTGGAGCCAGAGTTTTCCTATGAGCACCAAGCACTTTGGCTTAAACCATTAAAATGCTGAAAAAATCCCTGGGGCTAGTTCTTCTACTTGGTGACTTCCATATTCTTGGACTTTAAAGTTTCTCTACTATTACCTGCTTTGATCTACCTGCTCAGAAAGTGCACAGCCAAGAGCTAGGTATCCTGGGTTCTAGTCTTATTTCCACTGCTAAATAGCAATGTGACCTTTAGCAAGCCACTCAAATCCTTTGATGTTTTGCTTCTTTACCTTTAACATGAGAGGGGAGAATGGATGATTTCTAAGGCTCTGTTTAGTTAAAATATTCTAGGATTTCTTCTGGTTCTTCTGCTCTCTTACTCTCTACTGCAAGCAGTCTACATCCTGCCAGCTTTTCACTAAAACCCACTGTTCGAGTTTGTGGGAGCCAGCGGCCTGGCTCTGAAAGCAAAAACAGCCACCGCCACTCATTTACCCCTCCTATGTTTGGAATCAATTGATAATCAAGACATGGGAGACAGATGTTTAAACCATCAGCTTTAGATTTGTAGCTGCAAATACCATGCCACTAAATTAGACAGGCTTACCCCTCAGTCACAGGTAGTGCTAAACACATACCCACCTCCTACCATGGGGCTAGAGCCTGCTGTTGTTAGATTTTTGTCATGTATGAACAGGTTGGAATGCATGGGTCCTGTGGGCAGGTTGGCTCTAAAAACAAAAGCAACAAAAACAAAAATGAAAAACCAAAGAGGGCTGAGCTGAGCATACTCAGGGTTGTCTGTTCAACTCATTAATCAAAGAAGTCAGAGTGAGAGTGAGTGGAGAGAGGATAGGAATATTACTCTGCTCGGTGGTATCAACATTACCCAGAAGGCTGGTTAAAACGCAGACTGCTGAACCCCACCACCAGCATTGCAAATTCTGTAGGTCTGGGTGGGGCCCAGAATTTGCATTTCTCACAAGCAATGCTGATGCTGTTGGTCCAGGGACCACACTTTGAAAACCAAACCTCCAGCTGAAGCCTCTGCACATGTAAAGACAAAGTGAGGAAAACAAAGATTCCCTTCTAACACTTGCCTTCATTTAATAAAAGCCCTAGGATAAAATACCATCAGTTTCTGTGTGCCTTTATTTTCTTTATTTTATTCCCTACGTTGTAGATCACTGATAAGGAGTGTGTCTTGTTCATTTCCCCACAGCACCCCACTAGATGCCAGACACATAATGAGCATTTAATAAATATCCGTTTAATTGAATTAAGCCTTATATTATATATTCCCTTGGTACAAAAGATTTTCCTTCCTTTCAGGCTAGCACTGTCCCACTCCTTTAAAGCTGTCACTGTCTTCTAGGAGACTTCTTTGACAAACAGCCTTTCCTCTCATCCTTCTAGCATCTAGAACTGTACCCAGCTTCTGCTTCTAATTTTGCCTTTGTTTGGCTATGGCTGAGTCCTGGTGACTACCCTGTCTGTTCCATCGTAGTGGAATCTTGTTCAGGGAAAGCACCAGGTTCTCTCCTTCCTCTAGATCTCCTCCCCCAGTAGTAAGAACAGTGCTGATCATTCAAAGACCAACGAAGAATAATACAACCTTAGGGCAGGAGAATGCCTGAAACAACCTACCTTGGTCCCTCTCCATCTATTCCCATGGAATTCAGGGAGGGACAGGAGGTAGCAAAATTGATAGACGGCCCAACCCACTCTACCTGACTCCATGGAATCCTTGAAGACTAGACTGGCTCCGGCGTGGGCACAGCAGGCATCTTTTCTGAAGCAGTCAGAGATTTATGCTTTGGCATAGAAGAAGGGACAGTGGTTTCCTTTTGTGTTTATATACAAGGCCTGCCCTGGAAAGGAGGGATGGAAAGCTACTCTCTTACTTGTGGGATTTCCGAAATATTCCCAATAGGGAGTAGATGACACCAGGGAGTCTGCTAGAGGCAGGGTTACTCACATACTTGCCAACTTCTTTAGAGATAGGTGCAAAAACCTTGTGAAAGCATCTAAGATTCTCTGGGGTGAGAATTCACACCCAAAATGAAGAGAAAGGCTGGGACTGAAATAAGAGAAAGCAGGAATGAGACAGGGATGAAGGAGAAGGAGAAAGAGATATTTGTCAAGAGTTGCTTCCTGGAGGAGGATGCCTTTGGAGCAATTTTTGAAACAAAAAAGGGATAGGCAGATTGGAAAAGAAATGAGACAGTAATTCTAGGCTACATGGACCTTTAGGTCATGAAAGAATGAGACTCTTGTGAGGGATGCATTTTTTTCCCACATTTTACGTGGAATTTATGAGCCAGGTTTGTTTTGTGTATTGTTTCACGGAGGGAGATTTCTGGATCAGGACGATGTGAGATATGATTCTCATTGCTACGTGGAGGAGAGGTAGGCAGATGGAATTGGATAGATGGACTCTTCCTGGGAAAGGCTTGTAGAAACTGCTGTAGTCATTTAGATCCTTGCTCTTCAAAGCATGGTCTATGGACCAGTATCTTGGGCATCATCTGGGAGCTTGTCAGAAATACGGACTCTCAGGCCCTAACACAGACCTACTGAATTGGAACCTGCATTTTTAACAAGCTCCCCAAGTGACTTGGATGCTCTTAAAGTTTGAGAAGCCCTGGCCTAGATGATCGGTGACAGGTGTCTGACCTGGGATGGGCACTATGGAAGGGGATAGAAAGAGCCTGAGGAAGTTTGGAATTGGCAGCGCAAGAGGAGGGGCCCAGGCCGGGGAAACTGAACTTGGGGAGGAGGGAGGAGTGTGGGCCCTGGCTCACCTCTCTGTCTCCAAGCCTCCTACACAGTCACCATGCCAGGGTTTGGCGCCCTGCCCATTTTGGGAAAATGCCTGCTGTGCCCACGCTGGAGTCTGCCTGGTCCTTAGGAGCTCCCCTGGGATGAGCATTGCGTGGGTTGGGATTGCTGCCAACTTTGCCTCATGCCCCTGAAAGGGACTGGGGAAGCTATTTCAGTCATGCCCCTGCCGCAGGGCTGTACTGTCCTTTACTCAAATGAGTGACAATTTGATGATAGTAATGATACTAATTGAGGAGACCATGGGGGTGGAGGGATTGAAGTAGAAGTTCTTAACTATCTGTAATGGAAATTAGGATATTTTTGTCTTTCAAAGGCTTGAAGGAGAGACTAGATGAATGGATAAGGGGTTATACCCTGGAAGGGGCCAAATTAATGCTTTTTAAAGGATCTTGGGATGATCTTTATTGGGCTATTGACAAAATATACAGGACATAGAATTTCAGAGACCTGGAGTCATAGTCAATGGGAAAAAAGTTATCAAGTGGCATTTGAGAACTTTTCTTAAGCTTTTGAAGGGTTTATGTACTTATCCCCAATAAGAATGAATGCCACGGAAAGGCCAATGTTGATGGGACACGGATTAAAATGGAACATAAGAAAGAATTTTCTGGGGCTAGACAGAGGATTGAGGGAGTTGGGAAGGTGAACTCTCTCTCTGGCCATGCATGTGGGCGTCTCAGTTTGGTTTGGAATGTCTCAGGAGGGCGAAGGGCTCCTGCTCTGAAACAGAGAAACACACAAAACGAACTCTCGAAAGCTTTCCTATCCCAAGGATTCTCCAGTCGACTCCTTAACTGAAAGGCTAGGTGGATGTGTGTTGTCTTTAAGGTGGTGAGGCATGAGGACAATGAGTGATAGAAGAAAACAATCTCATCAGAGAGTAAAACCCTTGCTAAAAACTTCAAAACAGGCTTTGGATTTAGGACAATAAGTTGCATTTTAGGGCTCAAATAGGAGTTTTAGGTTTCTATGTCCATTCACTTTCCATATATCTATCTTGTCTTATCAGTGAGATTTTTGAAACTCTTAAGAGAAAATAACATCTCTTTTATTCATTACTTCTTTATATCTCTAATGCCTAACAAAATGATGATGATGATAATAATAATAAATAGCTACCATTTGTTGAGTATTATGTCCTATAATCGTTCTAAGTGCTTTACACGATTATCTAATGTAATACAATAGTACAATTGTTCTATGAGGTAAGTATATTTATTTGTTTGTTTTATTTTTGTTTTTTGGAGACAGGCTTTCACTCTGTTGCCCAGGCTAGAGTGCAGTGGTGCAATCATAGCTCACTGTAACCTTGACCTCCTGGGCTCAAGTGATCCTCCCACCTCAGCTTCCTGAGTAGCTAGGACGACAGGCATGTGCCACCATGCCTGGCTAATTTTTAAATTTTTAATTTTTGTAGAGATGGAGTCTTGCTATGTTGCCCAAGCTGGGCTCAAACTCCTGGCCTCAAGCAATCCTCCCACCTCGGCCTTCCAAAGTGCTAGGATTACAGGCATGGGCCACTGCTCCTGGCCTATGAGGTAAGTATTGGTATCCCCACTTTACAGAAGTCGAAACTAAGCCTCAGAGAAATTAAGTAATTCGTGCAAAGTAAGTAGTAAAGCAAGCATTTGCACCAAATTTGGGGAAAGCTTGTGCTGCTAACCCCTGAACTATACTCTGCACAGAGTAACAACTTAGTAGAGGATAGATGATCACTGAAACTTGATGGTATATTTAGAGGTAATCAAAAGACAGTGGATAATTCCAAATAGTGAAAAATAAAAAACAATTTCTATTTGCTTTTTGGAATGTAGTCAGAGACACACTTAGTGACACATGCAAGCTTATACTCAGACATTCCCTCATTCACCTCCACTGTGCCTCACCCTGTAGTCAGTAGCTTGGGAAGGGGGAGAGGCTGGGCATAAAGCAACTCTTTGAAAGTCATGTGTGTTTGCATACCATATGAACCTATGTGTTTGCATTTGATTGGAAATATGCACCAAGGAGTGGGGTATACTTATCTTGGTGGGTCTATAAACATGAGTGTATTTGTGAGACTTTCTGTGTATGCTGTTTGTGTGTATGTGTACAAATCCAGAATGAGTTAAATCAGTTATAGGAAACTGGCTGCCTTCCACCCTGGTCCTGGATGATGTGTTTGTACCAAACCCTGATATTTATTTTTCATCACCTCTCAAGGGAACCTCAATGAGTTTTCTTTCTGGGAAGTTTATGGCTAAGATGCTGGGCTGCTTTGGGGCCCCTATAAATCTGCTATAATCAGAGGAGGCTTGCAGAGGAAGAGGAACAGCAGTTGCAAGGCAATCCCCTCCTGCCCTTTACTTTCTAGTGTGATACACAGTCTCCCTTGTATGCTCACCACCCACATATCTACCTTCACTCTCCTGGATGGAGAGAGCTCAGGGAAATCATTTCATTTACTCCTTCGCTTCTGAGTGAGACTCTATGCTTTGGCCACCCCAGAAAGAGGAGAATTAAAAAATATACCACATATTTGAAACTCGGACTTAGTGGGGGAGGAGGGGAAGGGCAACATACGTAACCTAAACATCTGTACCCCCGTAATATGCTGAAATAAAAAAAAAATATATACTAATTAAGAAATCTAGGCCAGGCGCGGTGGCTCACGCCTGTAATCCTAGCTCTCTGGGAGGCTGAGCGGATTGTTTGAGGAGGAGGAGGCGGACTGTTTGAGCTCAGGAGTTCGAAACCAGCCTGAGCAAGAGCAAGACCCCGTCTCTACTAAAAAAAATAGAAAGAAATTAATCGGACAACTAAAAATATATAGAAAAAATTAGCCGGGCATGGTGGCGCATGCCTGTAGTCCCAGCTACTCGGGAGGCTGGGGCAGTAGGATCACTTGAGCCCAGGAGTTTGAGGTTGCTGTGAGCTAGGCTGACGCCACGGCACTCACTCTAGCTAGGGCAACAGAGTGAGACTCTGTCTCAAAAAAAAAAAAAAGAAAAGAAATCTAGAGTTGAGGTTGTGAGAAACTGGTCACGTAAACAGTGGTTCTGTTTCATAAAAAAACACAGAATAAACTTTTGCTGAAGCAAGGATGGTAAGAGGAGTTGAATGTCTCTGTTTATTTGTTTAGGGAACTTTAAGAAAAAGTTGTCTGGGATGCTGCCAGGAGCATCCCAGGAGGCTGGACGACCTGAACATTGTCAAAATGCAAACACAACATAGGAATTCCCCTCCTCCATCTTTTAATGCTGGTAGTTGGGAGAATTTTTTATGAGGGATTTTTATGACAAACTTTACTTTACATTTGACATTTAGCAGCATCTCCTGTCCAGGGCAGGAGAAAATATAGATATTTATTGACATATGGTGTCAGAAGATCGAGGAAAATTGACTCTGGAGAAGGAAGGGGGAGGGGTCTCTCCCTTTCCCTAGATATGCAAATTACCCAACTTAATTTGTGTAGCATATGCTTTTCTGTGCTTTGTGCTTTTTTCAGTAATGAGATTAAGACATCATTTCATTGTTAATAAAGAACTCAGTGGGAGTAGAGGGGAGATGAAAGGCAGATGGAGGGACGATAGGCATATTGTCCTGTTTGAACCTTGTATGTCTCTTAAATAAAGACCGGATGTAAGGGAAGTGGGAACAAATGGAACCTGAGCTGGGACCTGGGTCCTGGTTCCTGTCTTCCTGATTTAAAGCCTTAAGCTTCTGCAGTTTTATCTTGAATCTCATTGGTTTTTGCATTTTACTCTCTAATGATGAACGAAGTTCAATATAAAATGATGCCCAAAGTCAGGAATTCCTTCCCATTAGCTATGTCTTTTCCCTGGAATTCCTCCTTCCCGATCTCTGACTACTGAAAACCTACACGACCATCGTGGCTCAGCATAAACGTGACCTGCTGCCCGAGCCTTCCTGGGTAGCCCCAGCCAGAAGCAATGTCTTTGCTTTGAACTCCCGTAGTCCTTTGACGTCAGTCTCACCACACATGGTCTTCAGTTGTAGCTATTGTGCGTCTTCCTTTTCTCCCTTACTCAACTGTAAGCTTTTCGAGTGGAGGGACTATGCCCTGTATATTTTATATTCTTTACACTGTGCCTACTAGAGAGCTGAACAGTCGTTAAATAAATTTAATAAGGGGTATATAGGTGTAGGGAAAGAGGTTGTGGAAGTAGGAGCATTATGTATATTCGTTAAAGAGGTTATTGTTATTGTTAATAAGATTTGGACATGATACTTCCAGGTACATATCATATTATTAGGAAGTTTTTATCCCACCGGTAGGTTTATTACATTATAATTTAGTTACTCATCATTCATTCTTTCTTTCTTTCAAATATGGAGATTTTCTCATGGGTAATAGACAATAAGAAGAAAAGAATCAAATGATTGCAGCTTATGATAAATACCTGAAGGAAATAAACAGGTTCTTGTGATAGAGACTAACAAGTAAGTCTTCTTTAGATAAGAAGATTAGGAAAGGCCTTTTTGATTACTGTAATATATTTACCCTACTATAGTTATGAGTTACCTTAATTTATAGCCTGGATAACAAGAAGAATAAAATCAATAATAGAATAAGAATAACAGCTGTCCCACCAGGGGGCGTTTTTGTAACTCAGCCTTGGTTTGGCTCTGTCCTTGGTCCAACCTCCTAACCTCCCCTCTGCCTTGGGAAGAGGGGAAGTCAGGGCCCTCCCCTTGCCTCAGGATGGACCCTGCCCCCTCTTCTCTAGCCTAGGAGTCAGCAAGCAAACCAGATGTTAAGAGCTTTGATCTTGCTAGAGACTTGGAGACAGATCAAGGTAGAGGCTCTGAAATAATGCCCCAGGATGTGAGAAGCTGGGGAAGAAATGGAGACAGAGGTACACAAAGGAATAGGCAAATTGCTGTCCCAGAGACTCCCTTTTTACCTCTCATCTCAGTATCAGCGGGTTCTGGGCTCTGTGCTTCTTGGGGGAGATGGTTAGAGACTTTGGGGTTTGGGAGAGATGAAAGTTGTCCTCCGAGTGACTTTAGAGACCCCGTTGGTCATTCTTGGACCCCTGCTACAAGGTTGGAGGCAACTAGGGCTATGGAAAGCACGCAGTCTGCCAATTCCCGGCAGACTCAGGGAGTCTTTCATCACCAGGGTCTTCCTTTGACCACTTTCCTGCCCCCTCCTCCTGGCACGAGTTGGAGCATTAGTTCATGTCTCTTGTAGAGGATCGGTCATATTCCCAGCTTCTGCTTCCTGTTGGGATAACATGCTTCAGTTGTTAGCTCAGGAATAGCTGTTCCCATTCTCACAAAGGACTTGACCTCCTTGGTAATGCTGAGGAACACCTCAGAATGTTGAGAAGGTCTCACTTTGGATAATATAAGCTTCCGTAATTGAAGTTGTCGCCCTCACCTCTCTGCAGTCTTCCCCCACCCAGTTGGGACTGGCTTCTCCGCCTGTGGTGTCCTGAACAAGGATAGAGACTGTACCTCTGCTTCGAGATGAACCCTACATCTGGATCTTTAGTCCAGACATGTACTTAGAGGACTCATATTGCTGGTTTTGAAGAGGTGCTTGTTGGAAAAGAAAGAACCACAATTTATTCTAGCTGCTAAGGGCATATGTAAGAGAGACTTCTGATCATCAGAGTTGGGTGGGCACTTCAGAGTAGTGGCACCTACACAGCCTTTCAAGTCAAATAGCCAAGTTCTTGTCCAAGCTGGGCTACTCACTGTGCCAAAGCAGGAAGCATGCAGCAGTAGTTGCACACCTTCTTCCATTTGCACTCGGGCCAGAACCTGGGATTATGAGCTGAAGTGCTTTTAGATCTGTGAAGGGGCTTTATGCTGTGGGTGCAAGGCAAATGAGGTGGAACAGAAAATAAAATTGCTTGAAGGAGGAAAAGGAAGAGTGAAGCAGGAACATATAGGGAGGTAGGGGAATGATTAAGCTGACTCCTGAACCCAGGGAGCCCAGGTTTAGCTAGAGCACAGAATTAGTATCTGAGATTCTAATATTCTAGTTCCTAGCTGGAAGTCATTTCTGGAGTCTATCCCTCAGTGGGTGACAGTGTTATGGGTTCCCTTCTTAGGCAGATGAGATAAGGCATGTAGCTCAGGGCAAGCCAGGGTAGATTCTGGTGCCAGGGTTGATATTAGTGCAGACGAATATGGCAGATTTTCTCAAGGAGTTCAAAAGATGATGAGGGGGGGAGGAAAGGAAGGGAGCTAGAGGAAGAAAGAGGGTCCAATTATCCTCTCTGGGTTCCTTGAATTAAGGGATGAGAGAGAGGGGGAGACTTTAGTCAAAATCACTAACTACTTTACTTTCATACTTTATCCTTCTTCAACCACTTTCCAAAAAGCCAGATTGCTAATAATTTCCCTTATCCTTTATTTCACATCCTGTGAGTTGATCTCATCAAGTTATCCTTGAATGGACACTCCTATGACCCATCATGTCAGGGGAGCATCTTAAAGTCCTAAGTCTCTTCCATGACAGGCTCTGCCACACCAAAGCAGCATCGGCACTGGGAATTTCTCCCTTAGACCTAAACCCATTTCCTTTTCCTGCAGAAAAGCTGTCGCCTACCTCCCCATTCTTCTCTCTTCTTCCTCTTTTCCCTCCTCACCAGGCCTATTTCTTTCTATAACCACTTAGCAGAGTGGGGGAACTGTTCTATACATTTCATTCTTCCCCTGCAACCTTTCTCATCCCTATCTCCAGTCCTCTTAACACCCCTCCACCCACCACCTAGCCGGTTCTTCTTGCCTTTTTTTTTTTTTTTTTTTTTTTTGAGACAGAGTCTCACTGCGTTGCCCGGGCTAGAGTGCCGTGGCGTCAGCCTAGCTCACAGCAACCTCAAACTCCTGGGCTCAAACGATCCTTCTGCCTCAGCCTCCTGAGTAGCTGGGACTACAGGCATGCGCCACCATGCCTGGCTAATTTTTTCTATATATTTTTAGTTATCCAATTAATTTCTTTCTAATTTTAGTAGAGACAGGATCTCGCTTTTGCTCAGGCTGGTTTCGAACTCCTGAGCTCAAACAATCCACCCGCCTCGGCCTCCCAGAGAGCTAGGATTATAGGCATGAGCCACCGCACCCGGCCTCTTCTTGCCTTCTTTCATTCTCATTACCATTCCTTTTTTTCCCTCCTAACCTTCTTCATCTACAATTCTAACGTTGAGGAGGTGGGAAGGTAAGTTTTAGGGGCAGCATATGTGAGGGAGTGGGCTTTGGGCGCAGCAAGAGCCATGGTGGTCAGGCATCAGGAAGGACTACCAAGAAGAGCTCGGTACACACTGGCATGGGTGGCCTAACGTGCAGTTGCCTCCTGACCCATCCTTCCTAATAGCTGGGGCTGGGGTGAAGGTGACAGGGACTTAAATAAAATGTGGTTAGATTAAGGGGTCAGGGCAAAGGGAACTCCTTGGTCATATAACACAGCCTTTCCTTACCCATTCTTTCTTCTCAATTTTTTAATTCACACTTTGTTTTGTGGGCTTATAATGTAACTGGTGATCCTTAAGGAGGTGGTGTGGATCAAGGTTACAGCCTGAGCTCTAGCTCTATCCAGCCTCAGTGTAGGTTATGTTCTTTGGCCATGTTGTTCCTAGACATAGCCTTAGCCTCCTGGCTTCACTTGGATGATGATTAGCTCAATTTTGGAAGTTGGGTGGCTACAGAAACAAGAGATTCTTCGGTGAGTGGATTCCCTATTTTTGTGTGTCTGTTTATCTGATTGTGAGTAGGCCAGGGATAATAATGATATTGATAATAATGGCAGCAACTGTGTATTGAGCATTTACATTAAGACAGCATACATACTCCATCTTATTTAATTCTAAAAGAATTCTGTGGACTAGGTGGTATCATTCTCACTTTATGGACATGGGACTGAAGCTTAGAGAGGTGAAGCTCCTTGCTCATGTGGAATTATGCCCATTTAGCTCTAAAGTCTTGCTCTGCACCAGGACTGTGCTATACTGTACAGCTATCTTTTGAAGATCTGTAGGTAAAAATAATTCTTCTTATCCTTAGTGCCCTTGTTTGGTGTGAAGCAGCACCTGGAAAATTTAAGATGTATTGACTCTTGCCAATGGAAAACTCTGGTAGATTTTGGAAGAGACTGTGGAATCTGTTTTTCTCAGCAATGGTAGGAGAATGGCTGAGACACCCTTTTGACCAAAGACAGAGACCCTTTTTGGCTGTACCTAAAACAATATGTGGCATATAATGGAAACTGTAGGTTTAGTGAAGAGAATGCTCTCAGTTGATTGAGAAATGGAGATCCCTGTGAGAACCGAGGGTAAGCTGTGATCATTACCTAACCTCCTCTAAACTAGCCTCAGTGAGATGGTGACTCCAGGGTTATCTGGGGTTATTGGCAGAAGAATGATTATCTGCTTTGTGGATTCTCTGTGGCAAAGTTTGAATTCTAGACTGGTTTAACTTAGTGACAGCCAAACCAATTCTTCCTGCTATATGCCCTCCCTACACTCCTGAAGGGATGTGAACTTCTGATGTTTATTTGAGTTAAATGAAGTTAATGAGGTAAATTTGTTATAAAATATTATGTAATACCTTCTGGAGTCTTTGCATCAATTGAGGGGCAGTCATGGATAATCCTAATTAATAATCAAAATTTCAAATAATTAAAATGTCATCTTAGTGTGGAACTGATCTTAAAACAGGGTATATCTTATATTCTTAGACTTCACAGAATTTCAGATCAAACAGTGGAGCTTCCCTGAGGAGGTTCAAATCCTCTCTGGGAGATGGACACTGACTGTCTGGCTTTCCACTTGGTCCCTGTGTCCACCCTCTGAACAGGCCACTGCAAATAACCTGCCTATGCAGACATGATCTTTCTTTTTGTTAATGAAATTAAATTTTTTAGTCCTTTATTTTTAACTGTGTCTTCTGAAAGACAGATGGGTGCCCATGATGTCCAGCCCAGGTCCAGGAAAGTAAGGTTCTCAGGCACTGGCATCTGCATCCCTCCACATGAAGAGCTGGGGAAAAAGCTCTGCAGTTGGTGAAGGTGACAGAATCGAGCTGCTTTATAGACCTGAGAGAACTTAAGTGAGGGGAGGATGTGGAAGGGGGGTAGGTTGGAATAAGCAGGCAGCTTGGGATGCTCCTTGGTACTGACTCCTTGGCAACGGTTACTTAGCAACCCCCATTCACCTCTCTTGGCTGCCTTCTCCCCCCACCCTCCTATCTCCCTCCCTTAGCTGCTGCAAGGAGCTAGAGAGCTTGGAGTGAATGACAATTTGGAGAAACAGCCGCAGCCTGAAGATCTAAGAGGCTCTAAAGAAGATGGATAAGAAAATCGATGCATAATAAAAACTGCAGGCAAAGCCACCTTGGCGGAGGGCGGGTGACTCTCTCCTCCCGCCCTCGTTAGTCTCTCCAGGCTCAAGGCCTCCACCTTAGCACAGTGTCCTTTCTTACCATTTACCTTTAGTGGTTTAGGGAGGGTTATTTGCTTTTGGGGTGGAAAAGGAGACAAGAAACCCAGGGGAGAAGAAAACAAAGTATATGCAGGATGTACGGATGGGTTCTAGGGTAAGGGAGGAGGTTGTGATAGGCAGGGATTAAAAGACATGCTTTGAATGGAAAGGGGCTTAAATTGCACCATAAAGTAAAGCCTTTACTCAAAAGGAAAAACCTCAGTAATGGACACAGGAAGGCGCCACGTGAAATATGTGAAGTTATCCTTTTTGTAAGATTTAAAGAAAAAAGTAGAAGCAATCTTTCTGGAAGGGCTGGGCTGGAATGTGGCTTGGACAAAGGAATTACTATAGGTATATAAACCTATTCCTGGCATATAGTGAGGGTCACTTTCTTTCCTTTCTCAGAAGCTGAGGATGGAGGAAAAGACATTTTGGAGATCCATGGTGGCCTGAGAATTTGTGGACCAGATCTGTGACCACTAATGGTTCTGGCTCTTAGTAGCTTCCCATCCACACAGTCAGGAAGTCCTTTCTGATATGACACTTGATCCTATTTTGTCAAAATTAAGACATTTGACCAATTAATCAACCCTTCATTTCTTGGTGTTTCCTGAGCACCAGCTAGGTCCCAGGCACTGTGAAATAGGTACTAACACCACCGTGTCTGTCTGTGACACAGGGTTTTATTCCATTCCGCAGAGAGAGGAACAGGAATTCAGTAGGGAGTGGGAGTCTCAAATGGGATCATATATATGAGATAAGAGTGCTTTGAACATTGTAAAGAATGATTATACTTGTAAGGGGTATTGATGAGGGGATGTATTTCAGGGTTTGAAGTTCTGCCCTGCAGTAGGAAGTGGAAGGGATCTTGAGGGGTAGAATTCTTTCAGATCACTCCAGTCTTGCTGGGAACAGTGCTCTGTTCCAGGGAGTGGTGTGGGCCTGGGGTTACGGTGCTGGCTGGGGAATGATTGGGATTGGAGCAAAACCCTGCTGCCACGTGGCTCAGGCTTATCCTTCCGCTTGTTCAGTTTCCCCTCTTGGTCAAACAGGGGCTATGATCTTTGGCAAGTCATCTCTTGCCTATTATTCAAAGCATTCCAAAAGTTCCTTCATTTTAAGAATGACTTCCAGGATATGATGAGGGCTGGTGACTTCTTTGATCTCATGTGACTGGACTTGGAACACTTCTCCCAATCCCAGCCCTCTCTAACTCCATTTTTCTTTTCTTTTTTTTCAGAGATGGGATCTTGCTCTGTTGCCCACGCTGGAGTGGAGTGCTGTGATCATAGCTCACTGCAGCCTCTGTCTCGTGGGCTCAAGTGATCCTCCTACCTGAGCTTCCCTGAATTGCTGGGACTACAGGCATGTGCCACCATGCCAGGCTTCAACTCCATTTTCCAAGCCCCGTCCTCCTCTCTCATTACACACATATCTTGGTCCCCATTCTCAATTATATTTACTTCTGACTTTTGTGGGATATTATTATTTATTGTTTTAGCCCATAATCTTCTGATTCTTTCTTTTTTGGGGTTCATTTGTCCTTTATTTATTATATCATCATGACTATATTAAGAGATCTTAAAGTGCAGAGAGACCATCTGTGTAATTTCTCTGTATGATCCCCAGCCCAGAAGTATGTGCAGACGGACAATGAAGAAAAGCTAAATGATTGTACCCTTACATCCTGGTGCCTCTCATATCAAGTCTACATCCCACATCCCCACCTCTGTGAACTTCTGCCCACCTCCTCCCTCCCCAGGTTGTCTACTCCATTTTTGTATAACTCTGTAACTTGGATTCTTTTTATGCTCAATTCTGAACATAAAACACTCAAAATATTATTGAGGGGGAGGCAGAGCTCCTACTTTAAGAAGGAGTCAGGCTACACAAGTCAGAGCCAGAGAAATGCATATAAATGAAATAGTAAACTGGGTACCAGATAAGATACATGGTGTAAAAGTGGGGTTGGAATTAGAAACTTGGCTTACTGAGGGAAGGCTGCCTAGAGGAGAATGCTGAGCAGGGCTTGAAAGAGAGGAAAGGATAGACTTGTTGAAAGAAGGGGAAGGACAGTGAATAAAGAGAAAAGAATGTGTCAGACAGAGGTCTGTGGGTTTGGAGGTAGACAGAATAGAAGCAGGCTTGGTTTGCTTAAAGCAAAGAGTGAGCTTTGTGCAAACACAGCATGAAGTTAAACCCTGAAACAGTTGAGGAATAATGATTTGAAATTAGGGACAATCGTGAGCCACTGCTGGCCCCTGAGAAGGAGAAAAGTCAGAATGATAGTGAAGGTTAAGGTTGTTGAATGGAGAATGGCTAGACAGAAACCAGAGGCTCTTGGGAGGCTTCTGCTTTTGTCCTGATTCTGACCAGGGACTTGGTCAATGACCTGACTGGAGTGTGGGGAGAAGAGGGAGGTGGAGGCCTGATGGGTGGGGAAGGGGTGAACATACAGGGAGCACATTGTTTCCCCAGAGCTTGCATCACAAACTTCTTCCCTTTGAATAAAACCCTCTTGTTTCCAGCTCCTGCTGACTCACCCCTCTCCTTTTCCCTTCTCTACTCTTAGAGGAGCTCTTGCAGCCCTAGTGGACACCTGCTGCTGCTGCTAGTGGTGGCAGTGATGGAGAGGACGACTTCCCTGGTCAGGACTCCTGGGTTTTAACCTTTTGTGTTTATTTGTCAGCTGGAAGGCAAACTCACTTCTTTTTGACTTCGGAACCACTGCTTTTTCCATGATACTACATTGCATTTCCATTCCTGAAATTCCCTTCTTCTGTTGGCTAGTGTGGTGTCTCCAATCATATTACTTGCACAATCGTATGTGTAAGGCGCTGCACTAAATGTGGGCAACAAAAAGACAGGTAGTCCCTACCTTCCAAGTTCTTGAAATCATTCAGGGATATATATATATATATATATAATGTGTATATTTAAGTATAGCACTGGGAAACCATAAGTCAAGCTAGTAAAGAATGCCTGGTAAGTGAGACAGACTTACTGATGAAGAGATATTGGAATTCTGGGAAAGGCGGGAGAATTGTGATGGGATGGCTAAGGAAAGCGTCATAGGAGTGATGTGATTTTAAGGAAAATTTTAAGAACAGACAGAGAATAAAATGAATAAAATGACTCAAAATTATGGAAGCAAGAAAACAAAAGGCATTCTATGGATACTAAACAGAGCTTTCTCTGAGCTTCTTAAGGTCAAGGACAGTATACATTCACATTTGATTTCTCAGCATGCCAAATATATAGTAGCTAGATGTTCAACACATACTTGTTCAATAAATGAATGAATGAATGACCCATTTTTCTGGCACAGAGAGTTCATGTAAGGACATTGAAAGAGATATGAATAGAACTGTAGATTCTAGTAGAGAGGATGAAAGGACTTGCAAAAACTGTTTTTTTTTTTTTTTTTTGAGACAGAGTCTCACTCTGTTGCTTGGGCTAGAGTGCCGTGGCGTGGCATCAGCCTAACTCACAGCAACCTCAAACTCCTGGGCTCAAGTGATCCTCCTGCCTCAGCCTCCCGAGTAGCTGGGACTACAGGCATGCGCCACCATGACCGGCTAATTTATATACACACACACACACACACACACACATATATATATATATATATATATACTTAATTGTCCTGCTAATTTCTTTCTATTTTTTTTAGTAGAGACGGGGTCTCACTCTTGCTCAGGCTGGTCTCAAATTCCTGAGCTCAAATGATCCACCCGCCTCGGCCTCCCAGAGTGCTAGGATTACAGGCATGAGCCACCATGCCCAACCTCCAAAAACTGTTTATATGAGATTATTCTTGAGGCAGTGGACAGATAACCTGGAAAAGAGATGAGAGGCGAAGAAATCAGTTAGGATGCTGGTATAGAATTTTAGATAACAGATGCTAAAAGACTAAACTAGGACAATGGTGTGGGAATAGAAATGAATGGGTGGTGGTACCAACACTGTGAAAACATGATGAACAGAACTTGTTTCCTCATGGACTTGGATGGGTAGTGGTGAGGAGGGTGGGTAAGATGGGAGAAAAGGGAAAGAGAAAGGGGTCCAAGATGAAGGTGGAGGTTCTCAGCTTGATGACTAGCGAATACTGGTACATCTAATGGAAAAAGAGGACGTTAGAAGAAGGGGCTGGTTTTGAAGGGAATATACATTACTTCTTAGACTAAGTTGGCTCAAGGTGCCAGTGGAGCCCCCACTGGGAAAATTCATCATACATTGGAAGTGGAAGACTAGAGGGAATGTGGCCAGGTCTGCAAGGACAGATTCAGACCGCACCCACATAGAAGTAAATAATGGAAGCTGTGAAAATGAATGAGATAATTGAGGAAAAAAGAGTGTTGAGAGGAAAAGCTAGAGAGTCAGAGATACCTTTGGGAAGGAGAGAGTACATAATAAGGCCACCTTTAATGTCTTCTGGTATTGTTACTAGCTTTTTACTTGTCTTGTTCTTGAGAGGTGAGGTTAAATAACTCTCTAGAAACAACAGACTTTATGCTCAGTCCTCTGCAAGTCTTCTTTTCTCACCGAAGTCCAGATCTTAACCAAAGCAGTAATAGGCTGGGTTTTCATGAAAAATTAGATCATTTGGCTGAAATAGACAGCGACTATCTTAGATACATGTATGTCTTTTCAATTTTCAACTCCCTACGGAAGAAGTAGATGCTTGGGCAGTTCTGCTCAGGCTAGCTTGAAGTGTTCATGCTTCAATGCCAATCTGTTTTGCACCCATTTCTGAAAGACTAAGAGCCTCAGTCTGGGAAGTGGGTGGGTGGGGTGGACAGAGATTTTCTCCTGAGTCCCAGACGCTTCACCTGACTTTTTCATAACTCCCCACCCTTTTTACTTTTCATCCAGAGATCTCAAAGCTCTAAACAAGCCTTGATCCTCCCTGACCCCTTGAGTCATCCTCTGTTTCCATTTTCCCAGATGGGGGGGGCAGTGGAATACCACGTTTTTGGATGGGTGCCTGGTGGGCGGGTGGAGGAGACTGGGGGGAACCATAGGGACCCAGGAGCCCCTTCTCAATCACAGGGTGGGGCGAGAGGAAGGCGTCAAGGTAGCTCTAGGTAGTTAGGCTTCAGCTTGTCCTTTTGAGGTTGTTTTATGACTGAAGAGACTCGGATAAAGAATCCGAGCTGGAGAAATTGAAGAACAAACAAAGCTGTAAAAGACGCCGATAAAATTCCGCCCAGCACAGAATAGTCTTTGGAGCCTCTCTGAAGAATCTTAGAGTAATCTGGAAAGGATAATTAAGTCTCGCAGCCCCCAGTGAGGACTGGGGCAGGACAGGGTTAGAAGAAGAGAGCGTCGAGAGAGATTTTCCTTTTCTCCCTCTTCTCTGAAGTGTTCAAACATCCAATTTGGAGGTTGAATTAAGATTGAAGGGAGAAAGGGGAATGAATGATGGGAAATATTGATATTTTGTAAAACATTTTTTCATAAAGGAGTGCCTGAGAATACGAGGCAGGAGAGGGGATGAGGACCCTGAGCTGGAGACCAGGAAGAATGCAGAGTACCCGAGTGGGGGTGAGAGGCTCCAGGACTGTGAGCACAGTGGGAACATAGCGGGTCTGCATGCGAGTGGTGCGAAGAATGGGTCTAGGTGGGGATGAAGGCATCTGGCCTCTGAGGATGGCAGACTGAGCCTCAGGGAGTTTGTATGGGGGGCTTGTGAAGCTAAGGGATTCATATTTGGGGACCAAGAGAACAGGAGTCCTGGCTGCGGGAACTATGTGAGAATAGAGAGAAAGGATCAGAGGGGTGGTGGGATTGCGTGGGGGTGGTCAGCAGCATCTGTGTGAAAGAAGAGATGTGATGATCTCAGAGCAAACCTCAGCCTGGGTGAGTGGTTGGAAAGCCAGGGCTCAGTCTTTTTTCTCCAAACCAGCTATTTTTCTGTTCTTTGTTCCCGATGAATTGGTGGATTTGGCCACAAAGAGAAATCTCATGAGCTGATATGACTTAGAGGTGGGAGGGAAAGAGTTGATGGGGAGTGTACGTGAGGGGAAGCCATAGAGACTGCCAGTTTCCATGGTGATATCTGAAATCTTCATTTCTATTCTCCTGATTTCTGCAGCACATCAAGAGAAGCTGTAAGTGAGAAAAGCTACCTTTTCATGTCCTCCAAAGAATCAAGATTTGGGATGGGATGGGGAGGTTGGTGAGGGTAGAGGTCTTTAGCAGGGTAGAGTCTCTAGGTTCCAAGATTAATTGGGTTGTCTTCCCTTATACCTCTAGGTACATACAAGAAGTTTGTGGAGGGAGAGCAGCAGCAGAAACAGAGACCCTTCTTACCAGTGGGGTGGTCTGGGACTTCAAGAAGTACCTTTGAGCAGTGCCATCCTAATTTGCGTATAGATAGCTGGGCCTCTCAGAAACCAGAGACTAGGTTTGGGTCTCCATGGTCCAGTAATCTTCCTTGAAATTTCCCCTGCAGCAATAGGAAGCATTTCCTGCACACTGGATCTCTCCAGCTCTTCAGGGAGCCTCAACACAATCTGCCTGCTGTGAAACACGGGGTGCTAAATCAGGGGAGAAGAGGTTGATGATGGTAGGTGGGTAGGAAAGGCCAGTGAAAAAGCTGTTGTCAAACACACCAGGTGTTAAACACGTAAGTCCTGGATGCTGAAAAAACCCTGGCTGTCCAGTTCTAGCCACTTTCCCTGTAGGGGCCAGAGAGCTTGAGTGACTCACCAAGAAAACACAGAGCACATCCAGGAGTCAGGCTTGCTTCCTGTCCCAGAGCACCCTGACTTTCGCCCCCCGCAGCCCTGTAATCAGCTCTGAGCTGAGGTGGGTACCCAGATGCCCCGCACAGTGAGATCATGTCTTAGGCACAGTAGTGCCTATGTGCTCCCCAAATTCCTTCCACTCACCTAACTTGTCTAGTGACTTCAGAGTAAAGCAGCTGCCAAAGCTGGCTCCTCTCTCCTTGTAGATTTGCTACGGGATGTTTGCTGAATAAATACCTGTCTCCTGCTAGTCTGTCTTGTGCTTAGTTCTTCTCCACTGTCATATGCTTAGCACCTAACACAGCTCCTGATTTACAGGACCCTGGAGAAGCGAACTTCTCCAGTAGGAGGCACCAACTGCTGGGGCTATAAGAGAATGTTTCTTTCCCAGAAATTTCCCCATACCCTTCCTTTTTTTTCCCTTTGTTACTCTGCTTCCATTCTGTTTCTGTTGCTGTCTTGGTAGTCCCAGTTCTTTTGCTCCTGTTTCCGGCAATGCCTGTTTTTGTCTCTTACCGTATACTGTAGCTCCTGTGCCTTTTCCTGCATCCTCTCAGCTCTTGTCTCCTTCCCCTAGTTTCTTCTCAGCCTCTGCTCATCTCCCTACAGTGTCCCTCAGTCCTTCCTACCTTCCTTTTTCCCTCTTTCCTGGCTCCCTTCCTTCATCACATATCTAGTACTTGTTAAATATCAGGCCCTCTGGTTAAGTCTGGGGCTACAACAGGGAACGGCCGCAGACTCAGCTTGGGGTCTAGTACATGAGACGCATAAATACTGGAACAATTTTGCTGCCATGTGACAAGTGGAGCCCTTTGGCCTTCTTTTTCCAAAGTCCTCTTTCAGTTGTGACAAATTGGATTGACTCACATTCCCTTAGTAGTGAATTCCAGTGTTTCACAATTCCTACAGACGGCGAGTTCTTCTCAATGCCTAACCTTAGTAACTCTTGAAGTTAAGATCATTCCCTGGGCTTTAGTGTACTCACTTACACTTTTTTCTTTTGAAATGAGCATCATATTAATGCCTACCTTCCTCATATCCTGAAGTGTTTGTGCAGATTGGTTCAAACAATTGGTGTAAAAGTCCTTTAAAAACTCTGTGAGTGTTAGGTAAGATTCTCTCTTAGCTTCTTTTGGGAATGGAGGAGAGCCTTTATCTCCTACAAATAGAAGAGCCCAAAAGATAATTTTAAATAATTTTGAATTGCCTCAACCTTTAGTCTCTTTTCTATTTATTCATTATTGATAGAAAGCAATTCTTTGATCTTTGTAGCCAATGAGATCTATGTCCCTTTAAAAAAACCTTTCCTTGAAGAAAAAAAAAGTCTTTTGTTGTATTATAGTAATAGAGATTGAGGGCAGACTTCAGAAAGGAACCCTTAACCACTTAGGTATGAAAACATAAGTCATCGGAGAAATCCCCCCAATCACGATGTATTAATAGTTCCTTTGCATTGTAATTGGAGTCAAGGGAATTGCCGTGATGAGCTGGGAGGAGTCAGGATTACATGGGAGAGCTGTAGTGTTGCTTGATCCTACAGGATGGATTTCCAAGAGAGATTAAGAGTCTGACTAGGCTGCCGTGAGTCAGAAAATATCATCAAGCCCTGCTCCTATTAATGACTTAAGAGCGGCTGGCTCAATTCACTCCATTACCTACAGAGGGTGGAGGCAGAGAGCTGGGGTGGAAGCTGCTCAGAGGCAGAGAACCTTCCAGGATCCCAGGATGGGAAGTGGGTCTCTTCTCAGCTCATTGGAGCCCATGTTGTCTGAGCTGCCTCTGATGGACGGGTTGCAATGGGGGATCACTCTGCTGCTTCTCTGTTTGATGGATCCACATAACGGGTTTCAGGACAACTGCCTGATCTTCCAGGGCTTCCTTTCTCTTCTACCTGCCTCCAGACTGACCCAAGCAAATGTTTTTGGTTTCCGAAACTCCCTTCTCAGCCCCTCAAATCCTGTCAGGAATCTCTCTCAGTTGTTTAGCTTGAGGCCCATACTTTATTTAGGGCAAGCCTATTTCTTTATAGCCTGGGTCTGGTAGAAATGTTTATGCATTGGGCTGATATTCTACTATTTTTAGTTAGCTCTGTCTCTAGCCCAAGCATACACTTTCTCTTTTTTCCTGCTCTTTCTTTCCTTTTTTCTGTGTCTCCCATGTCCCCTACTTTAGGCAATGCTGCTGCTTTGCTTCTGTGGCCTCTTAGCATAGCCACTGTCTTCTTCTTGGGAATGTTTCTTTCTTTGATGGCTGGTAGGTTTTTTTCACAGTCTGTTTTCATTCCCTACCAGTTCGGCTCATCCCTTTTCTCCCTAATGTCCTTGTGCAGCCAGCAAATAGCTGCATGTTCCCAAGGACTCTGAGCCTGGGCATTTTAAGAGCTTGCCTTCCCCATCATCCAGTTCTTTCATCTGCGGACTGCCAAGCGAGGAGAGCACGCAGGGCACCGGCAGAGCAGCTCCTAATGACTCAAGATGAACAGGTCGTGCTCAAAGGCACAACAGAAACCCATTTGTAATGTGGTTGTTTTTCTTTCAAATCTTTAAGAATATAAGCAACCTATCTTACGGTAGAAGAGCGAAAAGGAGGGGTAGGGATTGAGAGATGGTCACAGTTTATTTTCACTCCAGGAGGCCCATTTTTCAGCCTGTCCTCAGCCTAGGTGGGCTTGGATTTTAGTCACGTTTAGATAGTAGTGCCATCTTCTGATGGCCTCTGCCTTCACTACGATTTTTTGAAATTGTGGTAAAATATACATAACATAAAATGTACCATTTTAACCATTTTTAGGTGTACATTTCAGTGACATTAAGTACATTCATACTATTGTACAACTATCACCACCATCCAGCTCCAGAACTATCTCATCTTCCCAAACTGAAAGTCAAAACCTGTTAAGCACTAACCCCCCCGCCCCCTTCCTCCTGGTCCCCGGCATCCCTCCACTGTGATTTGATTCAGCTTCTTAAAGCACCATTCTGGCCACAGATACGCAATTTCTTCTTCTGCTAAATCTCAGCTCCTCAGACTGAATTTCAAGACCCTCTCCATTGGCCCCAGCAGACCCGCTCCAATGAGCTTCCATCACTTCTTGCCTCAGGGCCCCTCTCCGACAGGCAATTCTGGGTCCTGGCCATTGTGCAAATGACATTTCTCTACCAGAGTCTTAGCATGTGTCGCCCTCCCACTGTAGGCTCTGCTTTAGGACACCCTCCCCGATGCGCTAATACGCTCCTGTTATATGACCCCTGCCTTCCCAGCCTATGTCTAGTATCCTGCCTGGTTTCTCTGACCCTGTTCTTGCCTCTTTATCTATGTGTTATTTCCCTCCCAGACTGGAGGCCATCTCAAGGCACAAGCTTCTCGCTGAAATCCATTCTGGGTTCAGTGTACTCTATTCTAGTTCCCTGCTACTCAAAGTGTGGTCTGGGGTCTAGCAGCATTAGCATCACTCAGTAGCTTGTTAGAAATGCAGAATGTCACGCTCCACCCCGACCTACTAAGAATCTGCATTTTAACAAGATCTCTAGATTACTGGCATGCACATTAAAGTTCAAGAAGCACTGCTGTAGGACCCCCCTGAAAAAGAATTTATATTGCAGGTGTGCATAAGAAAAAATTATCTAAGCAACGCCTCTAGACGAGATTCAAACTTTATGGATATTTTTTAGGAGGAGAAGAAGGACATTTTGTGTCCTTTGAATTTATGAGTCTCTAACAAAATTGCCTGGAAAACTAGAAACTGACTCTCTGAAGCAGAGAGAGTACAGGAGTCAGTGTTCTCAAGGGAAAGGCATGAGGCTTACATAATGAGAAACTCCCTAGCTGTCTCATAGTTAGGCAGAACAGGGGCAAAGCTCCCTAAAATTCACTTTGAGGTTGGCTGATGGTGTTTCCCCAGAATTAAGCACTTGTCTCCAAGCAGACATTTGTCACCTAAGTCCCAAAGGGAAGCAGGGCTCCAGGTCTCAAAATAATTTTCTGGTTTCTGTCTCCACAGCTAGGGCTGATTCATATTTTGTAGGAGGTTTGATTGTAGCTGAGGAGCTGGTGTAATTCTCTCCTTCTTCCTCCCCCGACTAAGAGGGAGTGAGGAGGGGCATGAAGAGCGAAGACAGGGTGTGGGAGTCAAACCTGTTCTTCACATAGCAATCATCTCGTTTCACTCTTTGCTCTCACTCCAAGAAGTTGAGTCCACAGCTGGGAAACGTGGAGCCAGTCTCTGAGTCTGCCTGGCTCGCATCCAGCCTCCTTCATTGTTGTTCTTTCTCCCTTTGGGAACATCTTCTGCACTCTCCCCTTCCAGGTGGAGGAGAACTGTGCCATACTGGAGCAAAGGCTGTGCGGCTGGAGGAGTTGGACGTGCTTTCGGCCGGTGCCTCGCTCTTCTTGGCTACCTCCAGAGGAAGATGCCAGGATCCACTGGCTTGTTGCTTTTTAGGGCATGAAGGGATTATACAGTACCTGGAGGACAATGTAGTTTGGGGTAGACTGGGGACGATATGGTCTATTGAGCAGGCAAATAATGTAAATAAGAGATGTTTCCCCAAAGTGATGGGAAAAAATTACTCCGGGTCTCTATTTGCTCTACGGGTGGAGTAACGTGTTTCTTGGTCTTCTCCTAATAGTGATTTCTAGAGCAGAGGCCTTCAGATATTACAGCCTGAGTAAAAGACCTTGTGTGTCTCTCTTGTCATCTCCAAAAGTACTTACCTTTTGAAGCAGTGCCCTTTGAGTTTTACCACATGTTATTATCTAATCCTGTGTTATTGCATGGCCAGAGCGTCAGGGTGAGGCGCTGGGGCCTGGTGGTGAGGACCAGGAGAGGGGGCACAGCCCAGGTCTTTCAGGATTGCAGTCATTCAGAGTAAATAATAATACCCTTCACTGCCCTCTTTTCTGGCATGGGGTTGGTCACTTCTTGTATTACCAGGATATCTCATGCTCGTATTTTGTCCCAGCTCTGGGACATGACTCTTAGAAGCACTGCTGTAGCATTTAGTTCAGTAATTCTGTGTCCTAAACATTTTCTCCATCAGGCTGAGGGCTCTCCGAGGGCAAGGATAGCACTTCTTTCTCTGTATCTCACTTCATACTGATGTCAGTATAGACTGGCTGATGAGGAGTAAATTTAAGGAAATCCTACCTTTCTGGTTCAAAAATTATCTAAGATATTGACTTATTTGCACACAGTTCCTTTATGAGAGAAGGAATAGGCATTTAAAAAATGTCTCAACTTCTAGGTCAGGTTGCATTGGTTCAGTGGAGCAAAATTTCTGATGGGGCTCTAGCTTTGGGTCTGTATTCTGTCTTCGCTTTCTTTCTAGGGAAGACTCAATGTTTTGGGCACTTGGAGGTGGGAGGATATTGGTGATGACTGGGATATGGAGAGACCATGAAATTTTAACCAGGAGAAGCTATCTCAGGAATCTGTAATGAGTGTGTGTGTGTGTTATTTCTTTTCCAACAGACTGCATAATTTTTATGACCAATTATTCCATTTGTAATGACACTGAGATAACAGAGATCCCATCTCATGCTCCATGGCACATGCCAGGCACTCCTAGGAGCTAGAGGCCACCATCCCTGATATAAGAATTGGATAGCTAGAGCGTTTTTACCAAGATTCAGTGCAAGCAGGAGAGAGAGAGAGAGAGATGAGTGCTAAGAACAAACTTTGTGAACAGCAAAAGGAACTGGAATGGAGCCATGGAGAGGACTATAGCTTTAAAATGAAGGAGAGATTTATTGGGGATAGATAAAAGACCTGTCTTCCAGCCTGAGAATTTTGTGGTCCAATATAGCTTCTGATAATGTTATTTGCATGTAACAAATGTGTAAACAGGTGTCTTTGGCTGTGAGATCATGTCATCCCAAGCCACCAGAAACCAGTCTTTTCCCACAAAGAATTTGAGGGCTCATTTGGGAAGGACTGGCTTTAGGAGTCTTCGAAAAAGTCTAGGCCCACACTGAAGATGGGGGTGCTCCTTTTAGGGCTGGTGGTTCTCTTATCCCTGACACTCAGCTGTGAGTCAGGAGGGTGCTGATGCCCTAGACCGATCAGGTCTGAAGGTCGGCAGGCTGAGGACAGGCATCTAGTGGCTCCCACTGATTGGTCTGATACCTACCCCTGCCACCACAGTTTTCTCCAGGGTCTTTCCCATCTACTTGCCCTTTTACCATTTTTCTGTCTTGTCTTTCTTGTCCATTAATTGTTGAGGATCATGTATTTGAAGCCAAGCAAGCCTGGGTTTGAATTCCAGCTCTGCCACTTAGTATCGTATTACTCAGACAATTGGATCTTATTTCCCCATTTGTAAAATAGGGATCGTAATACCCACCTCTCAGACTATGGGTTAAATAAGAGAATGTTTAAGTTAGGGCTTGGCATGTAGTAAGTGCTTAATAAAAAGTAGTTGACAATTTTTTTTAGAATTCCTTTCCTCTGCTCCCTGGCCACTTTTCATTAGAGTAGAGAGAATCAGGGAGAGAGTGATGCCAAAATAGATGGAAAGAAGAGGCTGACTGTAAGAAAAAGGGAAGGATAACAAGAGGGACAGATACCATGGAGACAGAGACACAAAGATAGTTATAGTTAAAGGAACAGATGGGGAAAACCAGGCAGACTCGGAGAGAAAGTGAAGGACAGAGAGACGGACAAGGGAGAGCGGAGCGGTGAGAGGTAAGTGAGGGAATGAAGAGGTGTAAAGTCAGATGGAAGGGCAGAGACAGGAGTGATAGCCAAAGACTGTCAGATGGAGAGTTCATTTGCGGAACTTGGCATAAAACCCCTGGGGTAAGAGCTCTCCGTCCTTCTTGCCCCTTGCCATTGTGAGACCTGAGTTCTAAGTCCCTGGTCCCCCCAGCCCCTTCCTCCGTGTTCATCCCACCCCCAACCCAGTCATCACGGATCTGCCTCTACCCTGCCCCCTTCCTTTCTACCTCCCTCATCCCACACCATCTTAGTTACCCAAGTCTGTAGGGATTTTTCATTTCAACAAAACTGTTTGGAGTGCAAAAGCATCATGGTGTCAGCCAGTCAGTGCAATAACCAGGTGTAGTTTTACAGTCGCTCCCCCCGACTGTAACTGCACTTTCATATATCTCTGGCTGCGACAGGCAATTTTCTTTCAAAGATTGTTTTTTCTGGAGCCTGTGATTTCTACTCTCGCCTCCAACCTCTGGGATATTAAAACAGGGTCAGTGGCTCTTGGCAGGCTGACCAATTTGTGGTCACTCCCCAGCTCCTCTGTTCACCCCCTCCTGTTGCTGTGTCTCCAATCTTGCCATCCCTCTGCCTCTGCACCCCATCTAGTCAGGTGGGAGGAAAATGGCTTTGGTGGTTAAAGCTCACTAGAGAGATGCTGCAGCCTTCTGGGAAGCTACTGCCCTCCATATTGAGAAGTTGTGTGTAAACTTAAGAGTTGAGTTCCAGTGGGGTGAGGATCCAGGAGAAGATCTCTTCCCTGTCCTCCCCTCACCACCCCATTCTGTTCTGGGATGGAGAGCAGTTCTTCTCCATAAAAGTATTGTAGCTTATTTTCTAAGCGGAACATTTTAAAGAAATGGGTGAATAGAACTAAGGCTTAGCATTAGGAAACTTTTCTTTGCTAGAAACTGAGGGTGGGGTGGGGCGGGAAAGCTAGTGTAATCTCTTTTTCCGGAAAATGTGGAGAATAGGAGGAATTCCCATTGGGTTAAGGGCTGGGTTAGCGGAGATCTGGCATATGGGGAAGGAATATGGCAACCTTTGGATCCTTCCTTCCCTGCCGAGAGGTTATGATTCTGCTCTTGCTGCCAGAAGCAATCTCTTGCCACTGAAAGTAGTGGCATTGTTTGCTGGTATGGGATTTGCTGGAGAGAAAAATTTTTTCCTTATCTCACCGAGGTAGGGTTCTTTTCTTGGAAGAAAGACCTGTACCTGCCTTTGGGGTTGTTCATTTTGGAATTTTTCTATCCCCTTCCTTGGCCTATTGCCTGATGCAAAATCTTTCCTGAAGTCTAACGCTTGTTCCCCTTGCTTTGCTAACAGATCGAATCCTCTTGAAAAACAACATGATACAACACACTCCCCCTCCTCACTCATATCATCCCTTGTTTTTATTAAATAAAAGTAAGTGGAGCTATAAGATGTGACTGGCCTGGATCCCGGCTTCATAAAACAAAACTAACACCCTCTTTATCAAGGGGCTGAGGCATCCGGAGAAGATTTCTTAGGCCATTTTGCTGTCACGTAAATGGGAATCAATATTCAATAAGCCCTTGATGCACTACACTAGCGGTTCACTTAATACCGGCTTCCAGTACAGTAAGTGGCGTTGATATAGGAAGGGCTTGTTTGTAAAATAACACTGCAGCCCTCACCTCCTGGATATTGGATCTGGCTTTCCCTAAACAAGAAGATTCAAGACTCTGAGGAAGCAGGAGAGTCATTTCGCCAATCCCACTGCCTCAGGAGAGACTCTTCTGTAATCTAGCTTGAAAAACAGAACAGATTCTATGCTTTTATTAAAGACAACCAGTCTAAGAAATCCTAGAGGCTAATAGGCCCACATTCCTGTTAGGATGTTTTCCTCTGTGCCTGACCTGATTGCCTTCTCCTTCAATAAATTAGTCAAATTGAAAACCAATTGAAGGATAGAATGGATTCCATCGCCGACGTTATAAGAATAGACCCTCCTGTGTCCTGAGAGCCTGCAGTGGTTAGAAATAAAGCCTCATTTCTCTCAGCCCCTGCGTGTGCTACAGGGAAGGACTGCTGGCCGCCTGGCCCCCTGGTGGATGGACGGCAGGTCTGGGTTTCTCTGCATAGTGACTGTGAGAGCCTGGTAGGAATGGGCTGTTTAAATACGGTCCATTATTTATTTTCCGTTCTATGACACCTTTGCCTTGGATTTGTAACCTTAGGCCGGTTTCCCCCCGCAGCTCTGAGCAAGCATGTGTTAAGGAAAGCAATGTTACATCTGCCTAAATATAACAGGCAAATATTATACAAAAGCTTCCTATAGTATGTTTCAGAACCAATTAGACTTTAGAAAATTGATCAAACATTTTCTGATGGTCTGTGTCATTGTTCTCCATTCCCAGTGTTCACAGAGTTTAGGAATTAACAATTTGGGGTGCAAGTGGGAACTTAAAGAGAGATTTACCCTGCATTATAGCCATGGCTGTTTCTTGTCCCACTTAGGGGGGGCTGACATTTTGGAGGAAGCTGGAGGGAGAAGAATTTTCAGCACTGCTGTTTGAGGATATGCTGCAGGAGGTCAGACCCAATCTTTGTAGTGACCCTGTGACTGTCCCTACAGGACAGTCTTAAGTCTCTTTGAGCTGTTTTAGACCAGATCTTTAGAAAGTTTAATGTAAGTTCATCCTGTTGCAGATAGGTTTAGTGAATCTAAATCAAGAGGCTGGCATTTTGCCTTTCTGCTCGGGCACGAATTGCGGAGGAGATCAGGCTGAAGTGTTTGCCTGCATTAATTTGTTTTTGTGGGGTGAACCCTCCAAAGACATTGAGTAATGAGTGCATGTTTTGAAGGGGCAATGTAGATAAACTCTAGAATGTTTCTTGTCTTCAGAGTTGGCCCAGCCTGGTAGCCTTAGGAAGAGTGCAGCAAAGATAGCTGGTGGTGCTGGGTTCAGAAGGGGCTGAGGGATTTGGTAGCCTGGCTCTGGGCTTTTACACTCCCTGGGGTTCCCGAATGAGGGAGAAGGGCACTCGCCGTTCTCCTTTTCCAAATAAGAGGAAAAGAGTTAAGTTAAAGCTGGAGGTGATAACGTTAAGGTTAGCAAAGGACTTCGTGACAGACAGCACATGACTGACTTAAAGTCCATTCTGTCCTCCTTCCATTCTGTCAGCCTTATTTCCCATGGCTCTGTGTGAGAGGGTGACGGCCAAGGGTGGTCTGACATTTCTCACCTCATCAGTTTCCAGGCTGACCTGGCTGACTAGACAAGAGTCCTTATTTCCCTCTCCCTTTCGTATATGTCCTTCTTGAAGCTATGAGGATCCATCTTCCTTGATAAACCTTCAAACACGCCCCCTGTGTTAGTGAGGTCTGCACAGAGGATGAGGCCAACCTGAAGAAGCTGGATTACAGAGCAAAGATTCCAGAGGATAAAACTCATAGGGGATAATGAGCTCTCAAATTACTTTCCTAGGGAAAGAGGTCATGAGCGAGACTTAAAGCTTGCACTGCTCTCTGAGATGGTTGGGTTTCCAGCAAAGGGACACATGGTCATATGTTGTCTTGAAGAGTCCTACCATGCCATGCCCTAGCCTTTTTCTTTTGTAGTCTGCTTTATACTGGGAATGAACCAATTATAATGGAGCAGTAGCATCTCAACATAGGATATTACCGATGACCAAGCCCCTCTTCCCCTCTGGTTAAACTCCCATTCAATCATTCGGTACCTCTGGCAGTTCATTTCTTGCCACAACTTGTGTTCTGGCATCAGTGCTCCCCTGTGCAACAGCTGATGACATCTCTTGGCCTCCCCCATCCATTCAGCAACACCTCTCCCCCAACCCGCCTCCTCTGCCTGCTGTCCCAGCCTGTAACCCTGATCTCATTTCCTCCTACCTCTCGCACCATGCTGAGACCTCTTGCCTCAACCTGTGCCTGGGCTCCTTCCTTTGGAACCCCTCTCATTCCTTTGCAGAGCCCGCTACTCTCTGATCTGGGATCTCACCTGAACATTGTACCTTTCCCAAGACTTTTAGGAACCAGAGGACTCCCCAGAGAGGGGGATGGCTCTTATCCCTGAGGTTGCCCCAGCTCCTCAGTGAGGCAGATTTCACGCTTGGGTTTATGCTGTTTGTCTGTCTCAGACTTTGCAGCCCCTGAGGCAATGGCTCTGTCTTTGCAGGCTCAGGAAAGCCTTGGCAGCCAACAAATAATAAATAACACCCTGGTAACACCACCTGCAACTTGCTAATGAATGTCTTTCCCCTAACCCCCAACTTCTTGGAGGTTAGGGGTGGGGACCCCTGATTTCTTGGTAAATGGATGCCTTCTCCTTTTTCCTGTCTAGGAGAGTTAATGTTGGAGGTTGCCGGGGGCAGGTCTTTTGTAGGGGCAAAGGGATACAGAGATGACTTTGAGGAGTATACTAAATAATATTCTAATTTTTGTCTGATTTTAGAGTTTCGGAGACATGGAAATCTTTAGGAGCAGGTCAACAGGTCTGGGGGCTCTTTTGGTTTCTTGAGAGGTCCTGAGCTTTGGTGTCCAGAGACGAGCTGGAGAGCTGTCACTTGCCTCCATCTCTTCCCTCAAGGAATGTTTTCCTAAGTCATTGATTGGTTCTCTAAATTTGATACTCAGGGAGTCCTCTTCCTCCAAGTCCATAGGTTGGGCCACTAAGTGACCCTACTGTCTTCTTTTAGGTTTGAGATGTTAAGGTTAGCGCACCAAAGGCAGTTTTCTTGAAGGCACCTGCGCTTGAAATTCTAGCAGCTGCCACCAGATGAACTGGTGATTTATGGGTCATCCAGAGAAAACAGGACAGGTATGCAATCTTGCCCACTTAGGCATTTTCAAATTGTTACCCGAAATGCCATTATTTTAAAGTATATTTTCTGATGTAGGCTTGACTCTATTAAAAAATATGTATGCCATCAGGAAAAAGCCTTTTAAACCTTTCTTGTAGTAGCAAAAGGGAGTGAGTGGAGCCTATACTTTTCTGAAATTGTCTGTCTAATGCTCCATCTGAATGGTCCATGGTTTGTGGTCCATTGTTCTGAAGGCAGGCTTTGGGGTCTGTATTAGAAAGAGCCTATATTAAGATGATTTGGGGTTCACGCCAGTATAGTGATCTCTGTGGAATTGGAGGAGGCAGGTTGGGATGTTTTCATTTACCTGATCCATGTAGCTCTTGGTGCACGTTATGGAGGCTCTAAAGTGGGGCAGGCAGGAGAGAGCAAGATGGGACGGTAGATAGAAGACACATTCCGATCTACACACAGCAGGTGTAGAAGGCAGCGGATGAGAACTCCCCCTTCTTAGACTGAATCCAGGCTTTGTATGTAGGCCACTTATACAGAAAAATTGATTTTGCTTCTTTTGCTACCCAGAAAATGAAGACCAGCCCTTCCCAGCCTTGCGACGAAGCATCACTCCTAACACTTGAGTTTCCCAGAACCATTATCCTCAGGCCCCCTCTCGATTCAGGGAGTGTTTCTTCCACCTCCTTTAAGAGGAGATGTTTCCCTAATTTCTGCTTCTCTCTTCCAAAATTACCCTCATCCATGTCCACTCCCGCATTCTTCCCACCAGTTCTTGGGGTATAAACAGTCCTGTCTGGTATTTGGGTAAATGAGCTCTGTGTTTGTTTAATTCTACATGACCCTGCTTGCAGACTGCTGGGGGAGGAACTAGCCTCCTTTCCATTCCACTAGAGTCGGGACTCAGACGTGGGCCAAGGAGGCTCATTTTCCCATGTGTAGGAAGCTGATGGGCCCCCCTCCCCTGCAATATTTGGCTCCTAGGTTCTCTGAGTCACCCCTTGACCCTGACCGTCTAAGCAAGGGCTCAGACCCGTCGGGCCAACCTTACCCAAGAAGGCTTAATGAGCACCTGGCGGCCAAGTGCTTTGAGATCTTTCAGATGAAAAGGGCAGTCAGTGGTGCTGGGGCTGTTATTGTCAGGGCAGTGGCAGCGGCAATTACTCTAGATGACCAGGGCATCCAGCTCCTTTTGTCCTTGAGGAAGCACTCAGCTCTCAGAGCAATGGCTCAGTGCCTCGCTTTATCTGCCTTGGGTTCTGATGGGGTATTAGCAAGGTTCTCTTTGCTGTTTGCCACCCTCCCTCTGTAGCTGGACAGGTAGCACTGCAGAAGCTCAGTGAATTCTGCAATGGGGATGAAGTGGTTCTGAGCTAGAGCGACAGAAGCCAGAGCCAGTGATGGAGGTTAATGGCTCATTTGACTTCTGTCTAGGATTGAAAGGAGAAGGGAGTGCTTGGTGCAGGAGAGCTTGAGAAAACTATGTGTTGGCACGAGAAGAAAAGGAAATGGGTTTTCACTACAGCTGCGCAGGAGTCATGCTAAGTCCATAGAAGAGATAGGAAACATGTCAAACCAGGGAGGTTGGAGAGGCACCTCCTCCGAAGCGCTTCAAATGTAGAGAGTTTAGGAGCATTGCAGCGGCAGAGGGTCACCGAGAGTGACCTCAAGGAATATGTGCTCCTGAGTGAACAAATCCACGGGGCACAACCGTGTTCCACTTTTCTACCTGAGAGGGGTGGGGTTTATGTTCTGGGCTTTAGTCCCTAACAACAGTGGATGATAGCAGAATGTTTTGCAGGGATAAAAATGGAGTTGCTGCTCCATTGCTTCTGCAACCACTTGAGTGGGGTGGGCAGGCAGGAGCGTCAGGGGCAAAGGGAGCCGGGACGTTGAGTACTTATTTCCCTCCTTGTCCTTGTCCTCAGCACCTTTACTCTGGGAATGGACACTGTTCCTTTGCCATTTCCACAATCCCGATCATCTTTCTTGGGAAGGAAGAGTAGTCGCAGATTTTCTTTGAGAATTCATTTTTTCTTATCCTCCTGGGAAGTTATCTTTACTTCCTGAAAAATCTTCTAACTTGAACAGGAGAGATGTTTTTTTGTTTTGAAAGCCTGAAATGAAGGTTTCACACCTCTAGCATGAACACCCTTGCAGATTGTCCTCTCTTCCCTTGCTTTTGAAGACACAAATAGCGAATAGTACCATGTTCTTCACTCCCATCTACAGTGGATCAGTTATTGCCCTCCCAGTCTACAGGACCTGGGGTTTGGCCTGTATCTCTGCATTGTCTGCTGCCAAAAGTGGCTGTTGTTTAAATCATATATTTTATCCACTCTGAATTATGTGATATTTATTACAATTATTTGATGTTTAGAAAAGTGTTTTTAAAAGTCACATAGCTTTGAGAAAAGGACATAAACAAGAAAGTTGTGATTAACATGGAGAAGAGAAAGGTCAGGAATGGAGGAGGGAAGAGAGAAGAAATGGGGAGAAAAGGACAAGCTGACCAATGGACTTAAAGTATTACAAGCTCAAGAACAGGAGAATGCTGGCCTGTACTGAGGCCAGAGCAGAAACAACTGGACTTTAAACATGAGGGATTAGGATTAGACTAAAGTAAGCACTGTCTTACTGGGAACATGAACGCAGCTGCTCCTGGGAAAGATGAATCTACCGTTCTTGGAAATTCTGTGCAAAGGAACAGTGAGCGTGCAGGGGGAGCCAGTGCGGGAAGAGAAGACTCACTACACTAATCCCTTGCCATCTCCTCCCTGGCTGTTTTCTGCCCTCCCTTATCTGTCAGGATTGTCCAATCCCGCTCTCTGAAACAGATTTGATGACTCAACAATGACCAATTAAGCGTTAACACATCTATCTCTTGGGCTATCTAGCCATCTTTATGGAGAACAGGATCTTAAATCTCTGTTCATCAGGACAGCCAGAGGCTTTGCCTAAACGGTGGAAAGAACCGTAGACATTTTTCATAATTATAATGACTTTTTACAGGGAGAGCCATAACTCCTGCTCCATAACTCCAGTGCGAGAGAAGAGCCCATTGCAGGTTCTGTGATGCGGGGAATGGAGCCATCTGATGGCTGTCTTCTGCAGGCAGTCTGTGCTTTCCTACCATGCGCAACTTCTGGGAGTAAAATTCACAAAGGAGGATAAGATGGTTTCTATTCTGAGAGCCCTTCCACTGAGATGAGACAGACTATAGTCTCAGAGGCAGACAGTGAGTGACAAAAGGGCAGGAAATTAATGAGTAGTACACAGGCTGGCTAAGCTCTGAATATCTGTGTGTGGGGAAGGCATCTGGGGGTCATTAGAGATAGAAGGCTTCCTGGAGGAGGCAAACATGGAGCTGAAAAGGAGAAGGTCATTCTTAGAGGAATGGCTTTTGCATACAGGTGGGTAAGTTTGAGATGTGGACCACCTTAGGAGTACAGATCCTATTAAGGATAATTGAGAGTCTTGTCATCCTAGTTTTTCAGTTGTTTAATTAGCTAATAGTCCCACCAATCTCTCTAATTGGTGCCCTACAGTACACCACCAGCTTTTATAAGGATCTCATGACACCCTACAAATCAGGCCTGAGATCTCCTATTTTACCACCTCTTTGCTTGGCCACCCCTGTTCAATGACTTTTTAGTCTATTTCCTTTTCCCCTTTAATACTGAACATTCCTCCAAATTGCACTTTAGGCCCTGATTTCAACTACTAGATCCTCAAACTACTAGATTGTCTTTTCCTCATCTTTTCAGCAGTCTGTGCTTCCCTTATTACACATAAGCAACTCTTGGTGATCAGCAGTCTCTGCTCATTTCTCAAGCCAAGTACCCCTGAGCCTCACCTTGTCTGATGCCTTCTTTTGGCTAATTGTATAACATTAATGGTCTTCAACTTTCGTATGTTAATCTAACCGATGTGTGTTTCAGTCCTGGAGTCCCTGACAACAGGGCTTGTGTTTGCATTTTTTGCTCTATTCCACAACCTTCATAGAGCAATTTAGACCCAGAATTCATAAACTCCAAGGTGCATCAACTATTACCTAGGTAATTTGATCTATGTAGATAACTTTTGTTTTCCTGAAGCATGTTTGGAGAATTAAAATATCCATATGCCTTTATCAAAAAGTCCCAAAACAATAAATGTTGGCGTGGATGCGGAGAGATAGGAACATTCATGCACTGTTGGTGGGACTGCAAACTAGTGCAACCTCTGTGGAAAGCAATATGGAGCTACCTTGAAGAGATACAAGTAGAAGTACCATTCGATCCAGCAATCCCATTACAGGGCATCTACCCAAAAGACCAAATGATACTGTATAAGAAGACACCTGCACCTGAATGTTTATAGCAGCACAATTCACAATTGCAAAGATGTGGAAACAACCCAAGTGTCCATCAATACATGAGTGGATTAATAAAATGTGGTATATGTATACCATGGAGTACTATTCAGCTTTAAGAAACAATGGTGATATAGCACCTCTTGTGTACTCCTGGATAGAGCTGGAACGCATTCTACTAAGTGAGGTATCCCAAGAATGGAAAGACAAGCACCACATGTACTCACCATCAAATTGGTATTAACTGATCAACACATAAGTGCACATATGAGAATAGCATCTATTGGATGTCGGGCGGGGGGGGAAGGGGGGAGGAGGGAGGAGGGGACGGGTATATGCATACACAAAGAGTGCAATGCGCACCACCCGAAGAATGGACATATTTCAAACTCGGACTTAGGGGGGGCAGGGGGAGGCAAGGGCAACATACGTAACCTAAACATCTGTACCCCCATAATATACTGAAATAAAAAAAATATATCCATATGATTGATTTTGTACGCCTTTTACTTGGTCAGGTAGACATGATGTTATGGGTGTATGTATATCATAAAAACTCACCTTCAATATTCTCCTAAAAGAATCTTTCTTTGGTCATAACACAGAAAGAATGAGTTATTGTCCTTCATTGATTCATTCAACAAATTGCCTTATTTTTTATAGCAATTATTCTGGACAAAGGATGCAAAAATGAATAAGACAAGGTCTCTCTACCTTTCAGGTGCTTTCAGGTTGGTGGGAAGATAGACAAGTAAACCAGAATTTATACAGAGCATGATAAGAGCTGTGATAGAGGTGTGCATAGGGTACTGGGACGAAGGGGTAGACACCTAAGTCAGATGCAAGGAGGTGTCATTTACAAGCCCAGTCAGCAGAAGGGGGACTGTGGTTGTGGCAGCTTAAGACTAAGGCTAGGCACTAGAGAGACCTTCTTGATTAGATAACCATTTCTTCACCTAAACATTCATGAACAGAATGATCATTTACTAAGTATATGTGCTAGTCACTATGCTACCTCTTGAATAGAGATAGATAAAATTAAATACCAGCCATCAAGAAGCTTTCAGTCTATAGTGGTGGACAGAAAAATCAACACTTAAAATACAATATGACAAGGGCTGAAATAGAAACATGGGAAAGCTGACACTTCCTCAATTAAAGGCAGTTGAAATGTTATGCTGCTTAGAACGTGGCAGGGGAAAAAGGAGGGTAATTTCAATGACTTACCCTCTTACTCCTTTCACGTCTGTGAATAGGTTGATTCAAATTCCACTGTGAAGTTTATTTATCATCTGGAATCCCAGCGGTTGAAGGATCCGGAATATATCAAACTTCCTAGGTCCCTGTCTGGACACCCTTCCTAGTTCAGGAAGCAATTAGTCTGAGAGAGACAGAAGTGAGAGTATAGGAGCAGAATATATATCCTTTTAAAATAATTTAGTAACAACCCTAGGTAAGTGACCAATAATTTATAGAGTCTATTCTTTTTATAGAGATATTTCCTTGCTGCTCAACCAGCAAGCTTGCCGGGTTTAGAGGATTAATCTTTGATGTAGTAAATATGCTTAAGTTGTAATTCAGTCTCAGGGATAAAGGGAACTGAGACTTGTCTTGTATAGGGGAAAAAATATTAAATGGATTTGTTCAGGACCCACCATGGTGGTCCTTATTGTCTCTTATACCTCAGTATGGAAGAGTCTTGGAACTGCAAGGGACCTTATGGACCGTCTCGAAAATGTCCTTATTTCACAGGAGAGGAGACTAAGATTTACGGTACATGCGATGGTGGCAGATGATGGTGGCAGATCCAGGACTGGAACCCGCATCTTTTGACGCACACTGTTGATACCACACCGTGATGCCACATGTCACATTCACACTCCAGCCTCTCTTGCAAGGCTCCCCTATCCACTGTCTTCCCTCCGTTCTTTTCTGTCCCTCCCTGTTGTCTACTTCAGCCAGACCAAGCTCCTCCTGGCCTCCTGTCTCTGCCAGATGTTTTCTGCCTCTGAAACCTCCCCGAAGCCCTTCCCTCCTCCGCTGGGAGGCCCTTCCTCCTCTCCATTCTAGTTCCATCCTCCCTCTGCCAGGATGCCTCCCCGAGTACCCTCTTCTGTCTTTGAATGCTTCTTGGCGCTGCATCGTTTCAGCCCATTTGTTGGTTTGTTCCTGCTACCTTTTTTGCTTAGTAAGCATTCCAAAATCATTTTTCAGATATTTATGTTCTATCAATTTACTTAGATTAGGAGCCTCTTAAAGGCAAGGCCCAGAACACACAGGAGGATCTTCTACTATTGCCCAACTAGACCTGGGATTAGATAGTCTGAGAAAGTTTTTGGGGAACGAAAACTCTGTATTTGGGGGAAAGAAAAGACTATCTGACTCAGGGGTGGTGGGAATGGTGGTCCCATTTAGAGGCAGTGGGTATGTATTTGAAATGACTTCCAGTCCTGGGATTCTGTTACCCTGTGAACCAACTTAGGTATGTCATTGCCTTTCCCTAATGCTGTTACCAATTTTGTGGCCTGTATTAAATAAGGCATTCCACACCTAGTAGGCGGCAGACTGGTGTGTCCATTGCAGGTTATAAGGAAAAAAAAAAATAGCTTGGCGAAGGGACCTTCCTATGTGGAATGCATTGTTAGGTGGAGCACCTGGCTGCCCAGTGGATGACCTCAGTTGCCGCCTGGAGGTCTCTACCTCAGGGAAGGGAGGCCCTGAGAGCCATTTTGACCCAAGTTCAGATTCTCTAGAACAAACAAGCCAATCTCTTGCTCCAAGCTCCAGTCAGAGAGGCTCCAGTGTGTTTATTGACTCTAGCACGTCCCTGCCCTGGAGAACAAACAAACAACTCAACCTGACTCATTCCCTCTACCAACTGTATGAAGTTCCACAGCTGAGGTCTGCCAGGACAAATACCTCAGACCCTATGGAGATAAGGGAGCCATCGGTCACTGATCTCCGGCCATATATTCCCACTTCTCCTTCCTGTGGAACATTAATCCCCTCTGGAGGTGCAGAGGACTACCAGGGACTTCCAGTTCACTTGGCTTGGGCTCTCTCCACTGCTTGTGGCTAATCAGCTTGCTGTCCTGGCTATTCACTCAGCAAATACTTTCTGAATGCCCACTGCATGTGAGGCTTGCCTCTCTCCTGATTGGGGCTTGAGGACTCTTGCCATGGAAAGTATGGATGCTTCCATCTTTTCACTAAATAGTTTGAAGTCCCCCTTTCCTAACATATTGTTGTAATAATAATAAGACCTTGTCTCTCCCTTCCCATCATTGGGAGCACCTAGTTTCTAAACCTTAACCATCTCCTTTCATTGAGCCTTTGATGGATCATCTTTACCTCTTGGGATACCCCACCTTACTGTCATCGAACCCTGCTGCACAGTTTCCTCCGTAGAAAAGGGGCAGCCTTAGGCTCGTACTGGTGGCCGGCTTATTCGCTCTTGTTGTTTCTAGAAGGAACTCAACTCAGACCCTCTCCATTATTGTGTGTAAAGGAGTGCTGTGTTTCCTAAACCATGTAATCCTTAAAGCACATGCTTCACATGATGTTAGTAGGGGTTTCTTGAAAAAGTCTTATATTAGATCAGTTTAGAAAACAATGGACTAGACAAAATTAAAATCTGAAGCTGCAGGACTTCTCAGAACATTTACCATATAAGTATTCGTTTTGAATTTTAAGAGGGGATATAATATGCAATATTTTCCAAATTATTAGACCGTGAAATGTCTTTTAAAGAAAAACCCCTTATCAGTTTTTGGGGCATTAGTGTTCCATGAAACTCAGTTTGGGAAATGCTGATGTAGTGGAAGGAACATTGAATTAAGAGACAGGAAACCTGGAATTGCATTTCTCTCTGCCACTTATTTTCGTGACTCTGGATAAGTCACTTCACCTCTCTGGACCTCCATTCCTTCACCTGGAAAACAAGACTGAATTAAATTATCTTTCAGTCTTCTTCTAGTTCTGTACAAAGGCATCCAGGTAGGCCCAGTCTTCTAAGAACCAGTAACAAAATCTTAGATCGGTATCTTTCAAGTAATAAACTAAAACTGGTGGTGCCTCTAATCCCACTACTGGGGAGGCTGAGGCAGGAGGATCTCTCGAGCCCAGGAGTGCTAAGTGAGCTTAGCACTGAGCTGAGGTAAGCTAAGATTGCACCACTGCACTCCAGCCTGGGCAACAGAGCGAGACGCTAACTCTGAAAAACCAAAAGAAACCAAAACAAAATATTAAGCCTGTATGTGACTAAAGTGAGCTGGAGTAAATGCATCTTACTGGAAAGAAAAGATATTTGTGGAAAGAAAATAGGGTTGTTCCCAATGCAGTGAATGTCTTAAGGGAAAGATCTGAGAAGCCTCCTTGGGAGAGAGGAGCATTGGTGTCAACAGAGGATATTCTCTGCTGACAGGGTGGGGTATAAGGAGTGCACGAGCAGAGGAGGGGTATCCTGATTTATGGGGCGATCTACTTGGCTGGTAATTCAAAGAGAGTGGAGGCAAGCTCATCAGGGAAGTGTGACATAATGGGGCAGATACTGGGAGGTGCTGAAGGGAGAGGAGCTTGACCTGGAGCACTTGGGAAAGGGGTCAGTGCACATTTCACTCCCAGGCATCTGTGTGAGGTCGAAGCCCCAGGCTGCTTGGATAAGAGGCACACATGTGTGGATGGCCTTGGAGATGGGCAGATTCCCTAGTGGGTGGCCCAAACCTTTCGCCTCTTCTTGCATTGGGTGTGATGGGCTAGAGCCTTAGATTAAGTTCATGCCTCTGGGCACTGTCACTTAGAGAGGATAAGAGCGGATGAGCAGAGACACTTATCTTTATAGCTGTTCTGGTTTGATTTATATTGCGCGCTCGCGTGTGTGTGTGTCTGTGTGTGTGTATTGAGTCTGTGTGTATGGATGCGTTTTTATGTAAGTGTGCACTTGAACATAAATGTGGAAATGTGGCTGTGTTTTATTTGTATATGCGCGTTTGCAAAGTGCATACATGTCTATCTGTGACTGTGCCTATTGTAAAAGGGTGAGGTTTAATTTTCTGTGTACGTGTGTAAAATGGTGTGTATACTACGTGAGTATTTGGATAGTGGTCTGTTTTATATATATGAGGCATGTATTGTATTCACATGCATTTTATGCATGAATGTTTATATGTGTTATATGTCTGTATCTTAGGCTGTATGTATTTGAGCTACTTATTTTTATATTTCTTTGTCTTTAGGGGTGGGATTATTTTGTTAATCCAGTTAAGTGTTTATTGAGAGCCTGCTGTGTGCAGGGTACCTTTCTATGTATGTCGAGGGAAGTGCCTAAGTCTGTAAACACGCATGGAAAGTGCACCTGCACATATGTATATGCCATCGAGTTTATGAAACGTTCATGTGGATTCTGATAGCCACACCTATGTAATTTTTAACTCTGCCATTGAACATCATTGTTAGTTCCCACTAATTATTTTCTGGAAAAAGCAGGAGATAAATACCCAGAGCACGTGTGCATCTAACGTGGGTATGTCCGTGTGGTGTAAGATTGTGCCCTCTTCCTTATCCATTTGTGATCTCTTCCTAGGTCTTTGTGCTGTCTCACTCTAGGCACTTCTTGTTCCTCTACAGCTTGAAAAAAATACCTAAAACACTCATTCATTGCTGTGAATAAATAGCTTCTTTTCCCTTCCTGGTCTGTCCAACCAGGAAGAAAGGGCGGGAGATAGTCAACAACTGATATCAAACTGTAGCTGTTTGAGAAGACTTTTCTTTCCTTTTTGCCTCTCCCTGGCCCCATCTTTTCTATGCTTCAACCAGTTCTCCCAATCCCTCGAAAGACAGACACAGGTTTTCTTTTCCCCAGGGAAACCAGAGGGAGAGCAAGAGAGATTTTGCTCCAAGGGAATCTGCTTCCATTTTATGGGGTTTGTCAATAATGTTCCTTCATTAAGATAGCATCTCAGCAGAATGAAAGAGGCCTCTCTGCTGTCCGTGAAAAGAGTTGTTTTTTCTTGAGGGGGGGAGTGTAGGGGGCATTAAATAAACCTGTTTTTTAAAAAAGTACCTCTGCAGCAAGGAAATGTGTTATTATTGTAATTGTCTAATGCTAATTATACTTATTACTATAATAACCATTTTGTTGTAACAAATGATGTAATCCTCTTTATTTCTGTCGCCGCCAGAGGCGAGTGGAGTGTCTACGGCAAGAGGGGGGATTGGAGAGTGTTCTTGGCGGGAGGTGCCGTTCAGGCCTAGCGAAGGTGGGGAAGCTTGTGTTGGTGACTGGCTTTGCTGCCCAGGGATGGGAGATGTGGGGCAGAATATATCCGGACTGCTTTACTTCTCAACCTTGCTTCTGTCTGGAACTCCCATTCTAGGGCCTTTCCTGAAAGAACCGCATTAAATCATTCAGTCAGACCTCCACTTATTCATTCAACAAACATTCATTTAGTACCTGCTGTGTTCCGTAGTTTAGAGCAGGTCCTGATGATATAAAGTAAATCGACAAGATCTTTCCCACTGAAATGCTCACAGCCTAGTGGTGGAGATGAGCACGCTGACACTACTTTCAGCGTCCTGGAGTAAGCGTGATACAGAGCATTTAGAGCGCTGTGAGGATATGCTTGGGAGAGGTGATGGAAGCTGAAAAGCTGTGCATGTTGGAGGCGCACTAGGAATTTGCAGCACAGAGAAGGGAATTTAGTAATCCTAGGGAGAGGGAACTGGATTATTAAAGGTATGGAGGCATGATAAAGTGTTTGTTGTTGTTACTATTAATAATTTTAAAAAGTAATAAAAATAGCTCATATTACTTCATATCAGACACTGTTTTAGACGCTTGCACATGTTGATGCACTTAATCTTCACAACGATATTATGAAGTGCTTAGAACAGTGCCTGATAGGAACAAGCTACTTTCATTACTGTTCATTATTATGATTACTATTTAACAGATGCAAAAACTGAGGCTTACGTTGAGTAATTTGCCTAATTTTACAGGTACAGTAAGCAGCAGAGCTTGGGTTTGAAACCCAGTTCTGAACAGAGCCCCAGTTTTCTGCTGCTGCTTGTATAGGGTGCATGCTAGGGAGGGGGAGCAGTCTATAATGAGACTGCCAAATGGTTTGGGGCTAGAGTGTCAATGGCCATGTGTACCATGGGAGGTTTGTATTTATTTATGTATGTATTTTTGAGACAGAGTCTCTCTCTCTCACCTGGGTAGAGTGCAGTGGCATCAGTCTAGCTCACAGCAACCTCAAACTCCCGGGCTTAAGTGATCCTCCTGACTCAGCCTCCCAAATAGGTGGGACTACAGGCACGCACCACGACACCCGGCTAATTTTTCTATTTTTAGTAGAGACGAGGTCTCACTCTTGCTCAGGCTGGTCTCGAACACCTGAGCTCAAGCAATCCTCCCGCCTTGCCTCCCAGATTGCTGGGATTACAGGCATAGCCACTGTGCCCGGCCATCATTGGAGATTTTTAAACAGAGAAGTAACAAGATAAGATCTGCATTTTAGAGAGACAATTCCAGAAAACTGGACTGTGTGGACAGCCAGCCCGCCAGATGTTCCCATCCCAAAGCAAGGCTGAGGGTTCAGTGTCTGAGATGGCTGCTCTCACTCACTGCGTTCGGTTCCGCGGCTGACCCAGCCCATGGAGCTGCAGAGCCGCCCTAGCTGACTGTCTCTGAGACGCGGAAGGAAGGAAAGTTGCAGCAGCTATCAGGTTAGTAAGCTCTGTGGAAAGGGCCGAACCAAATTTCCAAGGCCCCATGACTGGGTGGTCTAAATGAGGCACAGCTCTATAATATCAACAGGCCTCACTTCCTGCGGTGTTAGTTGACACTGCAGACCTTCTCTAACTTCCAGGCTGGGGCCTTGTCTGCCTTGTTCACAACTATGTTTCCAGTACCAGCAGAGGGCCTGGCAATGGTATATGTTAGTAAATCTATTATATGAATGACCAGTCCTTGTCTTGGAGCTCTGAGCATCCCAACGTTGGCCAGAATTGAATTTTTCATTAGTAATCAAAGAAGTTATTCCTTCTGTTGTCAGTGCCCTTCTCTCCACCCGCCGCACACACAGACACACACCCCCTCCTTCTCCTCTCCTGTCACCTTGAGTTCAGCCATTTCCCCACGGAGCAGTGCATCAAGGATAACAGTAGTAATGGCTAGCAATCACTGCACGCCTGCCAGGTGCCAGGCACTGTCCTAAGCGCTTGCCTATGCTAACTAAGGTCTCACAACAACTGGAGATACTATGCTCATTTCCACTTTACAAGTTTGCCCAAGGTCACACAGCTATTAAGTAGCAAACCTTACCCTCTTCCCTGGTGCTTCTGAAACCTCGATCTTGGTAAAGGGCACATTTTGATTCAAGGACTCTATGGTGGGGCCCAAAATTCTGCATGTTTTAGTAAGCTCCCAAGTGAGGCTGGTGCACGACCACACCTTGAGCAGTAAGGCTCTGCATCATGCTTGCTAACTCTCCATACTAACCATTTTCTGACTCCCTTTGTCATGAGCTGCCAGAGTTATCTCTTGACTAGATAGGACATTTGTGTTTCTTTGTTTTTTGAGATAGGATCTCACTCTGCACCCAGACTAGAGTGCCGTGGCATCATCCTAGCTCACAGCAACCTCAAAATCCTGGGCTCAAGTGAGCCTCCTGCCTTAGGCTCCTGAGTAGCTAGGACTACAAGTGCACCACTACGCTCAGCTACTTTTTAAATTTTTTGTAGAGATGGGGTCTCAGCATGTTGCTCAGGTTGAACCCGAACTCCTGGCCTCAAGTGATCCTTTCGCCTTGGCCTCCCAAAGTGCTGGAATTACAGACGTGAGCCACCGCATCCAGCCAGGGCATTTGTTTAAAACAGTTCTATTAACCATAGGAGTCAGCTTCTTCCTGGGAGAAAAAGGGGAGTTCCAACTGGCCAATTGCTTTGACATGTCTTTGTGACCCTTGTGCAAAGAACTGATCCTAAGTGAAGGGAGGGCAGCACCAGGCTTACTGGTGTGAGCTCTGCTTACCGTAGGCTCTGATCATGTCTACGGCTGATGGCCACTGGTGGAGCCTCCTCTACCCTGATTACATTGAGGTCACTAGTTGAATTAGCTCAAGGTATTTAGGGTGAAGGTATCTCAGTTTTGCTTCTGCTGTAGGTATAGAAGGGCAAAGCTTCCTGAAGAGAGTAGACCAATAAATTTATTAACAAGTATTTTTTGACGCCCTGATATTAAAATGCAATGATTTTATTCTAACCTCCAGGTCTCAGGTGAGCTATAGGAATAATTTAGCCAACTTTCATCCAATATCTTTTCCTAATCAAGGCTGCCTTCTCCTTCATTTCCCAGCAAGGTGTACTTATAGGACATAATTCCTAAGAAATTCTGAAGGCAGATACATATTCTTAGAAGATAAAAAAATATGCCACATATAAAAGTCCAAAATAAACCATTTCATTTTTTTTTTTTTTTACTAACTTGGAAAGAGCAGTGTCACATCTCTCCTGCCTTAGCCCAGATAACCGGGGGTTAACCGTGGCTGTCTAGATGGAAAGCTGCATCTCTGAGGTCCCTTCTCACTGTAAGATTCTCTGATTCCATCTAATCAGACCTAGGCCTCTGGTATTCAAGTGAAGCTGTTAAGACCCCAGGGGGCAAATATAGCTCCTAGATAGCTTGAGTTTTCTCTTAGAAAAACCTTGGGCAGTTCAACCGTTGGGGAGAAGGAACTTCCAGTGCGGGAAGCACAGAGCTTATTGTTGTGGGGTTTCTCTCCTCCTTCCATTTCTTCCTATGTCCATGGCTGTCCTCGCGGTCTGGAACAGCACCATTATCTGCTGTCGCCAACCACCATCGCTTCTCCTACTGAAGTTAAAAAGAAAACAGAACAAAAAACTAGGTTTTTAATTCATTCAACAAACATTTAAAGATACCTACTATGAATAACATATTGGGCTAGTTGCTACGGGATATTCAAAAATGAATGAGAGGTAATGATTGTCTTAGAGACAGGGAGAATGCCATGTGAAGATGAGGGCGAAAGTGCAGGTGATGTATCTACAAGCCAAGGAATGCCCAAGACTCCTGGCAAAACAGCAGAAGCTGGAGGAGAGGCATGGGACAGCTTCTCCCTCACGGCCTTCAGGAGGAACCAATCCTGCTGACACCTTGACCTTGGACTTCTAGCCTCCAGAACAGAGAGACAATAAATTTCTGTCATTTAAGCCACCCAGTTTGTAGTACTTTGTTACAGCAGCCCTAGCAAACTAATAAGGATGCTAACTGTATAAAGGTTAAAAATAAAAAAAAAAGAATAGCCCCGCTGAGTAATAAGTTGTGGACTGGAACATGTACCATGAGGGAGGTATAAATTAAGTCCTACAGGGATTCAAAGAAGAGAGAGCAAGTAAAACAGTATAATAATGTATACGAAAGGAATTTTTAAAGTTGTGCGTACTTTGTAAATATTAATTTTTAACTTCCTCAAGCAAGGAAAAGAGAAAAAGTTTGGAAATCAGGAGGCCTGGCCCTAGACGGGGGGTAGGCAAGCAAAAGCCCAAGCCTGTTTTTATACAACCCTCAAGGTAAGAATAGTTTTAACATTTTCAAAGGGTTGTCTTAAACAACAACCACAAAGAGAGATATGCGACAGTGACCATATGAAGCTTGCAAAGCCTAAAGTATTTACTGTCTGGTCCTTTACAGAAAAAGTCTGCCAACCTCCAGCCCAAAGTTTGCAATGACTGTGTGACTATGGACAAACACAGCTAAGGAGTTAGACCTCTCCTGTAAGTAATGGCGTTCATCAGGTGAGTAAGATGGCTAGTAGGAGGATGAATTGGAATGGGGATAGTAAGTAGGAATGTCTAGGAGGCAATTTAAAATTCTAATCTATCAACTAGAAAACCAGCAGGAGATGTAGATTTGGGAGTCACTAGCACATATTCAGGAACTGAAAATAGAATGGGTGAAATCACCCAGGAGAAGGCCAAGGATGGAAAGTTGGGAATATTTACTTTAAGGGGAAGATGGGAGAACAAGAGTGAAGGAGACTGAGAAAAAGTAATCCAAGAGGCAGGAAAACAAGAGATGAACAGTGTCACAGGTGGAGTAGATTGTCACTAATGTCAAATGCCAAAGAGAGGTAACACAGAATGAAGCATGAACAGAAGCCATGGATACATCACTGGCCTTGTATGACCTTGTAACCACAGTTTCCAGAGAGTGGTAGAATTGGGAGGGGGCAGTGCAGTAGCCTGTCAGGATGTTGGCAGTCAAGGGAAGGATGGAGGCCAGTTTGTAGGCTGAGGGGAAGCAGAGTCAACAGAAGCAGAAAGCATCCATTTTGCCCACCATGCAGGGGTATATGAGGCTCAAATTAAACAATGCATCTGAGAGCGCTTTGAAAACTATAAAGTATAAAGTACTATGCAAATAAAAGGCATTGTGTTGTTATGAACTAGAGTAGTTCCGAATTGTATGGTCACATGAAACATTTTTTGTCCTTTCCCTTAAGTTTACGATTCAGGATCAAACCATTTCTGTTCCCTATCAAGTCTAAGCTTTCTATTCTTGAAGACCTTTCTAGCAACTGACTATGACCCACCTCATCTTCCTTTCTTGACTTCCCAGTATGGAATTATCTGCTCCGACCAGGTAAATCGATTTCTCATCCTCCCTGCAAGCCTTGTTTTCCTGTTGTTCCGAGCCCTCACCCAGGCCATTTGCCTTAAGAGTTGCTTGCTTTAAGGGTTGACAAATTTAGCAAATAAAAATACAGGATGCCAGTTAAATTTGAATTTCAGCTAAACAGCAAATCATTTTTAGTGTATGTCCCATGCAATATTTGGGCATGAGTATCCTGTATTTTATTTGGCAACCCTACTTCCCCTTGCTCTCTTAGTTTATCCATATGTGTCTCTTTCGTAGGAACTCAATGCTCATCTCTGTTCCTTGGCTTAATAATTGGATAAAATCAATAAGCGGGCCTGAAATCAAACCCTCTACATACATGTGTGTGACCTTGATTAAAACTTTCAGCTTCTCTGAATCTGTAAATTACGTTCCAAGGCTCTTGCAAGGATTAAGTTAAACAATGTTTGGTCTGTTTGCTTAGGACTTACATAACTATCTAAACTTCCTCTATCCAACACATAATTCCTTTGCTCTGCTTAGAGACTCAATTTGTACTCCCTTCATTTGTATTGCTGCTTGGAGTCCTGGGAAGGGGATTTTGCTTTTCCAGTCAAACAGGGGATGATCTATCTGGATCCTTCCATGTAGCATCTGAGGCTGGGATCTACCCACTGGGAGTCTCGGGATGGGGATAGACTGACCGGCTCCCCTTCCTTTTCTCTCTGAATCACATGGAGGGTTGTATCTCCAGAGAGCTCAAAGGCAAGTCTTCCAGCCCACATTCACCGCTGCTGTGCTAGCTTTCCACAGGTTTTCTGAGTGGGTTGGTGGTGGAGAAGGGTGTGGTAAGCCCTTTGAGATGATGAGTGAGGAATGGGGGGTAAGCCAGAGTGATCATTATTATTAATGTTCTTCTCTGTGACTCAGATTAATTATAAATACCGAAATTCATAAGAGAGCACTGTCGTGATGGAATACAGGTAGAAAGGTGAGGGCTTTTAGTGAGTTTTCTTTTCAAGCTCCAAACTCCCAGCCGTAGGACGTGACTTTATTTACCCAGTTTGGCTTCTGTGCCTGCCCCAAATACTCCTGAGTGGCAGGTGGGAGGTAGAATCGGATGCCCTATTTCCTCTTGCCTGAAGCTTACTCTCAGCCGTCCCTACCGTAACACCTATCCACCTCCTCTCCCCTGGCTGCTGGGTAGGCAGCCAGGTAATCTACATCTCCCAGCTCTGATTTTTATCTCAAGCCCAGGAACAAAACACTACACCTGACCAAACTCAGTACTAGAAGGTGGTTTTCTTTTTCTCCTTTCCCTTCTCTGGTCCCCTGGAGCTTATTTCACTGGAAGGGAATGCAGGTTGATGTATTTTTAAATGGCTTTGATTTTATCACCCTGCTTAATGATTTGGCACGTTATTTATTAGATGGGGAGCTTCCCAGAGGGGCCTGGCCCATTAACGTATAAATAATGTGGCAAATAGTTCAATAGAGCAGTAAAAAAAGTGATTTAGAAATAAATTGACCTCTGTTTGTTACATGTAAACGAAGGCCCAGGGTCATAATGTATTTTGTGCCCTCAAGCCGGGTTGGTGGGGTTGGGGTGGGAAGGAAAGAGCAGGGGGCTAGTGCAGACACTGGGGGATTTTTCATCGAGGCCCTTTTTCCTCTGCCGTGGTTGAGGGTGTGGCAGGTGCGATGTGGGCTGCATGGAGGGGCATGTGTGGCTGGGTGAATAGTACCTGTGATCTAGGGAAGCCACATGGTTGGTAAAAATAGGGGGGAGGTGAGGCGGGAGGTTCTTTCTGGATGCAAATCCCTGTTTGTGATTTCATCATTATTGAGAAGTTAACATTTAACGCAGGTATGCAGAAAGAGATGTTGATGGCTTGCGGGGCTCCCTGTGTCTGAGGAGAAGCAGTAGCTGTCTTGGTGTATTCAGATCACCACAGTGAGTTCCCTCCACAGGGACACGGTCTGGTTCATCTGTTTCTTGTATAGTGAGTAACACACAGTAGGCAGTCAGTACATGTCTATTAGAAACATGAAACACATGTCCACATACCTACCATGATTAACGAAGGGAAAGAATGGTAAAGATAATTTCTGAACTAGTGGTGGATAAATAATGGATATAATAGCTAACATTTATGGAGACCTCAGTATGTACTAGGCATTTGTTAAGCACTTTACACAGAAAACCTAATGAAATAGTTAACATGTTTATATTGTGAAATATGACATATATTCATAAAAGTGCATAAAGAATATATGTACATTCGAATCAATAATGTGGCAAATAGGAACAGCAACGTAACCAGCACTCAGATTAAAACATTTTTTCCAGGACCCCACAAACCCTCTGTATGTCTCTTTCTAATCACAATCCATTCACTTCGCCAGAGGCAACTATTCTGTATTTCGTAATAATAGTTTTCTGGCTTTTCATCATGGTGTTAGTACCTAAAACAACGTAGTTTGGACTGCTTTTGAATTTTACACAAATGCACTCAAACTGTGTGTATTCTTTTGTGCCTTGCATTGCATACTCAACATTTTATTAGTGAGATTCATCCATGCTGTTCCATGTAGCTGCGATTTGTTCATTTTCCTTGCTGCACAGATTTTATTGTATGAAGACACCACACCTTGTACATTCTACTGGTGATGGACATCGACATCCTTTCCAGTTCTTATCAATTAAAAGCAATGCTGCTCTGAACATTCTCGAACATGTCGTAGTGCATATGTGCCTATGTTTTGAGGGTGTACACCTAATAATGGCATTTCTGGCTTATGGGGTGTGTAAACATTTAAGTGTACTCAGTAATATCAATTGTTTCCCAAAGTAGTTGTACGCTTCACTCTGGCCAAAGCATCTCAGTGTTTCTGTTGTTTCACCATCTTTGCCAACTCTTGATAGTATCAGTTTTTTTAGTTTAATCTTTACAATATCATATGATGTTTGAATTATTATTACTCCCATTTTTCAGATGATTAAACTGAGGTCCAGGGTGTTTAAATTTAAACAAATTGCTCAAAGTTGTACAAGCGGTAAATGGCAGAGCCAGTATTTGAACTTAAGCCTGACTCCATAAGCTCAGTTTTAATCTTGATATTTATACTTTGTCTTGATAATGAATACTCAATAGATTTGAGATAAATTACATAACAAAATTTTTAAGCACATTTAACTTTGTTAAGCAATTTTCAAAAAACGTTGTTAAATGTTTGATAGACTGTCCCCTTTATGCTTACTACCAACTTGTGCGGTGGGGGAGGTGGCTCAATTCATCCTGGGGGTGGGGGAAACCGTTTAAAGATTAAATATTTGTTGGAGAGTATCTAATACGGAGTTGACTGTAGGATGTTTTGGGATGATACAGACCACCTCTCTCTATAGACAGGTGAAAGATCTGTAAACAACTCCAGGGGAAAAGACTCCACCTGGGAACCAGAAAGAACTATTTTCAGGTTACCTTAATTCCTGCTGCTGTTTTAACTCATTCCCTCTAGTTCATTCTTCCAAAGACAACCCTTAATATATGATCAAAGGCCCCCTTTCTGGTTTCAGGGTATCTTGTTGGCTGGGCAGAGTTTCCAATGGAGTCAGGGCTTTAGGGTGTCTTTCATCCCCAGAGCTCAAAGCCTCCCACGGACATTAACCCATTAATCACCAAGCTGCTCTTGAAGTTGAGAACTAGTCAGTGGGAGCCTCCCCCGCTTCCCAGGTAGAGAAACTGAGTCCATGGCTTGTCCAGAACTGCCCAGGGAGTCAGGGTGGAGCCAGGCAAGGAACCTAGGTGTCCAGGGAACTCATCTTCTCTATTGCCAGTGATTCAGAGCTCTAGTTTTCTGCACATTCAGCAGAAAAAAGAACTCCCTGGAGAATAGTGAAATCTGAGGTGGGTGGGACAGGATATCGGGATTCTTTTTGGATTACTGAGGAAAATGGCCATGTCCAAAGACATGTGCATTCCTCAAGACCAGGGCCATGGTCATTCGTTTTTGTCTCTTCAGTTCCTAGACTGTGTTTGGTACATAGAAGGCCCTTGGTAACTGTTTGCTGAATGAACGTGTGAGTGAATGAATGAATCAATGAATAAATAGCAGGTTGTCTGAATTTGTTTTACGGCTGTCGGCCTCCTCCCCAGTCCCAACTTTTTCTTCTAACACTAACATCTTTGGGAAGGGGCGTGTGGATGAGAAATTGAACTTTCAGTTGACCTTCTCTGGATGGTGTGAGCCTGGGTGGGGCAGTGAGGCTTGCCTTAGGTGGCCGTGCTGGGCATAGAAGAAGGAGTTCCTGAGACCTACCCTCAATTTTCCCAAGAAAATCTGTAAATAAAACTACATTTTAAGCTTATTTTAGGAATTCTGTGAATTCCTGTCCCTTACCTGCTGGAGTATTCATCCAGGACAAGCAACCTGACCAGTTATAACCTTCACCCACCCCCCTGCAACCAGCAGAGCTCTGGTTCATGTGCTTTGACAGGAAGGTGAATTTTATTTCTGCAGGTGTCCATCACCTTGGTGACTTCTCAGTAGGCTCCTGTCTAGGGGGAGCAGTGAACAATGTCACTTTAAAATGCTCTTAGTGTGTTCAGGGATTACAAAATCAGAGACTTTTTTAGGGTTAGAGGAAATTCCTGCATTTCAGTAGAAGATGCCTAATTCAGTTATGGGATGAGTTGGAGGAGAATTGTCTTCTTAGACTGTTTGCGTATGTGAAACTTGTCATGCAGATCTCTGCATTGTACTATGTGTGTACCAGCAAACCAGTTTAACTGTTACATGTAAGAATCTTTATGGGTGAAAGGGCCAGGATGGGGAGGTCCACATTTGTGGAGGTGCCCTTGCCTCCTTGAGGCCTGGTATAGCTTTTCTTCATCTTTAGACCTCCTTCCCCTCACTGGACACTATTGGAAGCACCTAAGGAATCCTGAGGTTGAGGATGTTCACTCTCAGCTCTTCTCCTGGCATGTCTTTATTTCAGCCACCCATCTGATCCCATCCCCATCCCTAGGCGGGCTCCCTGCTGCCTGCGTTTATCTCCCGGTTTTATGATGTCATTTAATTAGCTTGCACATGGTGGTTTTATGGGACAAACACGGCCTTGTTTGCCTTATAACTGGATTTCACGGCTCTGTGGGGACAGGTCAGGAAATCTCAGCCTAGCAGTGTTTGGAGTTCAGGAATACTGGATCTTCAGGAACCTGGGAATTTGGGGAATGGTCTGACTTAGAACTCCATCTTCCATAAACTGGAAAAGAGTCACCTTTCTCTTCTCTAGTGCCCCATCCCACAGCATATGAATAACACTGCTGAGGAAGAGGGAAGGCCGTGCCAACATTGGGGGTAAAGAGGGTGCCAATTCTCATGCCATCTTGAATCTCTGTTGCTCGTGTGACTGTCATACATACTACTTCTAGCCCATAGATAGAGTGGCCATTATTATTGGATAGTTATAATCCTCCTGAACATCAACTCTAGGGGAATGGGATACCGATATTGTAGGGCATACATTAGAATAGGGCTGTGAGAGAAAAGGAGAGAAACTTATTCCTTTAACAGAGGGATTTGTGGGTCAAGTGAGACAATTGGAGTGTTGATCCCAACAGGATTCATCTAGATGCTAAATAGAGAAATGGGGGTTACTATTCATTATATGGGAATACTTTGTTTATATTAGGAATATAGTGCAATTTCATTGTTTTTTCAGTTTTTTAATTTGTTTTGTTTGTTGTTGTTTCATTAGTTGGTTGGATCAAGAAGTTCTGGGAAAGATGAGAATGAATTATCCAGAACCATCCCAGCAAGATGCATTCCATGTGACCTTCTAACATCCCCAGTGAAGGAGACCCGTCCTTCGCCGTGGCAGCTTTCCTGCTCCTCTTGCCCACAGGTCCCCACACAGACGCGTGCTAGAAATGTCTACAAGCAGTTTCTTGATAAATACACTATTCTTTTCTCAGCCTTAGACAGCACATTTCTTTGGCTGGGTGTCTGCGAGTAACCAAGTAGATGTATGTGAAATCAGCACTGAGGCAAGCTCTGGGCTAAAGCAGTCACGAGAAAGCTCTGCTTCCTACGTTCTCCCTCTGTCTTCCCGCACCCTTTGCTCCTCAGGGCTGAGAGCCCAAACCTTAGGCCCCGCTCCTGCCCTCCTCCTGTCCTTCCCTCCTGCTCACTCTGGCTGCTCGTCTTTCATGTCTCCTTCCTTGAGCTGTCCCCGCGTTCGACACGCCTTTGGGGTCCTCCCTCTGAAACTCATCAGTCTGATTGCTCCGAAACCATGGCAGAAAGAGGGGGCTGAAAAGTGGCCTGGAAAAGGGCTTGCAGCGCTTTGAGGGAAAGGGACCCCGAGGCGTGTGTCAACCCGGGACTGGGAAGAACGTTAAGGAGAGTCAGAGTTTGGGGGGGAGTACTCTAAATTGTAACTGTAACTAAGAAGAAACAAAGTAATCCTAATCTCAGACACAGGGATTTATTTCAATACATTAATATATTGTAAATTTCAAATGGGATATTTAAAACATCATTTTCCCCCTTTCTGGAATCTAGATCTAGTCTGGATCTAGTTCTGTCTGGGGACAGAAGGTTAGATGAAATTTCTCAAAGGAGAGGACTTAATCTCTCTGGGGTCCTGGTTTCCAGAATCTACCCGATCAGCTGTCTCCAGAAAATTTAGCCTAAATCGCTCCTGCTGCTACTGCAACACCTCATAAGACTGGAGATGCATATAGTTCGTCCCGAATGTCCCCTCCTCCCTGGGAGCTTGTGACAGCACATCTCACCTGAAAAACCATTAGGCTCTGAAAGTGTTGGGACTGGCCCCGGCACGCCTTTCTCTGCGCTGTCCTATCTCCAGATGACTTCAGAGGAGGTGAGGGTGGTGTTCAGTGGAGACTCCAGCCTCCCCCTCCTCTTTCACTGAACTGCCAATATATTTTCTCTGACAGCTTGCACAGATAGTTAAAATACCGTGTAATTACTGTTGCATTTGAAAACCAAACATGATTTAATTCTGACAAGCTCAGTCATCTTTGGGATGACTTGGTGTGTGTGTATGTTGGTTATGTCTTTTTGCAGAAGCAGAGTGCGTATTAGCCCCGGTGCCTCTCGCCCGCTCAGTTACCGTCCTTTACTGAATCAAGAAACACTGGAGCATATAGAGCACTGGAGGGGCAGACAGAGTCCCCTCAGGAGACTCTTGGTGTGATGGGAACAATGTGATACACATCCAGGACAATGACAAACACACAGACGTGACGAGACAAGGACAGAGATCTGGGCAGTGACACAGGATACAGAGAGACCACAGAAGGCAAAATGGGTAGCTTGTCAACAGAAGACTTCCTTCTGGCAGGGCTTGTAGGGGGTGTTTGGAAGAGGAGGTTCAGAGCCAAAGGGAAAGGAAAGGAGGGTGTCTTTGACGAGACAGAAGAGTGAGCTCTGCAGTAGCAGGACTGGCATGTGCGTGGAAGGAAGCCATTTTGCCTAGTGAAGCAAAGTGTCTGAACGAAGGAGTCACAGCAAAATGGAACAGGGGAAGAGGAATGTCACAGTGCTCATTGGTGGCGTTTCGTCTCGTCAAACTGCTGTTGAGGGCCCCTTAGGGAGTGCCTCTGAACACCAGCATCAAAGTGGGGGTTCTGAACTGTTGTGAGGGATTGAACTTGAAAGGGGCAAGGAAGAGATGAGGGCAGCTAAAAGGAGTCGGGGTGCAAAGACTGGAGAAGACACTGCCAGGGCCTTTCTGATTAATGCTTCTGAGCTTGTGACAAAGGGAAGAGCGATTAGTTATTTTCCAGTCCCCTTCTAATTCTGGCAGGAGAGTTTAAGGTTGGACAAGAGAACGGATTATATAATTTCCCAAATCAAAATGCATCTTTGCATTGTCTTCTGTGCCTTAAAATAGGTTTGGGCTATGAGGGGCACCTGGCTCTGAGGCAGAAAGACAGGGCTCATCTTCAGCCCCTGGGGGCGATGGGGAGTGGGGGGAGTTGGTGTTCTTAAGTTTTGCTCTTGGCGTCTCTGGCTCAGGCTTCTGTCAGTACAGACCTGCATCCCAGCCCCGCCCCAACTGTTGATTATACCCCTTGGGATGCATCATTGCTAAGAAAGCAGATGTGCCAGATGTGACATGTTTGAAAGAAAAAAAATCCCTCACCTCCGAGCCTTGGGGAGAGCAGCTAATCACCATCTTGCTGCTGCTCGTGGGGAGAGCAGCGCTGACATGGGGCGTATGCCAACTTTGTACCCTGCTAGCCCCTCTGCAGGAGGATCTCCAAGCACTTAAGGAGGCAGATGTGGGAGAAGGGGAGTGAGGAGAGCAGCAAGAGAAACTGAGGCCCAATTTCAAATGGAAAAGATTGGGTTGCATAGTAGGGGCTGGGCTGCCAGCCAGTTCATTTTACTGGGTTGGGTTCCTTATGTAAGGAGGTGCTGGTGTATGTGTGTATGTGTGGTCTCTAAGTATGGGTTTCTAGGAATTCAACCCAATAGTATCACTTGGTTTATCTTCCAACTTCTCCCGGACGACCCCCGTGACTTCCTGGGAAGCCTCCAGCTCCATACCTCCTTACTGCCCCTGCAGTTGTTCTGAGTTTTATTTTCTTCGTGTCCTCAGAAATTGAGCTCAGAACTTGCTATATGTCTTGTCCTTTGCCTGAGGGGGAGCCTCTTGAGCCGTGCTGACAGATGTCTCAGTCTGGGAAGCCCCAGCATGCTTTGCTTAGCGCCTCTCCGCCAAGACGGCGCCCGAGGTACCCAAATGTCAGGGCCTTGGTTCTTCAGCTACTCCTCCAGTCATTTCCCAATGCTGATGGGATAAAGGAACAATTCATTTGATGAGACAAGGAAGAGACTAGAGGAAGAAATCCAAGAAAGACTCTTGGGTGTACTAGCAAGTTCTACAACTGAGGTCAAGGTAAAGTCACACAATATTGCACCATGCCTGGGGAATGAATGTAATGGTTCTATGGTATCTACAACCCTTAGATATGTAGTTGATTCCGAAAAACCTCTGCTTAGATTCCTAGGAGGTGATTCTTCATGACATCTTTGTTTATGTGTTGACATTTCCTATTTTCTAAACTCTTCTAATCTGACCCCAATGAAAGTGGACCTATCACCAAAACATCTAACCCTAGGACTTTAAAATCTGTTAGTTAGTAGAGCTTTGTTGTCTCTACCAGCTAAAAGTCCACTGACTAAACCAAACCCCAAAGTGGCTCTATCCCTAACTCAGTCCTTAATCCTGATTCTGAAATTAAGCCTAACTCAAATCCCAATTCTAAAACTGCTTACCTCTCTGCTTCTCCTCCCCCCACCACCTAGAACGATTTGAGGGTAGGAGGGGTGGGGAGGAGAGGGCAGATGAGGAATGCCTCTGGGGAAAAGGAGGCAGAGGCAATCCAGCCAGAGCGACCTGAAGGAGCCAGTGTGGTATCTGGGAGCCCAGGGCATGATCCTGGTACTTGCCAAGCCATGAGTCACAACATCATTCTCCAAGGCATTTTCTTGGGGGTGTGTCTGGGCTGGCAGCTGGTAAACACTTGCTTAAAGTAAGGTGCTCCCCCTCTGCCCCTCTCCCTGATTTGGAGGAAAAAGGAGAAGTTCTTCTGTCCTGAGGATCCTTTTTTCCTCTGTTCTTTTAGATTTCACAAGACTCAAGCAAGGCAAGAGGAAGTACTTGGCCCTTAGAAATTCATTGTCATTAGTTGCAAGGAAATTACGGAGAGACTAAATCACTGAGAATGCAGAGTCTTGAAGCTTCCAAACATGAGAGGTGACCTAGTCCAGCCCCCTAAGCATCATCCCTTCAGGGGCGCTGGGTCGCCCCATTCCCCCATGCCGTCTCATGACAGGGCCCACACGCTACCCCACCTCCTTCCCACTGTAGTCACTGCCAGGATCCAGATAGGCATCCATTGTGGCTGGATAGAGATCTTTATGGGAGTAGACCTGTGCTTGTGGATGAAATAGCAGCTGGAAACACCTGGACCTTTTCCCTGAACCCAGTGCCTACCCCGGCTAACATCAGTCATGATGCGTCAGTTGTGTGTCTACCAAGTGGGACCAGCACTGACCCTTACTCTGGGGAAGGATGGAAGAAGCAGGACACTAATGACTGTTTTCTGATGTTGAGGGAGGATTAGGATTATTATTTTTATTCCTTGAGGAAGCCAGACAGCCATCAGCCTGAGTCTAAACACACGTAGTTCAACATAGTTGCTGTCCTTAGGGCTTGGGGAAGCTCTACTCCTTCCCTTCCTATCCATAGCTCACATCTGCTAATCTTTCTATAACTACTATAAATAGGACTTGGGGGAAGGAGGGTGCCTGGTTCCTTGATGTCTTCCCTTTAGGCCTTGTTTGCACAGCCTAGAGCGGATATTATACTCTCCTCCCATCACAGATTTAGCTCCTGCCCTGGCCTCCCCTGCCAGGTTTGGGAGGCTAAAGCCTCTCTAAAACCAACTAGGAATAGACAGTGGCTGGACCTAACATACAGTATGTTATGAGAGACCTTCAATGCTCCATCCTTGCTACGACACACAGCATACTTCACCTAAGTCTTCTGAACTCTGCCTACTTGGCTAAGACCTGTGTTTCAGTTTGATTTAGAAAAAGATCAACATGTGTAAGTCAAAGTATGTCAATCAAAAGTGGGTTGGGGTTAGAATCCCCGCCAGCTGCCTTCTTTTCCATCTCTCCACATAATACGAAACACTGGAGTAATAATAATAACTAATATTTAAATATCATGTTATCAGTACAGTTCCAAAGTGTTTTTATTGATAATCATATATCATATATATTATCATATATATTATATATGATAATATATAATCTATCTGTATATATTATACATACATGTAACATATATATATACACATTGATTGAGAGAGAGAGAGAGAGAGAGATTTGGAAAGCTGTCTAAAAGCTTCCAGAGTAATATCCACTCATGAGTTAATAAACAGCAGTTCATACTTTTCAGCCTTCTTCAGGCTAAATAAAACCAACTTGCCTTGGCGTTTTCTTCTCACATCCAGTTTTGAATAATACTAGTTGTTCTAGTTCTCTCTGGGAGGTCAAGTCTCCAAGAGTATGAAGAGCTGTTATTTCCTTCTTCTCTGATTCAGGCTGTTCTTGTATTTTTGCTTCGTCTATAGTAAAAACTTCTTAACAGACCCCTCTCCTTCAGTTCTCTCCCTTCTACCTGTCCTAAACACTGTTGCAAGATTTGTCTTCCTAATCATGCCACTTTTCTGCTTGGAAACTTTCGCTGGTTTCCACAGCTACCTGTTGCATGCTCATTTATGTGTCAGACACCAAGTTCTTTGTACTCACTATCTAATTTCATCACTACATCAACCCTGTGAGGTAGAGGCTTCTGTTTTCTCTATTTCAAGATGGGGAAACAGAGGCACAGAGTAGTTAATAACTCGTCCAGTGTCTTATGAATAGAAATATGCAAAGCTAAGATGGGAATTTAGACACTTGGGTCCCAGAGCCCAGGCTCTCTGTAATACTGTCTGCATATTTTTATTTTTTTAATTCTTTTTATTTATTTTTTTTGTGTGTGTGAGTAGCTTTATTGCAATATTCACTTTTTTTTTATTTCAGCATATTATGGGGGTACAGATGTTTAGGTTACGTATGTTGCCCTTACCCCCCACTCCCCCACTAAGTCCGAGTTTCAACTATGTCCATTCTTTGGGTGGTGCGCATTGCACTCTTTGTGTATGCAAATACCCGTCCCCTCCTCCCTCCTCC
>NW_012135081.1:4541043-4569098 GCF_000956105.1 Propithecus coquereli
GTTGGTTTCATAAAATGTGTTGGGGAGGAATCCATCCTTCTCGATGCTGTGGAATAATTTCTGCAGGATAGGCACCAGTTCTTCTTTGTAGTTGTGGTAAAATTTGGGTGTGAAACCATCTGGTCTGGGACTTTTCTTTTTTGGAATGTTTTTTATTGCTGTTTCAATTTCAGTCCTTGATATTGGTCTGTTCAGGAGTTCTATTTCTTCCTGGTTGAGCCTAGGCGCATATTTTTAAATGTAAACATCAGGTCTCCTGATCGCAGGAGCTGATCTCTGTCATAGCAACACCAAGCACATCACACTGTTTCCTAGTGTTCAATACATGCTTGTTGGTGATGATGAGGATGGAGAACAACGCGTTCTATGGTCAACATGACCAGGAGGAAGGGAGGATTTTAACTGTGACTATGCACTCTACCTGGGAGAATAGAGACTTCTTGTTCCCTGTGAACTTTGCTGACTCCATTTCAAGAGCCCCTGCTGTGTGCAGAGTTCTCCATTCGGTGGAGGGATACTCTAGGGATAGATAAGTCTTGATTTCTGTCCTTAGGGAGCCCCCATGCTAACGGAGGTCACGTCACTCAGATCTAAGACAAAAATTTTTACTGCATTTGCATGACTGCTGCAGGTTCTGACCACTACCCAAGGGGACTTTGGAGACTTCAGTTTGCTCTGACGGTGGTGGGAGATGGTACTGGGAGACCACAAAGACGGATGCTCTTGGATTCTCCAGCTGTCCTTCGGGAGGTGTAGCCCAGCCATGCATGGGGAATTCAGCGTTCTGTGTGGTGTGCCTCCCCTGCGTGGTCTCTAGTGAGCTGCTCAAGGTAAGGAGGGGGGCCAGTGATGATTTATTCCAGAACAAGGTAAAGAGACGGAGAGGAGAGGAAGAAGCTCCTCAAAGCCACAGAGCAGCAGAACTGAAATTATAACCAAGGCCTCACATGAACCCACCGGACCGTTTCAACCTCACAGGGTGCAGGTGGAGAGGTGGCACCGTTTCTATGTCAGAATGACTTGGTGCCCCAACCGCTCCGTTGTGCCCCCCTCTCACCACTGCCACCGGCACTTTGCTTAAGCACCCTGTCCGGAAGCAAGAGCTGAGACTTCAGTTTTGGGGGAAAGTGAGATGCAGTGTCACCTGACAAATGGGTGGGTCCCCACCCCTGCCCGGTTTATAAGCCCAGGGTGGCTCCTTCCTTCTGAAACCCTCCCTCTCTTTATGACCCTGTGCACCCTTTGATGTTTTCTTGTGCATGAAGGGGTGGTGGAGGAGACAGAAGCCAACCTCAGCCAAAGAGCCCTGCCCATAGTGGCTCTTAGGTGAGGGACCGGGCTCCAGGGAGCAGGGCAGGGATTTCCCATAAGGACCAGGTTGGACAAACTGACACAAACTGATCATCCTTTCAGGTCTGTATGTCTTTACGGAACATAAACATTATGTTTGGTCTTTGTGGTGTTAGAAAGAACATGCATGGTCTTTGAATGAGCCATACCTGAGTTCAAATCCTAGATCTTTAACATTTTAGCTTTTTTACCTTGGGAAAGTTGCTTAATTCTTTGAGCTTCAGTTTCCTAATCTAAATTGACTAATATACTATTCATTTCACAGGATGTCACAAGAAGTAAGTAAAACATGCATATAAAGTGCCCAGCAGAGTGTCTTACATCCAAACCTGCTCCCCTAATTAACAGGTAAGTTCCTTGACAGCAGGCATCTCATCGGCTGGCTCCCCCCACCCCCACCCCCACCTTCTCCAACACCACAGGCCTCCTTGCCTCTCTGCTTAGGTAGAGAGGCATTTTTACTGAAGCATCCCCCACTTCCTCGCACAAATCCAAAGATCTGTGCCAATCTTCTTTTCTGTCATCTGCAGACCCCATCTCAAAAGCCACCAAAAGAAAAGGTGAACAGGAATCTTCTCCTCCCCTGGAGACTCCTGTAAACAACCCCCTCTTCACACTTGGCAGTTCTCCCTCATCTCTGCCATGTTCCTTCTCTCCTCCATTAAAATGATTTTATTTGCTGTGCTCCTATTCTTATCCTTCTATAATTTTTATTTTATAGCTACCCCATTATGGTCTGGGGTTATCCCTACTGAATCACCAACTGGTCTTACTTTAGGATTTAATTTGGTTTTATTAAAATTACCAAAATTCTCCCTGGGCAGGTGTAGACCTGGGTAGGGCAAACCTCTCTGGGCTGTTGACTGCGAGGCCACTCCCCACTGGTACAGCTGCAGACCTCTTTGGTTCGCATTCAGTCGCAGCAGGTGGAGTGTGTGTGTGTGTGTGTGTGTGTGTGTGTGCGCGTGCGCGCACGTGCATTTGTCTAAATGTAATACAGATGCTTCTCATGTGGCTGGACACTGCAGTCTCACAGAACTATGAGAACATAGATTTACACTGCCCAGGGAAAGAGTTGTGATGTATCTTAAGAGGCTAAAGAAGGTACCTATAAGTAGCCACTGCACCTGCATGAGGGAGTATGGACATATCCTAACACATAGATGCTGTCGGAGACAGTTTTTGGTGTGAAGCCGACTACAGTAATAGTTTGTAGGCTGCTTCGCATCTTTGTTCTTTCTTTCCAGGGAAGTGGGGTAGGAAAAGCTTGGGGAAAAAACAGATTTCCATTTAAATGTTTCTATATGTTCCTTCTTCCCTTGAATAAAGGTAACTCTATTAGGATTCAGAAATTTTAGCATTAGGGGGATTAGGCCCGGAAACAGTAGAAGAGGAAATAGGATTCAAAGAAAATGAAAACAACAAAATTAAAAAGAAACCTCCTGAATTGGACATCTCATACTTAGCTTGGTGGTTGATCATTGACTGTTCCCCAAGGCCACCAATCCACACAGATTCTATTGAGGGACAGAACTCAGGCCAAACTTCTCCCCCAGTCCCATGGACTCCTTTGTCTTGTTCCCCTCCTTGAGGAGAGACATTTTCCATTAATCAGAGCTTGGGCCTCCCTCTGCCTTCCACCCAAGCCCCTCCATTATCCTCAGATCCAGGTGAATATTTCTCCACCCGGTCTGTCTACCCACATCCCAAAAATCTCCTAAGAAACCAGGGAAGAGCTCTCCAATGGGAACCATGAGCATCCCATTTCTTTATTAGAGAATCCCATAAAAGCAGGTCAGAGAACTGTTGGGCTCAGAGTCTGTTTTGGTCGCTCAACTTCCTCTCACCTCACTGCTTCGCTCGGCTGGAACAAATTGATATAAAATCAGCTGCTACTTTTAAGAGATGTGGGAGTAGAGATAGAGTAAATTAAAAAAAAGGACTAGCTTAGTATTAGGAATAATGCAGGCACTCAAGTTTCTCCTTCAGGATCTAATTTTGAATCTAAAGGGTTGAATGAGAAATGAGTCCATTTGAGGAAGCCTAACACTGGGCACTTGAAAATTGATATTTTCTCACCATCTCTCCTTTCTTTTAAAAAAATAATGTAACTTGGAAGAATATGATTATCCTAAAACATTTGATTTTTTAATTAAAGAGGGTTCATTATGCTACCCGTCTCATCTCGTCCCAGAGAAGAGAAAGCCTGTCTTCGGCAAGTTTGCTAAGAAATAATTATAGGTTCAGATCTTCCCCAGGCCCCGAAATTCAATTAAAATTTTTTTGTTTTAAATTGCTAGCAGTCACATGATCTCTATGTGTGCATGTGCATGTTTGTGTGTGTGTGTGTGTGTGTGTGTGTGTGTATGTGTGTGTCCCAGTTTTTCTTGTAACTACTCTGGGATGGGTCCTCAAATGTGGCAATCATTCCCAGCCCAGTCTCTTTGGCCATTTCTGTGTGAGCGGATATTAACATGATGAGAAATGCTTCTGTGAAAGAATACTTATTTGTTTTTTGTTTGTTGCTTTGTTTTTTGGCTAGAATCACCTTGACTGTCTAGCAGTGCCCAATTTCTGGAATACTTCTCTGGCTTATACTTAATGAGGTCAGTGCAAATCAGTAGCTCTCAATCTTCACCATGGTTCTGAATCACCTGGGGAAGTTTTAGACCCTGGAGATGCCTGGGTCCCACTCCCAGATGTGTAGATTCAGCTGGCATGGCATGGGGCCCAGGCATCAGTATTTATAAAATGCTCCTTAGGTGATTCTAATGTGCAGCCAGGCCAAGAACCACTGGAGCAGTGGCAGCTGTGCATGGATCGCATAGATGGTATGGGGATTTGATGATTAGTAAAGACACCCAGACAGGGTCATGCAGCCCAATTTGACTGCCCCCATTACTCAGCTCATTGGTGTAGTTGTCTGAAGTCGTAGAAGCACAGGGGCAGAGTGGTTACCTGTCACTTTTATCCAGACTCTGAGTTATATTGAAACCTAGGTGGCAACAGGAATCCATAGTTGTCCCCACCACCATCTCTTTCCCCGTCCCAAGAGAGAAGGCAGTTCTATTGTAGGATTGTCCCTGTTTACATAAAGAAGATTATTTAGGGAGGATGGTGGACCCTGTACAGGTGACAGACCCTGTATGGGCAGGCTGGCACGCTAGGGTATTCCAGGAGATGGAGAAGTATTTATGAGTTCATTTAAGCCACAGCTGACCTTTCCCCCAGTTTAAAGAAAATAGTAAAAACCCCCAGGCTTCAGGGCACAAGCCCTTCTGGCAGCCAGAAATATGGGAAGAGGATGGGTAGGGTTTTGTGAGGCTAGATTCTTACCAGATAATAAACTAAAATAGACATGTCTAATAGAAATCTAATAAATGAATTAATAAAATAACTAACATAAATGTGCCTATGAATCCCCATACATCTCAGCATATAAACATATATAGGTTTATATGTAGTATATTAGCGGCTTATATAACGTGTATGCATACCTGTAGATTTAAATAGAGTGATATATAAATTTATTTATATAACTACACTATCCTTGTGAGACATGGGGGTAATTATGCAGCTATTTTGGACATATTTTTGGAAAATTGTAGCTATTTTTAGATTTTGATTGAAAATTTCACCAATATTCTGATGCTTCCAAATACTATATTTAGATGTATAAAGTATGTATATATTTTCTGTTTTGTATACAGATGTTTGTTGTTATCTATATTAGCCTTTTCAGAGGGAGGTACTGAGTCTGTGTAGATAGCCAAAGTAGGCAATGCAGACACAAATAATCTACTTTGGGGCTTAGATCAGGGGAATTTGCTAATGATATCAGTCTAGTTCTAAAATCTTCACTTATTTGGTGCTATATAGATATGGCCCCTAATAATTTGAGCCACTTGAGTGCACTTCATTTGCCTTTAAGATGCATGTGTGTAGTGAATAGCTGGGAGGACCTTTGGGTCCATTTTCGCTTATCTGCACTTTTGGAGGGAGGAAGGGTGGAAAACTATCCAAGAAATAGCTAAGAAAAACAATTTTAATTTGGCTTTATAATGAAGCCAGAATCTCAATCTCTCTCTCTTTACCCTCTTCTCACACCCAGACACACTTGCACACACACACACACACAGGTGCACGTACACACACACACATATACACACTCTCGCTCTTTTGTCAAACTGACCCTAATTTCATTCTGGGCTTGTTGGACAGCAGCTTGATGATCCATGCAGGGGAGGAAGTGGACCTAAGCAATCTCCAGGGACAAGGACAGAGTAGCACAGGTTATCCATATATGCAGACACACGCTAACATATGTAGAGCTATGCTTTTGTCCCAAAAAGTCTTGACTAAGAAATTATTTACAAACCACTATACAATCCTTAACTAATTTCTGTGACATTTCTGCTTATCTGGAAATGCAGTTTGATTCTGTATCTGAAACTGGAACAGATACTGGAACTGTGTCTCCCCAAACTGCCTCCAAGAGCTGGGCTTCAGGGTTACACAGCGGACAATGCAGGGCGGGAAGGAAGCCATTCACTGCCATTTTCCTGTCCTCTGTGGATACTCTGGGCTCAGCCAACTACAGAGCTCCCAAGACTCTGCTTTACAGGTCCATTTGTGATGATTTTTATGAAAAAGAATATAGATGAGTTTTAATAAGATTCCTTTCTCTCTGGGCTGGCTCTACAACAACTTAGCTTTAAATATGCATCTCATTCTCCTAACTGTTTCTCTTAACTTGTTGGCAAGAACAAAATGAGGCATATGAGGAGACAAAAACAGCTTGGCTTTGGAAAAACAACCCTGTCCAAACCCAAGATTGACAACTCATGGATGAAATAAAATAAAAGAGGGTTTTCTGGGTTGTTCGATCTTAGACATCCCATTTTAATAAATACACACATCCTGAAATCAACTTTGTTGTTTTCCTTGAATCCAAATCTCCACTTTGGCATGAGTGTGTAGGAAGAGGGAGTAGAATTGCTCCGTGAGTTTCATAGATGTTGCTCCATTTCACCCACACCACTGGTGGTGCCATTAATCATAGCGTGGACGTATCAGCTTTCCAGTTTTCATCTGGGAGATGTATGGTCACCTATTATGTAGGTTTGTGCCAGCTGAATGAAGTGGGGCAAGGAGGATTGGAGTAGCTACTCACTTGCTCATTCAGTAAAGGTTTATTGAGCCCCTACAATGTGCCAGACACTGTGTTAGGTTCTGGGGTGGCAGAGAACAAGATCCTTGTCTACAAGGTACTACAGTATTAGTACAGTACAGTATTAGTACAACATATCAACAGGTAAGTATGATGTAATGTGTTAAGTGTAGTGATAGAAATAACACACAAGGTATTAGGAAAGCAGAAAGGGGAAGAATCTAACCCACTCTTTGGGGTGGGGAGTGGAGGTGGAGGGTTAGGGTGAATTCTCAAGGAGAAGCAGATGATGAGAGCTGGAACTTTATTTTATTCACCTTTGTATCTCCTAACCATAGTGCCATGTTTGTTGAATGCATCGATCAAGGATTTATTAAATTTCTTGAAATGCAGCAGAGAAAGCATTGTAATAGGAGGTCTGGGTTCTGGCCCAGACTTGGCCATGTCTCTGCTTGTCAAGATGAAATTAGGGGAAGATCCTGGACCAATACCTGGCCTCTACTTCCCTGTTTGAAAAAAATATACTGTCCCTCTTTCCAGTGTGTGTATAATATGTAAAAAATAAAACCAAAGTTTTCTTTCTATTATATAATTCATTCATAAAATCGTTGTCAGCTCTCTATAATCTTGTCGTTTCCCAGTTTTCTGTGACACTTTTAAAAAGAATTTTTAAGTTGTTTGGGAGAGTATTTATAACTCTGGACTGTTTTCTGCAAAAGTTAGGGTAGGTTGACTAGTGCTAAGGATTCTGGAAACTGGGAAAAAGCGAGATGATGTTAAAGAGCCCATTTTTGGCTTAGTTCTGCCAGTGCTAAAAAAACAATTTGAAACCACCCTGCTCTTAGAGCAGTGGGCAGCAGGCAGGGCATGGGGACTGCATCGTGTTCTCCTCCGTACAACTACTGTTTGCTTCTCTGCTTGGGCTGAACAGAGAATAAGATTGGTGGCCAAAATGTGCAGACTTGTTTGGAACCAGAGAACTTGCATCCCTCTTGATCATTTTTCCTCTCCCCTTTCCTTGAAGGAAGGGAAATAAAACCTAAACATTCTAGGTCTAATCAAACAATTCAATGTTAAAGCCAGAGGGCCTGAGCCTTCTCATAGTATCCTTTGCTCTCTGCCTCCAAAACACTAAAATTGTCATTTACCTCAGTCTTCTCTCCTGTAAAATGGGTATAGTAATTGCTGCCCTACTTACTATTTAATGTACTTTTCTTTTATAGCATTCATAATTTATGTTGGACTAATGTCTGTTTTCCTAACTAGATGGTAATATTCATGAAGACAGGGCTATTTGTTTTTCTCTCCATTTAATTCCCAGAATCCAGTACAGTGCTTCCACACACTAGTTACTCAATAAATACTTTTGAGTAAATGAATGAATGGTGTCATCAGAGTCAAGTAAGATGAAGAATTTGAAATCACTTCAAAAAATTATAAAGGGGAAATATGTAAAGGATTGTTTCTCATCAACTAGATTGTAAGTTCTTTGAATTTAGGAACCAAGTCTTATACTTTTTATTTCCCATTCAACCTAGCAAAACACTTTTCAAGTATTAGGCGCTTTGTAAATATTTATGCTCATCATCATAGTGTATAAAAGAAAACTATAATCCCTGCAATAAACAATCTGAAAATGAATTTAAGAAAAAAATTTCACTTAAAATAGCATCAAAAATAATAAAATACTTAGGAATAAATTTAACATAGGAAGTCTAAAACTTATACTCTGAAAACTACAAAACACTGTTGAAAGAAATTAGAGAAGACCTAAATAAATGTAAGAATATCCCATGTTCATGGCAATACTTCCCAAATTGATCTACAGATTCAACACAATGCCTATCAAATCCCATCTGACTTCTTTGCAGAAATTGACAAGCAGATCCCACAATACATTTAGAAACCCAAGAGACCCCAAAGCCAAAACAATCTTGAAAAAGAAGAACATAGTTGAAGAACTCACATCTTCTGATTTTAAAAATGACTACAAATCTTCAGTAACCAAGACAGAATGGTACTGGCCCAAAGATAGACATATATCCGTGGAATAGAATTGAATCCAAGAATAAACCCTCACATTTTTGGTCCACTGATTTTCAACATGAATTCTGAGACAATTCAATGAGGAAAGAATAGTCTTTTCAAGTAGTGCTGGAACAACTGAATAGCCACGTTCAAAAGAATTAAGTTGGACTTCTACCTCACACTACATATAAAAATTAACTCAAAGACCTAAATGTAAGAGCTAAAACTATAAAACTCTTAGAAGAAAACATACGTGTAAATCTTCATGACCTTAGTTTAGGCAATGGTTTCTTAAAGGAACAATTAATAAAGAAAATAGATGAATTGGACTTCATCAAAATTAAAACTAATTTGCTTCAAAGGACACCGTTGAGAAAATGAAAAGACAACTCACGGAATGGGAGAAAATATCTGCAAGTCATATATCTGATAAGAGACTTGTATCTAGAATATATAAAGAACTGTTGCAATTCAATAATAAATAGACAAGTAGCTCAATTAAAAATGGACAAGGGATCTGAATTGACATTTCTTCCAAGAAGATGCACAGATGGCCAATAAGCACTTGGAAGGATGTTCAACATTATCAAGGAGATGCAAATCAAAACTACAATGAGATACCACTTTACACCCACTAGGATGGCTATGATAACAATAAAAACAAGATAATAATAAGTGTTGGTGAGGATGTGAAAAAATTGGAACCTCATATGTTGCTGGTGGGAATATAAAATGATGCAACCACTTTGGAAAACAGTTTGGCAGTTCCTCAACATATTAAACCTAGAGATACCATATGACCCAGCAGTTCCACTTAGGTATATACCCAAGAGAAGTGAAAACATGTATCTACATAAAACTTGTATATGAATGTTCATAGCAGCATTATTCATAGTAGCTGAAAAGTGGAAACAACCAAAATGTCCGTCAACTGATTATGGGCAAATAAAATGTAGAATATTCATGTAATGTAATATTATTTGGCAATAAAAAAGGAATGCAATATCAATCCATGCTACAACATGGATGAACCTTGAAAACATTTTGCTAACTGAAAGTAGCCAGTCATAAAAGACACGTATTGTATGATTTCATGCATATGAAGTGTTTGGAGTAGGCAAATCTACAGTGACAGTAGTTCAGTGGTTGCCCAAGGCTAGAGATGTTGGGGGGAAATGGGGAGTAACTGCTAATAGATATGGGTTTTCTCTTTGGGGTGATGAAAATATTCTAATGTTGATTATTGTGATGGCCGCAGAACTCTGTGAATATACTAGAAATCATTGAATTGTGCACTTTAAAGAGGTGAATCATATGGTATGTAACTTATATCTCAATGAAGCTTTTTTATAAAAAAAAGAAAATTATAATATAATACCTGCCCTTAGGGAACTTAAAAGGTAATTGGATTTTTTTTTTGGTCTCTGTCTTAAAAGTCCTGTTTACTCCATTTTGAAAGTTTATTTATTTTTCTGTTGGCTCAGTGCTCTGGAGTGTGGGATGAAATTTCGCAGGTAGGATCTTAGAGGTGAAAAAGAGGGCAGAGAATAAGGGCAAAAGGAAACCCAAATTGTTAGGTCTTTGGGGAAAGGCTTGGGAAACCTGCTCACTTTCCTCGCCAATGTATTAGGTAAGTGCTGTGTCTTCAAGCCTCCAAGCACCAATGTTTTTAATTGAGATGCCTAGTTTTGGTTATGTTCAGAATGGAGTCAGCTCAACCACCTTCTTTGGGTCCAGAGACACTAGAAACATGAAACATTGACTTCCTGTCCTTCTCTAGTGTTCCACATCTGTCTGAAGATCTGGATAATTGATGGGTGTGGAAAGGAAGCCATGAAGAACCTGTGTCTGCCTGGAGAATGGAAAGGTGACAAGGAGCTGGGGAATGACTCAGAAGACTGGAGTCTAGAAGCACGATGCTCTGCAAACCTCCCTAAGTATACCATGGGAAGGAACTTGGACATCTTGATGACTGATTTGACTCCAACTATGCTGCAGTTTTGATTCTAGTCTCGGTTTCCTTCCTTTCTCCAGAATCCAAATTTCAGTGACCTGAGTACCAGTCATACCCATTTGTTCTGAACAGACCCTTTGCACAGAGTCTTTCCTGATGGAGAGAAGGTGTATGGGTAGGTTTGGGAGGCAGAGAGATCTAGCATAAAATGAAAAAATAGAATTAGCTCTGGTTATTGGGAAACTCAGTCTGATGGGGGAAAATAACACTCAAATTTAAGAAATAAAGAATTGACAAATAGAGTTTCTTTATTTAAAAAAAAAACAACCAGCTTTCTGTGTGAAAAAATGTCAAGCTTCCTTTTAAAGGAAGTTCAGATTGTATATTGTTCCAAAGGAGAAGAAATTCCACCCAAGGTAGTCTACATGAAAGTCGTTGAGGAAGCATTCCCTCAACTGGGCCCCAACCACAGGAATAGGCTCTGCCCCAGAGCTGGTTCACCATGGCCCTGTGTCTGCCTGTCCTGAGTGATTTGACGTCACTAGCTAAAGTCCAGTTAAGGGCCAACTGGGAGATACTATGATGTAGAGTTTTGGTTTAGGTCTTGACTGGAGATTTCAGTGTTTGCAGCTGCCTTTAAGGAGAGTAGAAGTAAGGGAGTTAAGAGCCCTTGCTGTCATGTGGGTTACCTACGCCAAAACAGACTTATGTTCTGCTCCCTGGCAGCCCTCTTCTCTGCTCATCTTATCCTAACTTGCCTAATTGATACCTTGGCCGATGGTGTCATTAACAATGCTTGAATAATAGCCTGACCGGCTGATTTCAAAATGAGAGACATGATTAATATGTAGGAAATCCAGCTGGGGGGAGCAGAAAAGGGGATGTCCCAAGAAATTAAAAAATGGGGGAGGGGTCCTTCTGCATCCCCTTACTGACTGTCCACTGCTTTTGGCAGAAGGAAAAAGGTGGGGATGGGAGTCTTGTTTCCAGCTCCTTGGTTTGCTGCTCTCGCTCCATGTTCCCTCCTCTACCTCCCCCAACAACACACGTTCTGACACCTACAAGCTCGTTACGTGATGATGGCCTATATTTTTATCTTTTTTATGAGCATCAAGCACACATCGTCTTGCAAGCACATGTGTTTTTTTCCCCTATTGACGTGTGAGTGCCTTTGATGGTAATTTATTGTAGGGTTGAGCAGCCAGGTCTTAATTGTACCCTAAAATTGCTTACCATTTTGATGCCTCCAAACCATCCCAAAATGTACCTTTTTCCTACAGGAGGGTGTGGGGCAATCCCATTTTTACTGTCTTCTATGGTGGAATGTGAAGCTTAGAGAGAACATGAGGGAAAGATTCCCTAGCTGGGTTTCAGGGACGCCGTGGTCCCCAGCTGCTAATTGCAGTTGGGCTGTATGAAAGTTTTGCTCGACTCAGCAAGATTAAACTTGGTTTTTCCCTCACGGTTGGGGCTCAACGTGGCTTCACTGGTTGCTCAGAATGGCCAATGAGCAATTTCTACTCCACCATTCAGACTTTTGGGGAAATTTCCATTGTGGCCACTTGTGTCTGTGAATCTAGGTGGGATTAGAAATGAGAATGTTGTGAATAAACCTAGGGAGTCTCGGCTAGGAGAGGCAGCTGCCCCAAAGCATATTATGCCTTCTGAAGTCATTCTGGAATAACCTCTACTTCCACATCTGGCCACTCCCTCCCCTGGCTTAGGCAGAATTCAACATTCCCTACAGGATATCCAGGGGGAACAGAGGAAAAGGAGGGTGAGGAGTGGAATACTAAGAATATAAGTTCAGTCCAAGCAGAACTTACTTTTTAATTATAATTTCAATTTGAGCCCAATATCCCCCCTGCCTTGGCCTCACTCTGTCCCTCAGTGCGACAGAAAGCATCATACCCTAGGACACTCACATTCATTACAGGAGGATGAGTCAATGTTCCAGAACAACTAGGAACGTAACCAAGTGCTATGAAAATATAAGGGGAAAAGGGAGACTGAAATTCCTGCCTCTCAGAGGCTGGGGTAGTGCCCTATGTTGGCCCAGGCTGCTGTGCTGGAAATGGGTCTACCTACAGACTGTCCTTGTTTGCGCTGGCTACACTCTCCATTCCAGCTGAGTTCATTTGTTCTGTCTCACACACCATGCTCATCACATGTGCTTGCTCGTACTTGCCTCCAAACATTTACACAGGCCAGTTTCCGCCTCTCCCAACTCTAGGTACTGTTTCTTTGTCCTTCCTGTTCAACTCTGTCTACTTTTCTTTCTATACCTGGTCTTAAACTCACTTTCACCAGAAAAACTTCCTTAATTAGCCTTATCTGGCTCCTAGAACTCCATTATTCTATGATTCCTCAACATTATATTATTTGCACTTATCTCTGTGACCTACTGTTTGCCTATGTCCATGAAGGGACGTTGTGCATCCGTCCAAATGAGCCTCCTGACTGAGAGCAAAGCTATCACCATCACCTTCTTAAGCTGATAAAAATCTCTCTTCTGTTAAAGGCCTTCTCAATAGAGAGACTTTACACTCTTCCATGGTCTCCCACCCCCCTTTTTTTTTTTTTTGAGACAGAGTCTGACTCTGTCACTCTGGGTAGAGTGCAATGGTGTCATTGTAGCTCACTGCAACCTCTAACTCCTGGGCTCAAGCAATCCTCCTGCCTTGGCCTCCCAGAGTGCTAGGATTACAGGCGTGAGCCACCGTGCCCGGCTTGGTCTCCCATTCTTACGTCCATGGCAGTGGAGTTGTACATACGCAAATGAATTTGATAAAGACATTATGGAGCTTCTGTGATGGAGTTTGTGAAATCTGATTTTCCTTATGATAACTAGAAGATTGTTGGTTCTCAAAGTTCAGAAAATGAGTCAGTTATCTGGAAATTTCAAATATATATGGCACATCTATCTTAATTACCTGGTTCTCCATTACACAGAGAATAAAATCAGGATTCTGTTGCTTGATCTTCAGAGCCCTTCATGGTGACATTACTTATATTCACACCTTCACACCTATATACACCCCTTTATATAACCTACACTACAACCTTATGGGTCTACTTGAGGTTCTTGAACTTGTTCTATGCTCTTCTGCCTGCAGATCTTTGCACATGCTATTTTTTCTTTCTGGAATGCCATTCCTTTCCTCACCAACCTATTAAGGTCTGATCCGTCATTTGAAGCTCAGCTTAAAATTTTCCCCGAGAATACTTCCTAGATCTCTCTAGTGAGAATTATTTCTGTCTCTCCCCCAGCTATAGTCACATTATTTGAGCCTCTATTATTATAATATTTTGTACTAGAATAATTTATATATGTATTTGTCTCTTTTGCTATATTGCAGATTTTTGGAAGGTGGAGATTGTAGATTTTTAAACTGTATATCCCTTTCTATCCCTGGGCTTAGCATAATACTTTGCACAAGATGTGCTCAAGAAATACAAATTAATTTGGATAACAGAGCCAGGTTTTTTTTGTTTATTTAGTTCTTACGGTTGCTTCTTTAACCATGTCACCATCTTGCTCTGTCCACATTAGTCTTTGGGGAATTCTCTACCTCTATCTATGGTAAGACTAGAGCATCTACAATAATGTAAATTAGATTGAAGTTGAAACTGACAGGTCTGAGAATCAATTCAATGAACCTGAAAATAAATTCATCCCTGGAAACTTTTTGGACTGGTTTGAGATCAGCTTTCCTGCTTGGCAAAGGACGTTTGAGGGAATGTCTGTGCAGGTCCACTTGGAGAAACCAGGATCAAGGCAGAGGCAGCTGAAGATGTGAAGAAACTGATTTCTGGGAATGGGATCAGTTTAAGGATTTTGTATGTTAGCAAAAAGGGCAATATATTTGCTTAAAGGTATTCATTTCACTCTTGGCACCAAGCTTGTTGCTTTATGCTACAATAGTGTCACTGACAGCACTTTTCCTGTCGGGTGCCTGAGGAAGGGCTGACAGCTGTGCTCCCATTTGCTCTGTTGGTAGGAGGTGAAGAAAGGAATGTTTGTTGAGTGCTTATATTTCATATACATAAGAAAAGACAAATCTAAACCTCCTAGATGTCTTACCAATTTCTCCCATCAGCTACTCACTTCCCCGCCAGCTCAGTTTCCCTGACTCCCACCAAAGCCTTTTCATTCTGACATAAACTGTTTAATTATTTCCCTTGTCCATAGTAACCCTCCCTCATATCTGAGGGCCCACACGGCTGATTTCTTCAGTCCCACTCCTCTGTGCTCAATCCTGTAGCTTCCTTCTTGCCAAACACTGGTCCGTTATCTCCTCTTCCTCCTCCAGAAAGTCTTCCCTGACTAGCTCCCAGAAATGCCCTTAACCCTCATCCTCTCCAGCACTGATCCTCGGTGATTATCTGTATCATGTTTTCCATCTTGCCGGGGACTTCCCTGTACTGATATTGCTTTTCTTATTAACTCTGTGTCTATCCCTATGGCTTCCAGTTCCTCTAGTCAGAGAAATCATTGACTGGCTTTTTCTTGCTTGGAAAATTAACCAACTTTAGCAAGTGACAATAAGGACGGATTTAGAACCTGTTGACCTTGTTGATCCCTGCCTTCTCCTCTCAGTCACTCCTTTCAACTCCGCCACTGCTGGCCGAGCTTCGACACTGCTGTAAGCTAGCTTGCTTCTCCCTGGAGTAGAGCTTATACTCAATGCTCTTTGTGAGTGGGAGTTTAGATCTTGGCCTGATACTGGAAATTACTCAATCGAATGTTCCCAAACAGTGTCGAAAGTGTGGAAGTCTGATGGAGTGCAGATTTAGGATTTGTCTTCTCTGTTAGCTATGCTCCCCATTCTTGGCGTTGCTATTCATCCTTGTTCCAACTCTCAGAGCTTGATACAGAAGAGTTTTGTATATCATTCTCTGATGAGCAGTTAGCCCATCTTAAACATAATTTTAGCATTTACTGAAGAGCCCAAAGGAGTGGAGTGGGGAAACTAGATATTCCAATCTTCTACCATCCTATAGAAACAAACACACACACACACACACACACACACACACACACACACACACACATACACACACAGACGTGTGCACATGCAAAAGCAGGCTGATGCAATTAAATATTGTTGAAACTAGGCCTGGTGTGGTGGCTCATGTCTGTAATCCCAGGGTACTTTGGGAGACCGTAGTGGGAAGATAACTTGAGGCCAGAAGTTTGAGACCAGCCTGGGCAATATAGTGAGACCTTGTCTCTACAGAAAAAATTTTAAAAATTAGCCAGGCATGGTGGCTCATGCCCGTAGTTCTAGCAACTTGGGAGACTGAGGTGAAAGGATCACTTGAGCCCAGGGTTTTGAGGCTGCAGCGAGCTATGATCTTACCACTGCACTCCAGCCTGAGTGACACAGCAATACTTTGTCTCTAAAAGATGCATACATAGGCATAGTGACTTGTGCCTATAATCCCAGCACTTTGGGAAGCCAAGGTGGCAGGATCACTTGAGCCAAAGAGTTCGAGACCAACCTGAGCAACATTGAGAGATCCTCTCTCTACAAAAAAATTTTAAAAACTAGGCATGGTGGTGTGGACCTCTAGTCCTAACTATTCAGGAGCCTGAACCATGAGGATCACTTGATCGCTTTAGTCCAGGAGTCTGAGGTTGCAATGAGCTATGATTATGCCACCATACTCTAGCCAGGGCAACAGAACAAGACCCTGTCTCAAAACCATAAAATAAATAAATATTGTTGAAACTAAATGGTTAGGTGAAACAGGAGTAAAGAAGTAATCTCAAGGCTGGGTGCGGTGGCTCACGCCTGTAATTCTAACACTCTGGGAGGCTGAGGCAGGCGGATTGTTTGAGCTCGGGAGTTCGAGACCAGCCTGAGCAAGAGCGAGACCCCGTCTCTACTAAAAATAGAAAGAAATTAATCGGACAACTAAAAATATATAGAAAAAAATTAGCTGGACATGGTGGCACATGCCTGTAGTCCCAGCTACTCGGGAGGCTGAGGCAGGAGGATTGCTTGAGCCCAGGAGTTGAGGTTGCTGTGAGCTTGGCTGACACCACGGCACTCTAGCCTGGGCAACACAGTGAGACTCTGTCTCAAAAAAAAAAAAAGAAGTAATCTCAATTAGTTGGAGTTAATAAGGGAAGACTCTTCGCAGGAAAAGGTTTGAGCTGGGTATTGATGGAAGACTGTGGGAACTAGAGACTGTGAAGAGAAATGGATTTGGTGAAGAGATTGGGGTGCAATTGGTGGAGGACCTAGATGACTAACCTAGGATGTGTCTTCCTAGGTGAAGGCAGGGACATAAATAATTTCAGGAGGGCTAAATTTTTTTTTTCCCTTTAGCTTTTGAGAAAAAGGGATTAAGGGTTTTGGGACTCTGACTTTTATCTGACTAAGGTGTTCCACTAACATGAGGCAAAGCACAAAGACCAATCATGATGTAAGGCTAATGCCTATCTTTTTCTAAAATATTGTGTGAATTTCAGCTGTAATTAGTCATCCAAGTGGACGTCACAGCTCATTTTGCTTGGTTCAATTCTGGGATTGAAGAATGACCCGTGGAAGTTAACTAACCAGCCACTTGCCTCTTGTGTCCTTCAGTCTACCCACTTTTCCTGTATGACAAGGTTTCATGGTAAAGCAAAGAAACTTTCACACCTGCTGTCTGATCATTGGCCTTTGCCTTTCTGGAGTGACCATACTTGAGGGAAGGAAATACTGCCTAGAAATTGCTTTTGGATTTTCCCAGCCTACTATAAGGAGGTCTTCTAAACCTGGGTTACACAAACTGACCACAGCGAAAGACAGTCCCAGCTCTAGCTTCCAAAATTTTTATGATATTTCTACCTTGGATCTGTGCTGGGATTTCCTTTGAAGCAGAAGGAAGAGGTAGTCACTTTCCATAGACTGTTTAAACATGAATGAAGGGGAAAATATTATAGTGTATCTATCTCTTCCTTTAGGCATATTTAGATTTAAAAAATAAAACACCAAGAAAGGAAGTAAATTTTTTAGAGAAAGAAGGAATAGAATTACCAAAGAAGAACTTCCCAACAGAGTGGTTTATTGAGCTAATTGAAGGGAAGTGTGTAGTTCCTTTAGCTGAGGAGCTGGAAGAGCGGGGTTCATTACAATTGTCTGCAGATTTGGCAGGCAGTGGAATAGAGGAGAAGACCCCCAAAGCTTTGTCTTCGGGCCTAAGACTCAGTGATTTCAGAGGGGACACAGAGAGAGGAAGCTAGGCTGACTTGAACCCATCTTTTTAGGCCACTCTTCCCTATGGCTGCATGCACCTCCGGTCCTTCAAAAAGATCTGTGGGGGCCTTCTTCTTCAGAGATCAATGGCTTTGAGGACATGAAGATGAAATTTATTCAACCTAAATGTGCAAATGGAATTTTGTGACCAATTTTGATATGAGTTTTATATCTAGATGAATAGCCAAAGGTGAATTTTCATACTGGCATAGGGTCAGCTCTTTATTCCTGATTTGTAGATTATCCACTTTGTGGATCTTTGCAGACTCCATACTTCCATTGCCTTGAGTTTGACAGAAACGTTGAGTCAGAAAGGGATAGACACAGAGGGCACATTTGTATGTGTGCATATGAGTGACTTAGCACAGGTATCCAAAGGTAAATGTTAATTTATTTCATTTTTCTTTGTAACACTAATTACACTAGTGAATTTGTTTAATGGTGGCCTCTACCACTAGACAGTGAGCTACATGCAAGGCTTATGTCTGTTTTGTGCACCATTGTATACTCACCACTTAGCATAGGAATTGGAACATGGTAGGTCCTCAACAACTGGAAACATTTTATGTGCCTCTGCTCTCATCCACTTGGTTAATGAGAAGTGCCTCCTTCTCAGCTGGGAGGATGATATGCTATGGCAAATGGAGGAATCAGAGATGAGCCACAGAGCCTGTGATCTGATCTCCCTCGTAAGGCCAGCAGCCCTAGGGTAGGTTCCTTGTTGACTGTCCTCTTTCCATCACTGGCAGCATCTTATCATAATACCTGGGGCACGGGCCAGGGAGTAATCCAGGGCTGGGGATGGGAGGAGGTGAGTTCTGGCTATCAAGATAGACATCTTATTCCAGCTGCAGTTGTCCTAGATGTGGCAGAGTTCTCAGCCCACTGACCTGCAGGGCACAGTCGGGGTTGTTAGCATGAGTCAGAGAGGAATGTGGGGCCCGGTTGTTTGGGAGTTTCACTCCGTGGGGAGAAGCTGGTTCCCCATGCCTATCAGTTTTCTAATGGCATCTCCAGGAGCAGGAACCGAGAAACAATTATTTGCAGAAGGCAGACTGAGCACCCACGCTCTTTTGAATCCCCCAGGATGTTGGCAAGAGAAGAATTTCAGTAGATTTTAACAGGCACAGGACAATTCATAGACCAGAAAAGTATCATAGAATATTTTAACACAATGGAAATTTGAGAGATCCTCTTATCTATACTTCTGCCTCCATCCTAGATAAAAATCTCTCCCTCTTGAAGATTTTCTGAAAGTGAGAGCATTCCACTGTGAAATCTAGCCTAATCTAGCCTGCAACATGAAGGCCATGACCAGGGCAGTGGAAGTGCAGTGCAAATTCTCCAAGCTATGGTTTCCTCCTTCCTCTGGTGGGAGTGGGCAGACACACCAGGGAGACCCTCACCTCTACCTCCCTCCGTGCTCTGCTTCTTCATTTGGCCTGCGGTGGTGGGAGATGGCAGCAGGTGCAGAGAGGCCCCGATTCTTAGATCCTACTAGAGAGGGGACCTATGAATCTTGTAAATATGATGACATCGGCAATGACAGACTCTTTAGCCGCCTGGTAGTCTGTAATTGAAGCCAGGAATTCAACACACGCTCAGACACACCCAGCCTTCACTGTGGGTTCCCAGAAGCGAGTTCTTGCATAGCCACTAGGCTGGGAGGACCCTCGCTTAACCAACACTCCCTGACAAGCTCCAGGGCCTCGGAGCTGAATCTTAAATTCCCAAACTTAGCAATAATTTTGATCCCTCTCTCTGTTTCTTCTCTGAGTAGTGTCTAAATTGTTCTCGCTAGTTCTCAGCTGCTAAACTCCCCAATGAGATCCAAGCTCTATGGTAGTATCATGGGAAATCTTTTATTTTGGTTTAACTGAAATTTTTTTTTGTCATAATCAGAGTCTAAAATTAATCAAGCCAGAAAACTTCTACACCCAGGCAAATGGGCTGGGGATTTTTCCTGCTGTTCTCCACCTCTCTCCATAATGAGATGCTTTGTTTCCATGAACCGGCCCGATGCAGACTTCCAGACTCTATGACAAGACATTTCATCCCTCCCTCTGCCTCCAGGCAGGACTGAACTTAACTCATCCCAGACTGAAAGGTGTCTCCTTTAGACCTTGTTTCAAGATTTCCTGAATCTTTGGCCTCTTTCAGTTAAAAGTGCACAACTGGTTGCCCCTGTTGCCTAATTATAATTTCCTATGGCAATTCTAGCCCATTTCTTCTCATTGTGGAAAGGAAAATCCATGTCCCCCTTATGCCCTTCTAGCTAGAAGAGTCTCAGTTCTTTTACAATGCTTCTCAAATGTTAGTCTGGTCCCATATCTTCCTTTTACCAGAAGAGGAAAATTGGTGTTATTTGAAATATGACTCCATTATCTGAGCATTGTTAACCTGAGCTAGTATTCCATATTGTTGTCACTGTTGTTATTGTGCCCCACCCCCCACATATCTCATCCTTTCTTTGGACTGAGACTTCAAATATTATTTTTCTCCACCTGGGATGCCTTTCCTTCTCTCATCACTGCTGACCTCCCATTACTTCCAAACCCTGTTCCGGTCTCCCTCTCTAGACCTTATTTCCTTCCAGTTCTTCTGAATTCCACCAGCAACAAAGAGCTTCATTCAGGTGGCCTCCAGATCTGCCCTTGCCTTGCTGTCTCCAAATATGAAGTATGGATAAGAAAAGCCCTGGGGGTATGCAGGGAACCAGCAGCACAGTGTAGTGGGATGTGCAACAGTATGGAATTCAAAAACCCAGGACTTCTCATGTGGGTCTGTACCCTTGGGCAATTTGTAACCACTCTGGTCTTTCAGTTTAATTATTTGGAGAAGGAAGTATTGACTTGTTAGGCCATCTCTAAGAATTCTTTAGCTTTAAAAATGTTATGAATCTGTGCTTTCCTCTCTTTCTTGGTCTCTTCCAACATCATGGATAGAACTCTACAAGTGGGGATATCACAGAATAGAAAAAGAATGAATTAAAAGACATAATTGATAGGGAAAGAACTCCATTTTAATGTGGAGGCAGTGCTGGTGGCAATAACTGGGAATTTGTAGTGAGGACAGGGGAAGGCTGCTGCGCCTCTTTGTCCTCTTGTGATCTTATGAGTATTTCTGTGATGTATTTTAAAGGGTAGAGGAGTGGCTATGGTCCAAGTCCTACATCCTCTGCACAGTGGCCATCAGGCATATCCTAAAGATATGTTTGTTCTAATGTAAAGAGGTTTCCCACCTTTATTCAAGTCACTGAAGAAAGATCCTACATTAAGTTCTTACTCATTTTTTTTTCTTAGAAATTCCCAAGTCCTATGTGAATAGAAAAGAAGACTTTCTATCTAGAACCAAAGTCTTCATTTTCTAAATGGATCTTAAATTTCTTCTATGATATGTTGATCATTTTGCTTTGTAACAATCGCTGTAAAATAAAAGGCTATAAAAGTAGTCATTTACAAGGTGATGTGGTCTCGTGTGTGTGTGTGTGTGTGTGTGTGTGTGTGTGTGTGTGTGTATGAAACTCACGTCATTACCACTGTGGGCTAAAGGAGACTTAGAGAAATGTCACACTGAATATGCCACTCAACTTAAGCAGGTATAGAATCACATTATTATTTTTTTAAATCACATTATTTTAACTGGTTAGACATCATAGATTTTTTTTAAAAGCTAAAGAACTAGGGGAGAGAGAGGGGAGGAAAAGACTAGTATTTATTAAATACCTACTATACTTTAGGTATTGTGAAAGACTCTATATACCATATATACCTAAACATAAGGTGAAATTTTATCATCCCAAAATAATTTCTCAGAAATGAAGAAGTTGCATGATATTTGAATCCTTACGAGGTCTTATAGGGTACTTTCTCAAATACTTTTTGGGGAAGACACATTAGCCTGCAAAAACAAAAAAAACAAGCAACCCCTGTCCCCAGAACAAAAAAAAACCTAATTAATGCTAGTATGGATTGCTTATAGAGGCCATTTGATGGGATCTTTTTTTTTTAAAGCAGACTTCAGTTTCTGGGAACATGACAGGTTAGGTTATTTGAATAAACTTTCCTGCTGAAAACAATTAGAAATGCTGGATAAAATATTTAAAACATCTTAAAAGGATCAAAGAGCTGACAAGATAGTAAGGAAATACCAGGCCAAACTCTAATGGAGAGTGAAAACTCAAAGTGGTAAGTGAAACAAAAAAGCCACTTTTAACCAGAAGATATTTGCCGATAAAGACAAATTTGAACTCTGGTTTGGCTGCTGGCCTCAGAAGTTAAAACTCAGGACTGGTCCAAAGTGGGGAATCTAATAGGAGATCCTCCCCATATAAAACTGAAAAATCAAAGAGTTAGGGCAAAGGTGCAATAGAAGTAAACCTATCTATCCACTCTGCCATGTCCCTGAGGGACTACACAAAAGTTTCTTTGGTGCTGAGCAGAGCAAGAGAAAAAAGTCCAAGCCAGCTTGATTTGCAACCCATATACATATTACCTAGTCAAAGAAAATCTCAAACCTTGAATTGAGTTTAAATTGAACCCAGACTAGTATTTTCCCTAGGCAACTGGCAAAAGCAAAGGCAAATCCTCCCTCAGTGAAGACATCTTCATCCTAAACCTCAAAAATCTCCACAAGTAATTTTTCAAAGGCAATGAATAAGCAAACACACAAGGGAGAGAAGGCACCATGAATGAGGATCAACAAAAACAACAGACAGCAGCAACAGATTTATAGTGACTTTAGAGATTGAAATTGTCAGGCACATATATAAAACAAGCCTGAAGGGCCGGGCGCGGTGGCTCACGCCTGTAATCCTAGCTCTCTGGGAGGCCGAGACGGGCGGATTGTTTGAGCTCAGGAGTTCGAAACCAGCCTGAGCAAGAGCGAGACCCCGTCTCTACTAAAAATAGAAAGAAATTAATTGGACAACTAAAAATATATAGAAAAAATTAGCCGGGCATGGTGGCGCATGCCTGTAGTCCCAGCTACTCGGGAGGCTGAGGCAGGAGGATCACTTGAGCCCAGGAGTTTGAGGTTGCTGTGAGCTAGGCTGACGCCACGGCACTCACTCTAGCCTGGGCAACACAGTGAGACTCTGTCTCAAAAAAAATAAATAAATAAATAAATAAAAAAAAAATAAAACAAGCCTGAAAATAGAAGCAGGGAATATAAAAAGTGATCTAGTGGATTTGAAACAGAACCAAGTAGACTGATTCTAACAGCATATTGGACCCAGTTGAAGAGAGAATTAGTAAACTAGAAGATAGGGCAGAAGAAATCCAGAATGCAGCACGGTGAGACAAAAACATGAAAAATATGGAAGTGAGTTGAGAGATATGGAAAATAAAGTAGAATACCTATACAACAAAATAATTAAAGTCCAAAACGAAAGAGAGAAAGAATAGAACAAAGACAGTATTTGAAGAAATAATGATTTAGAACTTTCTAAAACTGATTAAAGTCACTAAGAAGCCCAATGAATTCCAAGCAAAATAAAAAAAAAAAAATCCACACCTAACGTGTTAGTGAAACTGCAGAACATGAAATATGAAGAAAAAAATAAGGAGCCAGATAAGGAACTTCTGCTTCTGGCCACAAAGAAATAATTGATATGGAACTTGTCCTTGTAACATAAACCACTAGAAAAAAAAATCTATATATGAAAATCTGTTTTCAGACATTGAGACAAGAGTCAGTGTAGGACTGTGGTCCCTGAGAGAGAGAAAACAAACAAGGTGAACCCTATAATTGCCCTGGTTTCCAACCTGGAGGTATTTTTTAAATAGCACAGACAGAGGGGTCATCAAGCAGAGTATGGTGGTCTTTTTATGTTGAAGAGATAGAAATTAGAGTTCAGGGAAGCTGAGGAAGCTAGAATTTGTGGGCCAGAATACTTGAGAGGAGGGAGCTATGCAGAGAAAGAGCTCCAAAAGTCTGTATAGAGCCTCCTGGAATCTTTGGATGACTACTAATCTGTGCATGGATAGGGGAAAACTCCATCATGCTGAGCAAAGATCAATAGAAAGTAAACATAAGCTGAACAATTTCCAGAGTTACACAGAAGTAGGGTACATTCAAATTCCATCCACCCAGAGAAGACAGACATTATTGAACATTTGTAGTAATCAGTAAGGACCTGAGAAAGGCAATGACTTAGTATTAAGGCTAAAGTAGTCCAGACTTACCCCTAACAAAGCTTAAAAACAAGCCTCAAAAAGATAAAGCTCATCTGTAAGAAACTTAATGTTTGCCAAAACAAACTTCAACACTTTTTAAAGAAAGACAGAAAAATCTAAACACTTAACAATGTAACATTCATAATGTGAAAATTCAATAAAAAAATTGCCAGACATGCAAAAAAAGGCAGCAGAGTGTTATCTATAAACAGAAGGAAAACCAGTCAAGAGAAGCAGCTCTAGAAATGACATTGATGATGGAATCAGTAGACAATGACCTTAAAGTAGTAATCATAAATATGTGTAAGGATTTAAGGGAAGATGGAACATAAAGAGGGCAGAAGAAAAAGATTTTTTTAGATGGGCTTTCTCAAACTTATAATATCTGAAATGGAAAATTTACTGAATGGGCTTAATAGCAGATTCGACATTGCAGAAGAAAAGATAGGTGAGCCTGAAGACACAGAAAGAAACCATACGAACTGAAGTACAGAGAGAAAAAGTACCAAAAGACAAAAAAAAAGGAGCATCAATGGCCAGTGAGATAATATCAAGTAGGTTAATATTCATGTAATGGGATTAAAGAAAACTTGATGAAATAATGGCTAATTTCCTTTTAATTTAATACAAATTATAAACCTACAGATTTAAGAAGCTCAATGACCCCAAGCTGGCTAAATATAAAGACAATTACCAAGGTACATCATAATTGAATTGCTGAAAAATTTAAAAGTAGCCAGAAAAAACATGTTACAGATAAGGGAGCAAAGATAAGAATTATTAGAGATGTTTTGTCAGAGTCAATGTAAGCCAGGAGACGTTGGAAAACACTTTGAAGATATTGAAAGAAAAATATGTGCCAACCTGGAATTCTATTTTCAGTTTGAATATTTTTCAAAATAAAGGAGTAACAAAGACTTTTTTCCCCAGACAAACAGAATTGAATGAATTCTTAGTGTTCAAGAAAGTTTTTTTTAGCCTGAAGGAGAACAATACTGGGTGGAAACTTGGACCTACAAGAGTTCCAGAAATGGTAAATATGTGGTTAAAGATCTTTTCTTGTTTTAAAATTTTCTTTAAAAGATAACTAGCTGTTTAAAGCAAAAATAATAACAATGTGTTGTGGGGTTTATAACACACATAGAAGTAAAATTAGAATAATAGCACAAAGGAAATGAAAGTAAACTGTTTTCCTTACATTGAAAGTGAAAGGGTAGATTGTTTGAATATAGACTTTCATAGTTAAACATGTATATTATAAACCCTAGAGCAACCGATAAAATCATGAAATGAAAAGATATAGCTATTAAGTCAGCATGAAGATAAAAATGAAATCCTAAAACTTAATTAATCTAAAAGAGGAAAGAGAAAACAAAGAACAGATGAGATGAATAGACTTAATCTAAACCATATTGTTGATTACATTAAATATAAATTGTCTAAACATTCCAACTAAAAGTTAGAAATTGTCAGATAGAACAAAAAAGCATAATCAAACAATATACTGTCTATAGGAAAAGCATTTTAAATATAGAGATAGATAGGTTTAAAGTAAAAGGGTGAAAAAAGATGTAGCATACAAACATGAATAATCAGAAAGCTGGAGGTGGTATATTGATCTCAGATAAATTAGAATTTAGTACATGAAATAATAAAAGAGATAAAAGGGACATTTTATAATGATAAAAGATTCAGATCATCAAAAGGACATAATAATAAATAGTTGGCAAATTACAGAGCATCAAAATACATGAAGCAAGTACTACTGTACCTGTAGAGAATTAGACAAATCCATGATTACAACTGAAGATTTTAAACTCTCTTCTCTCAGGACTTGATAGAATGAGTGGTCAGAATATCAGTAAGGACTTAGAAGCTTTGAACAACATAACTAACCAACATGACCTAATTGTCGTTTATAGAACATTACCCATAGTGACTGCAGAACAAATGTTATTTTCAAGTACATGTGGAGCATTCACCAAGGTAGACCATTTTGCTGGGCCACAAAACAAGTCTTACTAAGTTTGAAAGGATTGAAATAAGAGTAGGTACTCTGACCACAACATAATTAGATTAAAAACCTAACAAAAAGTGTATCTGAAAAATCCTTATATTTTAGAAAATTAAATATATCATTTCTAAATAGTCTATGAAACAAATCACAAGGTGAAATAGAAAGTACTTCCACTGGAGGAGGAGGAAGAGGATAAAAATTTTTTAAAAATTTAAAAATTAAAAAAAAGAAAATACTTCAACTTTTAGAAAATGAAACACAATATATTAAAGTTTGTGGAATGTAGCTACAGTAGTACCTAAAGGGAAACCTATATCTGTAAATGTTTATATTAGAAAAGAAAGAAGATCTCAAATCAATGATCTAAGATTCCATTTTAAAGATCTGTAAAAGGAAGAGAAAAATAAATCTAAAGTAAGTAGAAAGATGAAAAAAATAAAGATTAGAGTGGAAATCAATGAAATTGAAAACAGACAATAGAGAAAATCAATACCAAAGTGGTATTGCTTAATAAACTAATAAAATTGATAAACCTCTGGCTAGATTGATTATGAAAAACAGAGAAGATACAGATTACAAATATCAGGAATAAAAAAGAAGACACTACGAATTCAATGGATTTTAAAGGCTAATAAGGGACTTTTATGAACAACTTTATGTCAATAAATTTGACAACTTAGATGAAATGGGCAAATTTTTGAAAGACACAAGTTACCAAAACTGACGCATGAGGAGAAAATGTAAACAACCGTAGCTCTATTAAAGAAACTGAATATATAATTTAAAAACCTTTCCCTGAAGAAAACACCAAATGGATGGCTCCACTGGTGGATTCTATCAAACACTGAATGAAGAAATAATACCAGCCCGGCAGAGTTCAGAAAATAGAAGAGGAGAAAACACTTTCTAACTCATTTTATGGCACCAAAATCACCCTGACATCAAAACCATACAAAGACATTAAAAGAAAAGAAACCTATAGACCAATGTCCCTCATAAACATAGATATTAAAATTCTTAACAAAACATTAACATATTGAATGCAGTAAAGCCAGTTTAACAACTGAATATCAATGCATTTTACCATATAAATAAAAAATAGAAAAGCCATGTGATCATCTCAGCAGATTCAGAATAAGCATTTGACAAAATTCAACACTAATAATTCTCAACGAGCTTGAAATAGAAGGAAACTTTCTCAATCTGATAAAGGGCATCTGTGGAAAGTCTATAGCTAACATCATATTTAGTTGTGAACACTTTCCCCCTAAGATCAGGAACAAGGTAAATATGTCCACTCTTACCAGTTTTATTAGGCATTATACAGGAGGTCCTAGCCTATGCACTTGGGCAAGAAAAAGAAAGAAAAAGCATTGGAAAGAAAAAAGTAAAACTGTTTTTTCTTGTAGGTAACATGATTGTATATATGTAGAATTCTAAGGAATCTAGAAAAAATCTATTAGAACTAACAGATTTAGATATGTTACAGGATATAACATCAGCATATGAAGAAAATCGATTATGCTTCCATATATTAGCTATGAACAATTAGAAAATAAGAAACTTAAAACTACTATCTATAATATCATTTTTAAAAACCTGTGAAATACTCAGGAATAAATTTGACAAAATATGTTCAGGACCTGAACACTGAAAACTCCAAAACATAGATGAAGAAATTAAAGAAGACCTAAATAAATGGAGAGATATAACATGTTTATAAATTGGAAGATTCAATTTGTTAACATGATAATTCTCCCCAATTTGGTTATTAAAGAAACTGAATTTAGATTCTGTGCAATTTTAACCAAAATCACACCAGACTTTTTTCTGTCGAAATCTATAAGCTGATTCTAAAATTCATACAAATAACCTAGAATAGCCAAAACAATTTTGAAAAAGAATAGCTGGAGGACTTACATGAATTTAAGTTTTAGTATAAAACTGTAGTAAACAAGCAAGGTATAGTGGCTCACGCCTGTAATCTCAGCACTTTGGGAGGCTGAGGCAGGAGGATTACTTGAGTCCAGGAGTTGGAGGCTGCAATGAGCTATGATGATGTCACTGCACTCTAGCCTGGGCAACAGAGTGAGACCCTGCCTCAAAAAAA
>NW_012135081.1:4569802-4583636 GCF_000956105.1 Propithecus coquereli
CAAGACGGTGAGAAAAGATTCACAGATACATAAATCTGACAAAGGACTTGTATAGACAAAGAACTCTTAAGACTCAATAATAACAAGGCAAACTAATTTAAAGATGGACAAAGGATGTCAACAGACTTCACAAAAAGATGAATGATCAATAAATGCATGAAAAATTGCTCACCATCTTTAGTCATCAGGGACATGCAAATTAAAATCACAGTAACATACCATGTCACACCACTGGAGTGGCCCAAGATAAAAACATTGGCAATACCACATGTTGGTAAAGGTGTGGAACACTTATATACTGCTGGTGGGAATGGAAAATGGTACAACCATTTTGGAAAACAGCTTGGCAGTTTCTTATTAAGTTAAACATACATTTACCATAAAAATCCAGCAATTGCATTCCTAGGGATTTACCCAAGATAAATGAACACAAATGTTCCCACAAGGACTTGTACACAAATGTTCATAACAACTTTATTCATAAAAGCTAAAAACTGGAGATAATCCAAGTGTCCATCAGCTGGTGAATGGATATACAAATTGGGGTATGCATTAACATATACAATAGCATATTTCTCAGCAATAAAAAAGAAAAAACTGCCACAAACAACTTTAGAATACCAAAGAGCATATATTCATATTTGAGTTTCTTCATGCCTTTTATATGTTATTCTATCAGGGTTTTTCTTTTTATTCCACGTGAGTGTCTTATATAGTCTAGACAATTGCTATTCGGAGAATGGTCCATGACCAGCAATATTGGCAGTACCTGGAGCTTATAAGAAATGCAGAATCTCAGGTCCTGCCCCAGATCCACTAAATCAGGATCCATTTTTAAACGAGGTCTCCAGGTGTTTCATATGTACACCAAAGTTTGAGAAGTACTGGTCTAGGTATTTGGTCTTTTGTCACATTTAAATATTACAAGTAGATTTTCCCAATCTACCATCTTTCTGTTAATTTTACTTATGTGTTCCTCATACTCTTCACTGGAAAGAAATTCCTATTTGATTAAATAATATTTACCAATTTTTTTGTTTTTCATCTTTCCTACTTTCTATTTGATAGACAAAATTTTCAGAAATGCTTATAGCTTTGTCCTTAATATCCATATTCATGTTATTTACCCCTTTTAATTTCTTAAATATATCATTATCTCAGATTCTAACAGGACAATTTCTTTAGCATCTGTTGGGTTTCTTTTTCTATAACTCATTCTTCTACCTAGATTATCAGTTTATAGTTTCTTTTTTGTTTAATCCTACCTTTTTTTACAATAAACTTTACCAAAATATTTAATGACTCTTCATTCCCAGTTTTTCTTGCAATATTGCTTTTATTTGTTTCTCTTCTTATTTGAGTACTTTTTCTAATAGTCTGTTAATATGAATCTCTATATATGACCAAACTTCTAAAGCCTTGCATATCTGAAAATATTTTTTTAATTTTTTTAAACATTTGCCTGGGCGCAGTGGCTCACGCCTGTAATCCCAGCACTCTGGGAGGCCGAGGCGGGCGGATTGTTTGAGCTCAGGAGTTCGAGATCAGCCTGAGCAAGAGCGAGACCCCGTCTCTACTAAAAAAAAACAGAAATTAATTGGACAACTAAAAATATATAGAAAAAAATTAGCCAGGCATGGTGGCACATGCCTGTAGTCCCAGCTACTCAGGAGGTTGAGGCAGTAGGATCGCTTGAGCCTAGGAGTTTGAGGTTGCTGTGAGCTAGGCTGACGCCACGGCACTCACTCTAGCCCGGGCAACAGAGTGAGACACTGTCTCAAAAAAAAAACAAACAAAAAACAAAACAAAACAAAAAAAAAACATTCAGTTGATTACTTGTAGATGAATAATGGAAGAAACAAAACAGAAACAAAAAACAAAAGCAAGCATTTGAGTGTGAGTGAGGTTTCTCTGGAAGGACATTTGAAAATCTTTTTTTCCCAGCCTATCAATCAATAAGCGTTACCCCCATTGTGAGCAACTCCATATGAGGTTCCCTGCAGGTGGATACTAAAGGAACATTAGGCATCAGACTTATCCTCTGAGAACGTGAAATATGGTCGGAGATCTAGGATGCATGAGAATGAAATAAGCTGAGATAACTACACAGATCCAGCAAGCCCAGTAGAGACTAACGTGTCCAGTTGCTCATCCACCCTGAAGTAGCCCAAATTTAATGCGTTTAAAAGAAGAGCTCATCTACTTCCTCTAAACCTGCTCTTTCTTTTGCAGTCCTTATTTCAGCTGGAGGCTTCCAGATGTGCCAGAAACCTGGTCATCATTCTTAACTCCTTCTCCCTTCCATATCCTCTCTACTATTATTTAAATGACCAGGTACTATCAGTTTTAACTCTTAAATATTTCTAAAATCTGACAGCCTGACGGGACAACAGTCTAGGCTGAGAGTACTCTAACTTAGATACCCACTCACATTCCTTTTCTAGGTGAGTGAAATGCAATGACTTCCAGCCTAACAAATAAAACCGGGAATTTGTCTGCACCCTTTCACCTGCAGGAAATTGACATAGGCTACTGAAGATTGCTGTGCATGTCAAACCAAACAGATAGAAAAGGTGGTTGAGGGACCCTACATGATGTCAACATGGCCACGTTTTAGTGGACATCGTTAAGTCCTCCCATGACTTTGTACTGCATGTGCCAGTCTCGGGATATTCAGTGGCCATGGCTTTGGGAAGCAGAAAATTGGATAGATGAGCTTGATTATTCAAATAAAGTATATTTGACACCTAAATTATCTAGATAATTGTCTCCTTGTGGTCTAAGGCAACATGACCCCCATACTTCTGGAGCCACAGAAAATCTGAGAGTCATAATTGTCTGTGAGAAACTAAATAGAGCGTCTGAGGGGGCGTTTGCAGAGTAGCAAATGAAAACAGACTGTTCAAAGTGGCAAATGAGTAATGTGTTCATTGCAGCAGGCAAAAAATCAGCCCAGGCTGGGAGTGAGCCAGGGGAGCAAATTTTGGCTGGTCTCTGACAATTTTTTCACTCTATTTTTTTGAACTTTGATTCATTCCCAAGTAACTCTCACCCAATATTACTTCTCGTGCTCAGATAGCACCAGGGGACTCAGTCTGCACTGCATATTTGCACTTATTTATATCCTGCTTTGTAGGATATAAATGTTTTTAAGCCATTTTTCTATGTGTATGCCATGCTCCCTGAAGTGGATTTATGTTCTTTCAGGTAGTCTCCTCGATAGTCGTTTTCCCCTTTCCTCTCATTTGCATTTTACAACTCTGTTCATTTGAGGTTGTCTCATAAAAACCTTCATGTAACTTTTTAATACCTTTATCTACACATTGCCCTCTTTCTGTTATCAAGAAAAAGTATGAAAGCAATGCTGCATGTGCAGTCAGGATACAGCACACATACTATTAGGTTTTTGCTTTACGGATGCTTTGCTTTAAGACAACATCTCAAGAACTCTTTGCTTCTGAAAGCCTGGATTCCTTGTGCACGCTCTGTGTCATTGCCCATTGCACACAACAAGCACAAGTTCCCACAGAGCATCAGGGACTTTGCCCTACTGTGCTTGGAAACCACTTTCCCCTTCTGCGCTTGGCAAGTGAGCAAGAACTCATGTGTCCAACCCTAGCTCAACGGTTGAAAACCTTGCTCCTTTCCCAGGCATTTATTCACTCATTCCATCTGCTCCCCTAACAGTTTACACAAACTTTACTAAGGCCCATGCACTTTATAATGTTTGTTTGTTTTCACATTTTTCTTCACCAAAATGCATATGTCAAGATCACAGGATATTCATTTTTATAACCACATCACCAAATACTACATCCACCACACAGTGGATACTCGTAAAATGTTGAAGAATAAATACTCAGTGGATAAGTTCTTGACAATGTTGACAGTTCTCTGTTCTATAGTCCCATCCCTCCAAGGATCCTGCCTGGATTCATTCTTCCAGCTTCACTCTTCATATGCTTCTCTGCCTCAAGGATTGGTGTCCGGCTGGTCCCAGTCTGTTCTTGCCAACATCTTAAGTCCTTCATTAATTTGCAGAGCCAGAATGGGCCCAGCGGTGGTTCAAATAAGTCATTTGTTGATTTATCAGATATTTATTCCAACATTTATCTCAATATTTATCTCATATCTACCATGTGCCAGGTACTGTTTGTTCTAGGTACTGAGGTTACACCAGTTAGCAAGACAGTCAAAATCCCTGTCCTCATGATGCTCACAGGTTAGTTTGAAGATTAGACTGAGAGACTGAGAATGGAAAAGTGAGCCTTTGGCCTATGTTGTCTGATAAATTCAGCTCAAAGCTACATAAAACTTCATTTTTCCACTTTAATGACTATGTCCTATGTGCATGTGTCTTTCTGTCATCATATTTCCCAGCAAAAAAACACCAATATATATGATCCCTAGTACCCAGCTTATGCTGTAGATACACTTACACCTATATGAGTATATGACACTCAACAGTTATATAGTGTATGCACCTGCCAATCATACATTCACTCAAATATCAAACCTCCTAACATACAAAGTATGTCACCTTCCCCTTCACTAATACATATCCATTTAGATGCATTTTCTAAACACGTGTGCATGCAGATGCCCATAGAACACACCTGCACACCTTGTCTTTTCTCCACTGTCCTTCTTTCTTTCCCTAGCAAGGAGTGGAATGTAGAAATATGCTCCATTTTGTCAGGGGCAGAATCTCTCTGAAAACCATTACATACTTATATTCGACCAATTTTCAAAATGAGCTGTGCAAGCCCTGGGTGAAAGTATATTCTTTTAATTGCTAGTACTCTGTCCCCATTCTCCTGGACAAGCAGGCCCCAGGGGATAATTTGAGCCTGGAAACCATTTAAAGTGGTGCAGTGATCCTAGGTGGAAAAACAAGGGCTCCGTACTGGGGAAGGACACCGAAGGAAAGGAACAGATTAGGGAAAAGATGTCCATTCTGTGCAAAGTGCAGCAGGCCTGTCGTTCTCCCTACCCTTTAGGCATTGCTCCAAATCCTAGAATTTTCGAGATCAATGTGTTCTGTCTCCTGTCTCCAGGCAGAACCCTGACCTGTAGCAGGATGCAATGCATCTCACGTGAAGAGGAAGAGAAAGGCAACTAATGTTTAAAGATTATCTTCAATAGGCCAGGCCTTTTGATATATTTAATTTGTTAGAATCTTAAAACAATCCAAACAGTAGATAGTACTTAACTTCATTTTGTGAATGAAGAAAGTGAGGTTCAAAGACATTAAGTAATAGTGGCATTGGGATGTGAACTCTGGTCTGACTGACTCCTAGCTTATGATCTTTCTCCTCGCATGCCAAGACTGACCTGCCATCAGGGAAGTTTGAGCTTTTAAGGTTTTTTTCCCCCATAGTATTGCAATGGGGTTGCTCTGAGTCAGTGGCAAGGGTCATGTGTATAGCCTATGTTTGTGAAACACATATACTGGCTTATAATAAAAGGGGTCTGCCACAAGACCCATATACATACATATGTGTGTATATACACACACATATATGTATGTGTACATACGTATACACACATCTATGTGCATATTGGCAGTGGGTAAAACACTTTCACAGAGATTCTAACTTTTATTTCTTTGTGTGTGGTGATTTACAGTTTCTAAATGCTTTCCCATCATTGAACTCCTTTGATCTTCACACCAAATCCTCTGAAGGATGCAGTCCATATCCATTTTCCGTTTAAGGAAACTGCGGGTGAGCAAAATAAAGAGATCGATATTTACCGACGAAATGATTCTACCACACACACGCTCTACCAGCTCGGGGCCACTCATGGGGGTATGCATTTTCTCACACATCATCTCTGTGAAACATAATTATTTTACCCATTTTACAGATGAGGAAATATATGAACTATGTGGTGAAACGTTGCATTTGGCCCTATTTTCTAACAAGCCCGACTAATTGGCACCTAAGTCATCCCAGGTAGGGGATGGGTAGTAATAAAGGCTGCCTAAAGGCTACCAAAGAGAGGAGTTGTTTCACCCAGGAAATTTTTTCCTCTGTCTAACTCAGAGCTTCTGTAGCTTCCTTCTATTTCCCTGTGGTTTTTATTTTCTTGGAAAGAATGAAGTATAGCTGCCAGTTGTCCTCTGAATAATAACTCTTCAGAGATTTGAAGCCCATTACACTGTTGAAGACAGTTATCTCCCAGTTCCCATCATTTCATATTAGAGTGGACTGAACAGTTAAGCGTTCCTCAGCAGAGGCTCAACACCGTAATATTAGGAAGACCACTCTTTTTCATTACCTGGATCCTGGAGACATATTTCACCCGGGTCAGGTAACCTTGCAAAAAGCTGCTGGCCTGCCCACCACTGGTGAGTGCGGATTTGTACAGGTCGCCATGGAGGACGGAGGCTAGTAACCTAGATCTCAGCATCCCTCACAGCACGCCCCCTGCCTTTCACATCCTGGCCTTCTCCCCCGGACTCAGGGGCCTTCCCCTGCTTCTCTCCACAGATCTAAGTTCACTCCTTTTTCACCACCCTTCCTGCCACTTCTTGCAAAACACACCTACAGAAACACACACACACACCGAATCTTGTATATATCTCTTCATTTTAATCCTTTACTTCCTGAACTGTTTTTTCCTCTATTTAGTTTCTTCACATCTTTCCAGCATGTATCTCTGGGGTTCAGTAAAGTGCCTCCTGGTCCTGTCCTTGTCTCTCTTTGCCTCAGCCTCTGCTCCATGCCTGCTGTCCCATCTCTCCTGGGACTGAACTCTCCCTGTGGGAAGGCACTATGTCTCCTCCTTCCTTTGGATTTTCCCCTATTCTCTGAACGCACAGTGGTCATCTCAGAAGTGACTGGACTGACCCACACATCATCTGATGATCCTCCAAATCAGTGAATTATTCTTTTTTTAAAAAAAGTTTTATTTTGTTTTTAATTGATATCTAATAATTGTACATATTTATGGGGTACAGGGTGATGTTTCAGTACATGTAATAATCAAATCAGGGTAATGAGCATATCCATCGCCTCAAACATTTATGATTGCTTTATGGTGAGAACATTCAAAATCCTCTCTTCTAGCTACTTTGGAATGATTTCTTAAATTCTTACTTAAGGTCTTGCTCCAATTTTGGATATGAATTCAGCATTTGTCAAGAACAATTTTTCCTGCTTATGATATTAGCTCAGGGTGATACGGAAAGTGTAAGAGAGGAAAAAAGATATGATCCTGGGGATGAACACAATTTCTTGGGCCAATTAACTGAGACAGTTCACATGTTTATTGTGTTTAAACTGTTGGGTGATTAATTTAGTGAATTTTATAGACAGTTTAATACTCTTCCAGCATAAGGAATAAGCCAGTTTATACAAAAGAAGAGAGAAAGAGCCCTGAGATATATCTACCTCTGGTGATGAATATGGCATATGATAGATAGGGATGTCAGAAATCTTCCCTTAAATTATATAGTTCAGAACGAGGGTATAAATAGTCAACTCTTAAACATTGGCATGTTATTGTCTTCAGGAAATTTAAAATCCTAATTCGACCATTCCTTGCCCTTCAGCACACTTGGCTGCCCTACCCCAGTCATTCCTAAGTTGGCATTGCAAACTCTTTCCAATGAATGTTTATGTAAATTGTAATTGCTAAGGTAACTCCTTGGGCAAAACCAAGTTTAAAAATTAGTCTGATAATCTCTAATTTTTCATTGTCCAGTTTCGTCTTATTAGCACAGGATCAATAGCTGCCTGGGATTAAGCTGGGACTATTTGTTGAATGCTTGGGATAGGTGTGGTAGGGGTGGCAAGGTGAGGTCAGTTCAAGACCATAAAGGAACCAAACTGTGTTACTTGAAACGGATCTGGCTCTCTGGACCATCCTTAAACCTTCTCTATTTACTGCCTGAAAAATGCCCATTCTGCCCCACACCTTCTTCTCTGACATGTGGTTGGTTCCATCTTTTTGACGTCACCTTTTCTATTCTCTGCTTTTCCCACATCTGCCTTTTCAGGAATGCTACACACATACACACACGTAGGAAAAAACTCCCTCCGTCCTTCCCCTCCTTTTTTCCTCTCTTTTGGTCGCTAGATGCATATGAGGCACTTCTGATGTTGTCAACTCTGTCTTATAGTTGGTGATCTTAGTGGAGTTGGAGGAGTGCTTTCCTGAAAGGGCCACTAGGTCAGGCGGCCCAGCACAGGTCCACCCCAGCTTGCTCTCTCTGTGTGCCTTTGCCCCCGTTACTCTGTCTCTCTGCAATCATTCATTTATTCAACAGATGCCTATTATGTGCCTACCATGTGCCAAGAATTATACTATTCCTGTGGTTTGATAGTGACATGATATCGCCGCTTCTTTCTGATTACCAGATATTTAAAAAGCTGCATGAAGAAAGCTGTATTAGGAAAACAGCCATAAGAGGAAGTTGATTTTTTTTCTTACCCCTGAAGGCTTTTATTAGTTTGAGGGTGGGGGCAGGAGGGCAGTGGCAAGAGGACCAAAGTGGCTGGTCAGAAACTCCTTCCTCACATTAGCTCCTGCCCTGGAAAGCATGGCAGTGGGTGGGGAGGGGAAGCTGCCTGCAGTCATAGTCCCCCCCAAACCTGCTCACCCTTATTTTCTTGCTCCAGGCCCCCCCAACCAAAAGGGAGTCTGTCACTGTAATTAAGCAGTCTGTAATCAGCAAAGTCCCATTAAGAAATAATGAGGCCAGTAATGCAGTGGGTGCCATTGATGGGGGATTAGTGAAACTCATGTGGTTTCCTACAACTCCCCCACTTTCTGAGGAAGTGGGGGTAGAAAAACTGATGGCTCAGCACTGTTAGCAGTAATCCCTGCACTCTCCCCCATATTCACAAATTCAGCTATTTGCTGAAGTTGGATGTATTGGATGGGACATGGCTCCCCAGCTCTGATAAAGACATGTATGTGAGCACCTTGCAGGGTTAGATCACAGTCATCTCTGCATTCCCAGTGCCTGGCACATTATAAGTACCCAGTAAGTGTTCCATGAATGCCGGGACAGGGTGTGTTGGAAGCACAAATTGAGCATGGGAACCACATGTCCTGCCTTCTTGCCCAAGACTTTCTCAAATAGATTGTGGCTCTGTGAGCATCAGAGTAAACGTGATTGACTGAAGGGGCAGCTTGGTGCTGAGGACTATCGGCTCTTTTCACAATCCTCCCACGTTGAATCCTGCCTTTTATTGTATATGAGGGCATAAGTTCTTGGAGGACAATGACCATTTTATGTAGTTTTGTATCCACAGAGTGTATGTGGAGTATAAAGTTCTAATGCATATTTCAAAGCAGCAAGGATTGAGGCTAGACATATGAAAAAATCACCATGCCAGAAAGTCAATGAGGAGGTCCCCAGAATACCCTTTTCTGTTCATTTTATGGAGCCCAGTAAAACAATGAGGGCTAAATGGATAGGAGACTGATCAGTCTAAAGGTTCATGAGAGGCATTATGGGATATTCTATGTCAGGGGAGCCTGCTCTGTATTAAGATGTATTTCACCTACTTTCCTATAGTGAATTCATGTAGTCTAAAGTTCTCATATTTGGAAGCAGGAGAATGACCTCTCAGAGGATGTTTCAGCCCAAGACCCCTGGGAGCTTGTGCAACCTTAGCATCTCTTGAGCTTGTGATTTTTGTTGTTTTCCTCAGCCCAGGGATTAGAGCTGGGTGAGCCAATTGGGGAAGTGAAGGTAGCAGTTCATGTCATTCATTCCTTTACTTTCCCAACGCTGCCTCTAAATTGTACAACCTCTTCTTAAGCAAAGAGAGTCTATAACTTCTTTTAAGGTAGAAAGTTCTTGAAGAAGGAGGCAATATGGGGCAGTGATTAAGGGCACCTATTTTGAGTCACATAGATTTGGGTTTCAACCCAGGAGAATTTCAATGCATCCTCTTGCTTACTTGGGCAAGTCACCTAATCTTGAAATGGTGTTAATAATACATATCACAAAAGTTAATGAGGAATAAATGAAAAGAAGGCACGTAAGGCATCTCTTAGCACTGTGCCTGGCTCACAATGAATGCTCAAAATGGCAGTTAAGAAGAATAGATCTCGGCGGGTGGGGTAGGGGCAAGGGCAACATACATAACGTAAACATCTGTACCCCCATAATATGCTGAAATAAAATAAAAAAAAAAGAAGAACAGATCTCAATCTAGCTTCAATCCCTCTTTCTCCAATATGTGCTGCATAACTTTGCCTAGGTTTGTGTGAGCTTTGTGAGTGTTCTCGTGTGTCTCCTGTTTCTCTACTTAGACTATAAGCTCCAGGGCCTGATATTCCTTGACATTAATCTTCAATATTATTGAATTCCACAGAAGTCTTTAGGGCAGGACCCCTACTCACGTGTCAAATAATTATTGTTGGTTCATCTGCCATTTCAAGTTCATGAAATGTATTATCTGATCTTTTATGTCGGGAGCTTGCTCTGTATTAAGATATAGTTTATCCACTTTCCTTAAGTGTATCCAGTGGAGTTTAAAAAGCCTTATATGTGGTTTAAAGAAAGAAGGAGGTCAGGAACATCAGTGCACACTGCAGGCGGTAGAGAAGAAGAGAAAACCCGCAAGGTAGAATAGGGCTGGATGAGAAAATTGGGCCTGTCATACTTGGTTGAATCCACACGTTGAATACAGATTCCTCTTCCAAGTTTGCAGGCATGAGCTTTGCAAGTCTGGCCTGAAACCACAGCTTCAGGGTGAGCCTGGCGCCTAGAGGTCATCTCCATAATCTCCTTCCCTTCCTCAAACTAGAGTTCCTTTTCTCTTGTTTCTTCTGATGATGAGGATATAATCCTGGCAAGAGTTGACCATTTTGCGAATGTTTTCAGTTCATTTTGGCCATTATTTGTGTGTGATTAATATTTGGAGTGATTTACAGCAAATGTTTTATCTTGGCCCAGCTTGCTACTGTCACCTGGTGTTCTTGGGCACAGCCATCTGTTTATTCTAGTAATGTCGTCCAGTAAGGGCTAGAATGAAATAAACTCCTCCAAATATCCATTCCTCTTAGAGAAACACTTCTTGCTGGGCCAGACCCCTCAGACAGCACCTTTCCATGTTGTGTCAGAAATCTCCTGTTTCGGCTATCAGTGTCATAGTTTGCTACCAGAAGTGTGGATAATTGAGACAACAGAGAACCCTTCCTAAAACAGTGAAAGGCCTTGGAAGCCTTTGGTTTAAAGGATATGGAGATTGATTCCTAAGAATGTATGAGGTGTATTGCCTCTCCCAGCCTTCATCCTCCTTGTGCCTTGATGTCCTAGCATTTGTACATTTGAGACATGTACTGCTAAAGAGTATGTAACAATACTGCTCATCTTCACCTGGAAGCATATTGGCTGGTTCCATGACATGTCCCACAAAGGGATATGTTGATTTGGACAGTGAACAGCAAAAAGCCTTTGCTATTCAGGATATGGAAATGGGGGAAATGGAGCCAGAAAATGTTTATAGGACAGTAAGAGAAGAAAGGGGAAAATATGCAAGGTACAGCTGACCTACTTAAAAGCAGAATATACTTACAAGACCCCAAAGACTGAGGCTTTTGTAACGTGAGTGATGAGTATCAAAAGTAAAAGATGACTGTTTTCAAACAGGGATATTTGAAAGCCTACCAAGCAAAGGAGAATCCACAATTGTCAGTGATGGTAGGGAGTTCTTCTGAAGTCTAACCTTAATCCCCCAATGCGATTTTATTTGCCTGTATTAATGTGTTGCTTTGTTCTTAGGTTGCTTTTATTGTGTGTGTTTTGCCTTCACAGGTAAACTCCTCCTAACAAGGACCTGGTTCTTCAGAGGAATTTTTTAGTCTCCCTCTGCAGAGGTGCTCAAATCAAGGCTGTGCTAGAGAGAAGAAGCTCAAGAGCAATCACTGCCCAACCGTGGTTGGAAACCCAGAAAATATACCAAACAACATCTGGCACCAGAGGGCCTTGCTCTGGACTAAGATAGAATCCAGCCATTTCCTTTTCGTAAGACAAGTGTTGTCTGAAGAGGTCTGTGTGTGTGATCTTGAGGGAGAAGGAAGATAGAATTGCAGAACTGGGCTCCTCATTGCCTTGTGTCTGACCGTGTGAAAGGGGAAAGGAAGTGAAGGCTTCCACGAGATGGCCTGGCAGGCCCCGGAGATGGCCTGAAGGTTCCTAGTGGAAAGAGGCTGATTGGAGCCTTCCTTAGAGCAGCTCGGCTACTCCAGTTTTAGCCTATTCCCATTCCCACCTGTAATTCTGTCTTGGCAAGAACTCTGCACGGAATGTTCTCAAAGTACTTTGTAGACTTTAATTAGTTCCGTGGGAAGTAAGGCAAAGCTTAGCCTTCATTCTGCCAACAGAGATGGTGGTTGTGGGGGCGGGGGAAAGGCAGGGAGAAGATGGACAGGCAGAGCAGTTGTGCAACTTATGGAAGGCCATGTGGTAAAGGAGAAACAGGGTTAAAAACTCTCGAGTCCTGAGTCTCGGTAAAAATTTCTTAGCCTTCCAGATTCCTAAACAGGTAGTGGGCTCATCCTACTAACCTACTTTGCTAGGGTGTTGTTGATGAATGCTTATAAACACTATCCTAGATGATAGGTTTGGAAGATTGTTAAGGAAAGCGTGTCATTAAGTCCCTACTCACCCCCTCCTCGACAAATAGCCCTGGAGGGAAATGGATGTTAGCCAGAATTGGAGGGCCTCTATTTCAGTGGCATGGACTGAGATTCAACAACAGGAGGGATTTTCCAATAGTGAAGGAAATCAAGGATGCGTGTTGCCGGTAAAGGCTGGGGGTTTGGAAGGTATAAAACAGGTGACACCTGGTCAAATCATCCAGAAAAGAACATCACAGGATAACTGACTCCTACTAAAGTCATTGTGATGGTCACTTTCTTAAAATTCAGGACACTATTTTTGTAGTAGTTCTCCTTCCTCCTACTGTAAGAGCAGAAAACTTCTCAGGCCTATCACAAGACAATTGGGTGTTTGCAAATTAGGGACATGGTTTGAGCCTGGGGTTGTTCTGTGCTTTTCTAAAGGAAGTGGTTAAGAGTTTGGGCTTCCATCTATATGAACTTCAGTATGTTTCTTAATTTCTCTAAGCCTTGATTTCCTCACCTATAAAATGGGCCCAATAATGGTGTCTAACTCGAAGGTTTCTTGTGAAGGTTAAATGCAATAATTCAGGTACAGCCTTAACACAGTGCCTCACATGTAGTAAGGACTTAATCCATTTTAGCTACTCACTCTTCTCTCTGTATGGGTTACCCATGTTTGGGATTATCCATGGTCATTTCTTTGGTCGATTCCTGATCTTCTCCCTGATCCTTTGGCTATCTTCTCCCACCCTGATCTATGAGAAGTTAGGGATCACTAATACCAAATTATTTTTCACATCAATTAGAAGAAAGCAGAAGGAAGGTCAACTTGCTGGTACAAAAATACTACGTAGATTAACCCTGTTCTACACATTTCATATGTTCTCGAAAAGGCTAAATGGCCATTTTTATGTTAGGTAACCTTTAGATGACTCTCTTTACAATTTTGAAGTAATATTCTCATGGAAACAAGAATCACAGTTAAGGGCAAAGAAACTAATATTTGAGTGTGAGACTTTCCATATCCAAGTCCAATTGAATCCTCCCAGGCACCCAATAAAGAAGTCTTATTATTCTCATTTTATGGATTAAACAACTGAAACTCAGAGAAGTTGAATAACACACTCAAAATCACTCTTCAAGGGCGGGGCGCGATGGCTCACGCCTGTAATCCTAGCACTCTGGGAGGCCAAGGCGGGCAGATTGTTTGAGCTCAGGAGTTCGAAACCAGCCTGAGCAAGAG
>NW_012135081.1:4583686-4618965 GCF_000956105.1 Propithecus coquereli
AAAAAAAAAAAAAAAATTTAATTTGAAAAATCACTCTTGGCCGGTGGGGTGGCTCAGGCTTGTAATCCCAGCACTTCGGAAGTCCGAGGCAGGAGGATTGCTTGAGGATCGAACGCCTCAAGACCAGATTGGGCGACATAGCCAGACCCTGTCTCTAAAAAATTTTTTTTTAATTAGCCAGCATAGTCCTAGCTACTCGGGAGGCTGAGGCAGGAGGATCCCTTCAGCCCAGGAGTCTGAGGCTGCAGTGAGCTCTGATGACTCCACTGCACTCTAGTCTGGAAAAAAAAAATCACTCTTCAGTGAAGAATGGATTGCAAAAGGACAAGAGAGAAGAAAGCAAGTTTTTACCTTTTTTTTTTTTTTTTTTTTTGAGACAGACTCTGTCTCAAAAAAAAAAAAAAAAAAAAAAATCACTCTTCAAGGGATGGTGGAGCCTAAATTTGAATGTAGCCCTGGCTCCCAAACCTGTCCATTTTCTATATCACACTCGAAAGAGTATTCATTCTGCTTTTTTCAATGGTCAGCCTATGTGCATTTAAATTTCCCACACAAATTCCAGAAGAATTTCATTGATCAATTCACATGACCTTGAATATTAATTTAGTTTTAAAATATTTCCATTTATGATTTTTAAAAAATTTACTTTAAGAAATTATCCACATTTCCTTTCACTAGTATGGTCTGTCAAAAGCTGTTGCCAGATACTAAAGAACATACTATATGATTCCATGTGTATAAACTCTAGAAAGTGCAAGCTATTCCATAGTGACAGAAATCAGATCCGTGGTTGTGTGGGGCAGGGGTGAGGGCCAGAGGGGAGATGGCAAAGGGCAAGAAGAAACTTCGGGAATGATGGATATGTTTATTATCTTGAATGTGATGATGGTTTTACAAATATATACTTATGTCAAAATTTATGACATTTTTAAAAAGCTAACTGTATATTATCTACACACAGAAGAAGTAATGCTGCATTAAAAGTAAAAACTGAGTACTGATTTCCCTGCAGCTCATGAAAACATATCGACTTCTACATACCAAGAGGGAAGCTGCTCTACTAGACTGTGAGCTTCCTAAGGGTAAAGGCTGTGTTTTACTTGTCCTTTAATGCCTAGCATCTAGTGTAGTGACTGGTACGTAGGTTCTCAATAAACCAAATGTTTCTCTGGGAGTTTACACTGATTCTATAGAATCCAAATGTTTAAGCACCTTGCTAAATATTAAACAGGTTGCCTGAACTGACAGAACCATGTCAAGAAGCTTTTATAGACATTTCACTTTTCAGAGGTTCTAATTTTGCATTTAACCATAGAAATGGGAAGAAATGACACTGATCTGCTAATTTGCGTTGTTCTGATATCAACCAACTTCGTGAGTCTCCAGGGCTACTCGCAGGAAAGAGGTTCTGAAGACCTGACGACAGATAAGAAGATCACCTATGAGAACAGCAAATGTTTTGAAGATGAGTAGTTACAGATTGTAATTGAGGGCTTGAAATTGCAGTCTCATTAATATGTGCAGATGGGAAAATACATATAACAGAGTTTTCTCACACCTCACATCTCCTATTCACTCTCCACAGGTTAGCATCCTCTCACTTCCGCCCCCCTAAACCCCTGCCACAAATTAAAGCCATCTGATGCTAACTCCCCCAATCTTGCTCCCCTTGGCCTCTAAACTTTATGACCACCCAGCCTTTCCTCTGACTTTCTTATGTTAATTAGAGGAATATGTAGCTTTACCATTTTTAGGTCAACCTCTCCACAGCTGTTCTAACTCCATCCTCTTCTTCCTTGTCCTGTCCTTGACCCATGTTCTCATTTCCTCACCCCAAGTAAGCTTTCCTTGAATCTCTTTTCCCTGAAACTTCAATTCCCTTTCACTCTTCAACCCATAATCTTCTTTCCAAAGCATTCCTTATCTCAGGTTATGGAGTTACCATTCACCCAGTCTCTCAGGCTAAAATGTTTGCAATTATCCTCAACTCCCTGTCTTCTAAGTCAATCACTCAGGAGTGTGGCCAATTGAATTACAATTCAGATATATCTCTTGAATACATTTCTCCTCTGTCTCCTGCTTTGGCTCAGACTTTGATCACCATTGCCCTCAACTATTGCAACAGCCACCATACACTTCTGTCTACCAGATGTCTTCCCTTCTCCAGACCAACTTCCACACCACCACCATCAGCACCAGAATCATCTTTCTAAAAAATGAATTTGATTGGGTCACTCCTCTGCTCAAACTTGGGTGTTCTCTCCTGCACAATTGTGGGTCATAGTTTTCCCTGGCTGAAATACTTATTTTAAGTGTTTGCTATTTTTACCTTCTAACTCCAGAACCTTCTTTTCTTTCTGTTTTGTTTACTCCTATATCTCAAGCACTTGCAGCAGTGACTGACAGAGTAAGTATGTGCTTGATAAATATTTGTTGAATGAGTAAATACATTTTTATTATCCTCAGATATTTCATACATATAAAAGAATAAAACTTAAATATAAGATTAAATATGAAAACAGATATCCATGTACCTACCACCTAGCTTAAGAAATAGATTATTATTAATATTGATGAAGTCTCCTTTATGTTCCTATCTGATTACATCCCTTTTCTCTCTCTCTGGAGGAAAGCTCTACTCCAAATTTTGCATTTATCATTCCTTGAGTTTCATTATGTTTTACTGTTAATAAATATAGATCCTTTAACAATACATTATTTCATTTTAATATGTTTTAACTTTTGTAAAAATTCTGTTACAGTATATGAATTCTTTGGCAACCTGCTTTTTTCTCTCAACATTATGTTTATGATATTCATTCCTATTGCTGCATATAGCTTTAATTTATTTTTACTGCTGTATTATAGTTAAATAAATGAATATATCACAATTTATTTAGCTATTCTCCTGTCAATAGATAGTCCAGTTATTTTCAAGTCTTTGTTTTTTACAAATAATACTATTACAAATATTGTTGTACTTGTCTCTAGAAATACATGTGCAAAATTTTCTCTAGGATATATATTTAAGAATAGAACTGTTGGCCATAGATAACGTCATACTCAATGGTGGAAAACTGAAAGCTTTCTCCCTAAGAGCAGGAACAAAGTGATGATGCCCACTCTTGCCACTTCTATTCAACATAGTGCTGGAAGTTCTGGCCAGAGCAATCAAGCAAGAAAAATAAATGAAAGGTCAAATAATCTTTGACATAGGTGGGTGAACACACTGTGGGGAAAGGATCATCTCTTCAACAAATGGTGTTGGCAAAACTGGATATCCACATACAAAAGAATGAAACTGGAATATTACTTTACTCCATATACAAAAATTAACTCAAAATGGGTTAAAGGTCCAAACATGAGACCTGAAACGTATAAAACTCCTAAAAGAAAACATAGGGGAAAATCTTCACAGCATTAGACTTGACAACGATTTCTGGATATGACACTAAAAGCACAGACAACAAAAGGAAAAATAGACAAATGAGACTACATCAAATTTTAAAACTTCTGCACAGCAAAGGAAACAGTAAACAAAGTAAAATAACCTATGGAATGGGAGAAAATATTTGCAAATCATATGTTTGATAAGGGGTTAATATCCAGAATATATAAAGAATTCCAACAGCTCAACAACAAAAAATCTGATTAGAAAATGGGCAAAGGACTTGAATAGACATTTCTCCAAAGAAGATGTACAAATGGCCAGCAAATATATGAAGAGATACTCCACATCACTAATCATCAGAGAAATGAAGATCAAAACCACAAAGAGATATCACGTCACATCTGTTGGAATGGTCATTATATAAAAAATAAAAAAATAAAAAGTGGCTGGTCTCAGTGCAGTGGTGTTTTCAACTAATTGATCACAACCAGTTACAAATTTCTTTGTTCCTTCTCCACTCTCACCGCTTCACTTCACTAGCCTTAAAAATTTTTTCTTTAAATAACAAGTGTTGGTGAGGATGTGGAGAAACTGGAGCCCTTGTGTACTGTTGTTGGGAATGTTAAATGGTGCAGCTGCCACGGAAAACAGTATTGATGTTTCTAAAAAAATTAAAATTAGAATTACTATATGATCCAGCAACTCCACTTATCCAAGAGAATTGAAAACAGGATCTCAAAGAGATATTTGCATAGTAGTGTTCATTGCAGCATTCATCACAATAGTCAAGAGGTAGAAGCAACCTAGATGTGCATCAGCTGATGGATGGATAAAGAAAATGTGGTGTATACACACTATGGAATATTATTCAGCCTTTAAAAAAACAAAAGGAAATCCTGGGCTGGGCATGGTTGCTCACACCTGCAATCCTAGCACTCTGGGAAACTGAGGCAGGAGGATTGCTTGAAGTCAGGAGTTTGAGTGAGACCAGCCTGAGGAAGAGTGAGATCCCGTCTCTACAAAAATAGCTGGGTGTGGTGGCGAGAGCTTCTAGTCCCAGCTACTCTGGAGGATGAGGCAGGAAGATCACTTGAGACCAGGAATTTGAGGTTGCAGTGAACTATGATGACACCATAGCACTTCGGCCTGAGCGACAGAGCGAGACCCTGTTTCAAAAAAAAAAAAAGGAAATCCTGTCATATGCTATGATATGGTTAAAACTTGAAGACATTATGTTGAGTGAAATAAGCACGTCACAACAAGACATATACTGCATAAAAATTTCACTTTTATGAGATATCTACAATTGTCAAACTCTTAGAAATAGAAAGTAGAATTGTGGTTGCCAAGGGCTGTGGGGAGGGGGAAAGGAGGTGTTCTTGTTCAATAGACAGAATTTCAGCTTTACAAGATGTAAAAATTATAGAGGTCTGTAGCACAACAATGTGCATATAGTTAACACTACTGTACTTCATACTTAAATAAGGCTAGGATGGTAAGTTTTATGTTATGTGTTTTTGACGAAAATAAAAAAAAAATAGAACTGCTGAGTGATAGGGTATGCATATCTTCAGCTACAGAAGATAAAGCTATATGGTTTCCAAAGTGGTTGTGCCCATGTACACTCTCACTTAGTGTATAAGAATTGCAATTGCTTCACATCCTCACCAACATTTGGTATTATCATACTTTTTAAATTTTGCCAATCTGATGGACTATTCTAATTTGCTTTTTATTGATTGCTAGAGAGCTTGAGTACGTGTTCGGATGTCTATTGGATTTCCACTTAAGTGAATGGCTTACTCATGTTGTTTGCACATTTTTCTATTGTTCTGGTTGTCTTTTTCTTACTGATTTTTAAAATCAATTCTTCATATATTTTGTGTACAAATCCTTTATGAGTCACTGAGTAGCAAATATTTTCTAGTTTATGGATTGTCTTGACATTTTGTAAATAGATCCTTTAAAGAAAACCTTTTTTGTTTGTTTGTGTGTTGTTGTTGTTGCTGTTGAGACACAGCCTTACTCTGTCGCCCTGGGTAGAGTGCAGTGGCGTCATCATAGCTCACTACAACCTCCAACTCCTGGGCTATAAGCAAGCCTTCTGCCTCAGCCTCTGGAGTAGCTGGGACTACAGGCACCTGCCACAGTGCCCAGCAGATACTTTTTTTTCTTTCTGGTAGAAACAGGGTCTCACTCTTGCTCAGGCTGGTCTTGAACTCCTGAGCTCAAGCAATCCTCCTGCCTTGGCCTCCCAGAGTGCTAGGATTACAGGTGTGAGCGAGCACACCTGGCCTAAAACAAGTTTTTAATGTAGTTGAACTTATCCATCTCTTCTATTATGATTTACTCTTTTTGTATCTTATTCTAAGAAATCTTTCCCTACCTTCACATCATAAAGACATTCTATGTTTTCTCCTAAAAAATTAAAGTTATGCTGTAATTGATTTTGGAAGAAGTGCGAGAACTGGCAATGAGAAATCAAGAGAGGCTTTCTTTCTTTACGTAAAAGGCAGATGCCAAAGATCATCTGTCGACACAGAATTAGAGCTGAAGTTGCTACAGAGAGAGTTGGTTTAACCCTAGGAAGGGTTTCCTGTCTACAAGGGTTTGCAAAGTTTCAGAAACTTATTGAAGCAATGGAATCATTTCATTTTGTTTGGTAGCAGGGGATGGGTGCTTGCAGGTTGTTAAATACTAGAAAGATTATAATTTGTCTGGGAGGAAAGAGGTGGAGAGGTGAAGAGGCAAAGAACAGACAGAGTGACTCTCCAGTTCTCTGTGAGCCTAAGTGTATCACCAACAGGCAGCAAGGAACAAACTAAAAGAAAGTGTGTACCCCTGCTTCCCTACTTACCCCCTTACCCTTCACCTGGAACATTCTGTTTAGTGGAAACAGAACCATCACAAGAGAATATGGCCAAACACAGAGTGGAAAGGACAAAAGGCAAAGCATTGAGAGTTAGAAATACTCTACCTGAGGACCAACAAGTGCGTGGATTCACTTTCCCTGAAGCCTTTGAAAGTTGGTCTATAAAGGCTTTAAGTGGAGGAAGGAGGAGATGACCTCTGCAGGTGACCTCTGGATCTCCATGGAGGACGTTTTTTGAGTTTTATGGTTGGGTCAGCTGAAAAGTCCTTCTCATTCTTCTTAACCTAGGGTATCTGCCCCAAAGAGGAGGAAGTTTCAGAAGCAGTCTGTGGAGAAGGTCTGGGGAGAAAGAGGAGACAGAAAGCCTGTCCTCTAGAGCAGGGCAGAGGAGTGGAGAGGAAAGCTATAGAGAGACAGACTGACAGAGTGGGGATGGATGGTGCTCTTGGCCCCTCCAAAGGGATATCACCATCAATCTTTAGTTTTTCATCCCAGGCAGGTGAAGGGAGCGAGAGAGGAAGGACAATGCAGTGTAAATTATTACACGGCCCTTGGCTTTCTGAGAACCACCAGTAAAAGAGATTTATGAAGTGGAACTTAGAGCATAGGGTTCTAGAAAATGCTCTGACCAACTGGATTTGTGCATGTGTGTGTGTTTGCGTCACTCCCCACCCTGTGCGTGTACACATATTAATACATTCACCCCCACAGAAACAGCATGTATGCCATAGTGCGCAGCACGATTTCATTATACCTTTCAGAAGCAACCCTGCCCATTCTTCTCTTTCCACACAGGCTCCAGGCTAGATCCCACCACTGCTGTGGGTTTTGTTCAGGTCGACATTGTGTGTGATGCTGTAAAAGTGGTGAGGAGTTGCAGATGTCTGCACCAAAGATTTTGGATTGAATATAGGAGATGATCATTCTTGAGGAAGGACACGAGGAAATCAGTGTTTTGTGCAGGTTATTGTGTTAACTATTACATGTAGGAGGAGTTAAGATTTGATTGACTAGAGATAGGGAGACTAAGGAGACCGTGCTGTGGAATAGATGCAAAAGGCGACTCCTGGAAACTTCAGCTAAAAAATTAAAATCGTAATTGCAAAGACCAGACAGACTGAACCTGGGGGAATGTGTACCTGTCTCTCATCTCCTATTTACAATTTCGCGGGAGTTGGGGTACTTCCAGGGGCTGGGGAAGACAGACTTTTGATCTCGTGCTGTTGGGCGTTCTAATGAGGAAGCCTGCTGCCCTGTCTGGGTTTCTCCAGAATTCACTCAGAAGCTTGCAGATAAGGACTTCTGAGCCAAACCCATGGCCAAGTCCTGGCTGGTTTGAAGCAGCTTCTTAAACAAACTGAGAGAGGGAAAGGGAAAGGAAGATTTGGGCTGTTGAGGGAGCAACCCAGACATCCTCTCATCTATGGTTGACTCTTAAAGCACCCCACACTGATCATGACCACTCTTTCCCAATAAGCCTTCCTTTTTTCATTTGATTAAGGGTTGGGAAGTTACTTTTGATGTTTAACTTCACTTCCTCATGCTTCAGTGGTAATAACATCTAGGACATGAGTGCAGAAGATTTCAATAAATGTAAAAGTAATTACAAAGTCATCATAGAGCTTCATGATATAATTTCAGCTGTATTTGTATTTGTTTTTATTTGCCATTTATTACATTGAATCATATAATATACAATTGCTGGCATTTTTGATGACTTTGGCCTACAAAAATGACAATCCTGTAAGTTTCAACTGAATATTAGGAACTTACCATGTGCGCAGTGTAGTGGTTCACATCTGTAATCCTAGCACTTTGGGAGGCTGGGGTGAGAGGATTGCCTGAGCCCAGGACTCTGAGGCTGCAGTGAACTATGGTTGCACCACTGCACTCCAGCCTGGGTGACAGAGCAAGACCCTGACGCAAAAGAAAAAAAAGAACCTACAATGTGCTGAATAAGACTACAAGGCAATTTGATGTAATGGTTAAACCCAGAGCCAAACTGCTTTTTATTTTCTGGCTCAGTTCCACCATCTAGTCTTGTGTCAGTCGCTTAAATTCTCTGTGTCTCTGTTTTCTCATCCTTAGAATGGAGATAGTATTAATAACGGTGCTTACCTTACAGAGTTGTTGTGAGAATTTAAATGAGCTGTTATTTCTGAAACACTTAGAACAGTGCCTAACTCAAAGTAAGCTCTCTATCAGTATTGACTATTATTATGTGCCAATCACTGTTATCTCATTTAATTTTATTATTAAATATTTTGGGCATGCAAAAGTGTGTAGATAATAAGAAAATTAATACCTCTATGTCCACCTTCCAGCTTAGACATAAAATATTACAAATATACTGAAAACCCCATGAGTACACTCCCCCTAACACATTACTGTCCCTCTATTCTTGGAGATAATCTCTGTCCTGAATTTGATGCCTGTCATTAGCCTCAAAGTGTTTATACCTTTAGTACATATGTATGTAACATGTGCCATATATAGTATTGATTTATTGTTTCTTAATTTGTAAAGCAGTGTCATACCACACTTATCCTTCTTCAACTTGCTTTTGTTGTTCAGCATTATGTTTTTGATATTGATCTATGTGGATGCATGAAGCTCTAATTATTTACTCCTTTTAACTGCTGCATAGTATTATGGTATACCAATGTAAAGAGTGTGCCATAGTCTATTTAGCCATTCTCCTTTGAGAGAACATTGAGGTTTCTTCCAAATCTTAGCTATTACAAACTCATTATTTAATTTAATCAGCCAATTTTTACTGAGTACCTACTACTTCCCACCACTTTTTCAGCCACTGGGGAGTCAGCAGTGAACAACGAGACACAAATCTATATCCTCAAGGAGCTTACAGAGTAGAAGGGGGAAACAGTTAAGAAACATAATAAACAGGTAAACTATGTAATATGTTGGAAGTGCTATGAGAAAAAAAAATTGAGATAAAGGGGATGGGGAGTGTTGAGGTGGTTTGTGGTTTTGACAGGGTGGTCAAGGAAGGCCTTATTGAGAAAGCGACATTTGAACAAAGACCTGAGGAGGTGAGGAAGTGAGCATGTGGGTATCTGAGGACAGCCCCATGCAGAAGGGACGTTAGTGAAAGGTCTAGGGATTGGAGTAATGCTACAAAGAATATTCCAGTTCATTTCATAACCTTCCCAACATGATATTGTCAGACATCTTTATTTTGCCAACGTGATGGTGTAAAATGATTCTCATTGTTGCTTTTACGTGCATTTTTCTGATTACTAGAGAGTTGAATATCTTTTCATATTTTTATTGGCCTTTCAGGTTTTCTCTGTGACTTTCCTGTTCATAATCTTTGCTCATTTTTCTATTGAATTGTTTGTCTCTTTCTTATCGATTTCGAGGAGTTCTTTATATATCTTGAATATTAATCCTTTGTCCAATATATACATTACAAATATCTTCTCCTAGTTTGCAACTTAAATATCCAAGATATTTGTGATGTTTTAAAAAGAATTAATAGAGCTCTTTGCCTTCGGCGCGCTACCGAAGATCCTGGTATCGCCATGGGCCGTCGCCCCGCCCGGTGTTACCGGTATTGTAAGAACAAGCCATACCCAAAGTCTCGTTTCTGCCGAGGCGTCCCTGATGTCAAGATTCACATCTTTGACCTGGGGCGGAAGAAGGCAAAAGTGGATGAGTTCCCGCTCTGTGGCCACATGGTGTCAGATGAATATGAGCAGCTCTCTTCTGAAGCCCTGGAGGCTGCCCGTATCTGTGCCAACAAATATATGGTAAAAAGTTGTGGAAAAGATGGCTTTCATATCCGAGTGAGGCTTCACCCCTTCCATGTTATCCGCATCAACAAGATGTTGTCCTGTGCTGGGGCTGACAGGCTCCAGACGGGTATGCGAGGTGCCTTTGGAAAGCCCCAGGGCACTGTGGCCAGGGTGCACATTGGCCAAGTCATCATGTCCATCCGCATCAAACTGCAGAACAAGGAGCATGTGGTTGAGGCCCTACGCAGAGCCAAGTTCAAGTTCCCTGGTCACCAGAAGATCCACATCTCAAAGATGTGGGGCTTTACCAAGTTTAATGCGGATGAATTTGAAGACATGGTGGCTGAGAAAAGGCTCATCCCAGATGGCTGTGGGGTCAAATACATCCCGAATCGTGGCCCCCTGGACAAGTGGCGGGCCCTGCACTCATGAGGGCTTCCATGGTGCTGTCCCCTCATTGGTGCCCACCAATAAATTCTACTTTCTCTCCAAAAAAAAAAAAAAAGAATTAATAGAGTATTTAATCTTAATTTCACAAACTTTTCCTTAAGATTTGTGCTTTTCATGTCATGTCTAAGAAATTCTTTTGCATTCTAGGGTCATAAAGATTTCTCATTTATTCATTTGACAAATATATTGAATGCCTACTATGTGCCAGGAACTGTTCTAGAATTGGGGAATACCATTGTGGATGAGATAGATTAAAGGCCCAACCTTATGGACTCAGGTTCTAGTGTAGGAGAGAGACAATAAACAACAGGTAAATAGAAAATAAAATATAAAGAGAAATAAAGCAGGATAGAGAGACAAGGAGAAACCAATAGGCTGCTATTTTAGACAGTAGTCAGGAAAGGCCTCCCTGAGAAGGAGACATTCAGCAGAGACCTGAATATGGTGAGTGAGCGAGAAATGGGAATATCTAAGGAGAAGAGCATTCCAGGCAGAGGAAGCAGTAAATGCAAAGGCCCTAAGATACCAGCCTGCTTGGTGGGTTACAGAACAGTTGAGAAAATGGCTAGTGTGGCCAAATGGCATAAGCAAGGGGAAGAGAGGTAAGTGGTTACTTAGAGAAGAAGCCAGGGATTTTATTCCATGATGAGAAGCCACTGGAGGATGTTAAGCATGGGACTGATTTACTTTTTAAGGTTCACCGTGACTGCTATCATAATATCCAGGAGGCAAAATGGAAGCAAGACTGGTTAAGAATTAATTGCTATATTCTAAATGAGAGGTGATGGTGACTTAGCAGCAGTAGAGAAAATCTTGAGAACTGGTCAGATTCTTAAAAAGGATATGACCCCAAAAGTACAGGCAACAAAAGCAAAATAGACAAAGGAGATTGCATCAAACTAAAAAGCTTCTGCACAGCAAAGGAACAAATTAACACAGTGATAAGACAATCCACAAATTGGGAGAAAATATTTGCAATCATACATCAGATAAGGGGCTCATATCCAAAATATATAAGGAACTCAAACTATTCAATAATAAGAAAACAAATGACCCTATTAAAAATGGGCAAAGAACCTGAATAGACATTTCTCAAAAGATGACATACAAATAGCCAATAGATATATGAAACTGCACAATACATTTTGAAGTTAGACCTAATAATATTTTCTAATGGATTTCATGAGGATTATGTGAGAGAGAAGTTAGGATAACTCCAAGCTTTTTGCCTCAGCAAATGGATAATGCTATTTTCTTCAGTGGGGAACATTGCAGGAGAAGGTTTGGTGGGAAAATGAATATTTTGTTCTGGAACATGTTAATTTTGAGATGTCTGTTAGACATCCAAGTGGAAATTTTGAATTGGAAGTTGGATACATGAGTGTGGAGTTTAGGGAATAGGTATAAGCTAGAGATATAATGAAAATCATTCACATAATAATGTTTCTTTCCTTAAATTCTCATATATTTTCCTCTAAAGGCATTGCACTTTTGCTCTTTAACATTTAGGTTTCTAATCCAGTTGGAATTTATTTTTTTATATAGTGAGAGGAAAGGACTAAACTTTCCCTGCCATGTGTATCCCATTGTCCACAGCAGCATTTATTAAACAGTCTGGCCTTTGCCCCACTGGTTAGAAATGTCAGATATCAGATTTAAATAGTGCTGGTCTATTTCTGGGTTCTCTATTCTTTTCAATTAGTCAATTTAACTATCCCTATGCAAATGCTACCCTGTCTTAATCATTTTGTGATTTAGTCAGGGCTTAGTGCAAGAATAGGAACAAATCTAGGTATTTCAAGCAGAAATGAATTTACTACAGGGAATTCGATATTGACAAACTTGTTGGAAAGGCTAAAAGAGCAGGAATCAGAAGGTACCATCAAACTTACAAGTTGAAGAACATAGCACCATGGTTGTGATCCAGAGGCCAGGAAGCTGTTGCCTCCACCATCACGGCTGCCAGCACTGCCTATATATGCCCCAAAGCTTCTGGGAACAAGGTCGTAGTTGGTATTTTTAACTTTCTTGGTCAACTGCCCATTTCATGTTGTTTTTGCCTTCAGTCAGAACCTGAATTATTCCAGTTCCTGGTAGAAAGACCCAAACTTTTGTCCCTGACGGATCTGCGCCTTTAGTGGTCTTGCCTGCACTGGGTTGCTCTAATCTTCCACTAGCTTTACTCCTGGACATAGAGGTACTATGAGGAACCCCAGAGGATTTTCTGGGTTTTAAGCATACTTCTGTCTACCCTTATTGTGAGACAACCACCCTGTTTCACCCCAGCTGGTACAGGAACCCCTTTGCCTGTTGCTTCAGTGGCACGAAGAATACAGAATGGGCAGAAGGCTGTAAAGCTCTGCTAGGAACGAACACCTCAAAACCAGCAGAATGCAAGAAAAATGTTCAAGTAGGTCATTATGTGCAACTCTGAGAGGAGTCAGCCCTGCATACATTCCTGGGTACCTAGATCCATGTATTCTGGCTATGGGAGAAATATCTCCAAATATGGCTCTCCAGTCAGTCTTATAAGACAGCACCCCAACCTCATGAAGTGTTGTCTCCAGCTGGCTCTGTAACAGAGTCTTCAGTAGGCCATTCTACCATTCTGTAAAGTCAGCTGCCTACAGATGATGGGGTACATGGTAAGACGCTTGATTACCATGATCATGAGCTCATGGCTTCACTTCTTTTGCTGTAAAATGAAAAGTTCAGATAGAAAAGTTATTGTATGGGACACCATGATGGTGAATAAGACATTTACTATGTCTGTGGATGTTGGTGCTAATAAATAGAAGCACTGTGGTCAGAGAAGGCAAATCCGTATTCAGAAGAAGTATCTATTCCAGTGAGAACAAAGCACTGCCTTCTCTGTGATGGACAGGGTCCACTATAATCAATCTGCCTTGGCTAGTCTCCTAGGTTAGAGCATCATATGGCTCCTTAGTGGTCCCTGCGGTTGGCGGATTATCCCTTATAAGGTATAGTAGTAATATCTAGATCTGCCTTGGTGAGAGAAAATCTGTTTTGTTGAACTCATGCATGATTTCCAATCTTGCCACCACAGTTACCGTGTTAATGAGCCCCTTCAGTAAGCCCTGGGTGGCTTGATAAAGAGGCTGACGGACATTTACAGAACCAGGTCATCTTGTTCACCTGATTGTCAAGACCTATTAGTGCCCTTTGATGAGTAAGTACTCACCAATTTGTAGTTTTGTTGATTCTCCTTACTGTATTTTTGTCTTCTACTGTTAGCTCTTACATTTATCATGTCTTTCCATCTTTGGTGGCAAGGGGAGGTTGCTGTGACATTTTTTGGTGACTTCTTGAGTTGGGGTCTTAGATCTGTTTTTCTTTCTTCTTTTCTAACATATTAACATTAAAAATCTCTTTTAAATGCTACTTTAATTGTATCCCACATTTTTTAAAGACAATTTTTTAAAGCAGTTTTAAGTTCACAGCAAAGTTGAGAGGACGGCACAGAGATTTTCAATCCCTGTCCCCACACATGCACAGCCTTCCCCGTTATCAACCTCCCCCCAGAGTGCACATTTGTTACAATTGGTGAACCTACATTGACACATCATAATCACCCAAAGTCCATAGTTTACATTCGGGTTCACTCTTGGTGCTGTTCCCACATGTTTTGATTGTGTATTTTCTTTATTGTTTAGTCTAAATATTATCTAATTTTCATTATTAGTTATGTTTTAAATTCTGTTCTTAAATTTCCATGCATATGGAAATTTTATCCTTCTGTTATTGATATCTAAATTAATTGCTTGTGTTCAAGAAATGTGATCTGTATAACACTGATTCTTTTTATTTGTTAATATTTGTTTTGTGCCCTAGTGTATGGTCAATTTTTGAAATGTTCTCTATGTTACTTTCTTTTTTCTTTTTTTTTTTTTAGACAGGGTCTCACTTTGTCACCCTGGCTGGAGTGCAGTGGTGTCATCATGACTCACTACAACCTCAGACTCCTGGGCTGAGGTGATCTTTCTGCCTCAGCCTCCTGAGTAGCTGTGAGTACAGGCATGTGCCACCATGCCTGGCTGATTTTTCTATTTTTTGTAGAGATGGGATCTTGCTATGTTGTTCAGGCTGGTCTTGAACTCCTGCCCTCAAGTGATCCTCCCACTTCAACCTCCCACACTGTTGGATTACAGGTGTGAGCCACTATGCCCAGCCAAATGTTCTCTATGTTCTTAAAACAAATGTATATTCTCTAATTGTTGCATATAGAATTCTAGGTATATATATCTGAATGTGCTTGTAATTGTGTTATTCAAATCTCCCATGTCTCTACTAATTTTTGTCTGCCAACTTACTAATTACTAGAAAGTTATGTTTTTTAAATCTCCAACTATTATGGTAAATTTGTCAATTTCTTCTTGTAGATTGTTTTATGTATTTGAAGTGGTTACATAAAAGTAAAGAATTGTTATTTCTTTCCAGTGAACTGTTACTTTAAGACAAAAAAAAAAACTACGGTTTTTTTGGTCTTAAAGTCTATTTTTTTATTGTGATACAATATATATAACATAAAACTTACCACTTTAACCAGTTTTAAGTATACAGGTCAGTGGCATTAAGTACATTCACATTGTTGTGCCCTGTCCATCTCCAGAACTTTTTCATCATCCCATACTGGAACACTGTACCCATTAAACAATAACTGCCTATTATCTTCTCCTCTCAACCCCCAGTAATCACTGTTCTATGTATATTAAAGTCAATTTTGTCTCATATTAATACATCAATACCATCTTATTTGGTATCTTTTTCCATTCTTTTACTCTCAGCCACTGTGTATCATGATTTATAATAGCACATAACTAAAAGTTTAGTCCCGTCTGATGATCTCAATCTTTTAACTGGTGAATTTAGTCCATTTATGATTATTGAGTTTACTGATAACTTTTTGTTTTATATGTACTGTTTTATTTTGTGCTTATATTTTCCAGGTGTCTCTCTTTTTGCTTTCTACTGAAATGACGAAAGTTTTTATTTGTTTGTTTTTGAGACAGGGTCTCATTTTGTCACCCAGCCTAGAGTGCAGTGGTGCAATCATAGCTCACTGCAGCCTTGAACTCCTGAGTTAAAGCAATCCTCCTGCCTTAGCCTCCCAAGCAGCTGGGACTACAGCCATGTGCCACCATGCTCAGCTAATTTTTCCTATTTTTAGTAGAGATGGGGTCTCACTCTTGCTCAGGCTGGTCTTGAACTCCTGAGTTAAAGCAATCCTCCTGCCTTAGCCTCCCAAGCAGCTGGGACTACAGCCATGTGCCACCATGCTTGGCTGATTTTTAAAAAAATTTTTTTAGAGATGGAATCTTGCTATGTTGCCCAGACTGGCCTTGAATTCCTGGCCCAGAGCAATACTCCCACCTTGGCATCCCAAAGTATGAAATGATGAAAGTTTAAAAATTTCCCATTTCCCTTTTACTGACTTAAAAGTTATATATTCTATTTTTATTCTTTTCATGACTACCTTAATTTAATTTTGTTTTTATTTCATCATATTACGGGGATACAAATATTTAGGTTACATATATTGCTTTTGCCACACCTGAGTCAGAGCTTCAAGCTTGTCCATCCCCCAGATGGTGCGCACCGCACCCATTAGGTGTGAATATACCCATCCTCTCCTCCCCCCCCACCTGCCCGACACCCGATGAATGTTACTACTATATGTGCACATAAGTGTTGATCAGTTAATACCAATTTGATGATGAGTACATGTGGTGCTTGTTTTTCCATTCTTGTGATACTTCACTTGGTAGAATGGGCTCCAGCTCTATTCAGGATAATACAAGAGGTGCTAGTACTACCTTAATTTTAAATTTAAAAGAATCATAATGGCTTAATCAATACCTCTACTAACCTCCCAAATAATTCAAGAGCTTTGGAATACTTTAACTCTGATCATATCTCTTTCATTATGTACGTTATTGTTGTCCTGTATTATAATAACGTCTTATTTTCATGTTCCCAAATTAATCAGTGTTTTTATTGTTTACTTGTTTAGATATACCTATATGTTTTTTGATTACTTTACTCAATATAACTATTCTCCAAATTCCTATTTTTATCTCACTTCTTTCTTATGGGTTGAAATTTTCTTCAGCAAATTTCCTGAAGAAAATTCCTTTAGTGAAAGGTCTATTTGTGGTAAGAAATCTATTTGTCTGTCTGTCTGGAAATTTATTTATTTTATTCCTACTCTTGAATGGTAGTATAGCTGAGTAATGAATTCTTGATGATTTTTTTTTTGTTACTCAGCATTTTGAATATTGGATTACTCATTGTCATCTGTTCTTTATTGTTGACCTGGGAAAGTCTGGTGTGAATAGAATTGTTGTTACTTTGCACTGCTCCAGCCCACTTAGAGATTCATAAGAACCTAATTCCATGATTCCTTTCTGTTTAAAATACATAGAGAGATTTGTTTTCCATCCTAAACCCTGACTGATACAATGACTATGGTACTTCCAAAATTTAAGATACTATTAAAGGTAGAAGTACCATTATTTTACTGACACTAAGAAAGCCATCACTGCAATTAAACTAAGACAAGTGCTGTCTTGACACTTAGAATTTTATTTAAAGTGCCATTTTAGACTTTAGGCATAGGTTTTATAATTTATTACTCTTGTGTATTCATAAGAAAAGAAAATATCATTGAAATAATGTAGGGCATTCCTAAAACTTCTTCACATTCGCAGTTCAAATCTTCTGAATGACTTTTAGATTCCCTGCTTTTCCACCCAATGATGTCCTTTGTGATGCCAAGAGGTTTGTGATGCAGTATTTCTTAAAAGACTTCATGTTGGGCCGGGCGCGGTGGTTCACGCCTGTAATCCTAGCGCTCTGGGAGGCCGAGGCGGGTGGATTGCTCAAGGTCAGGAATTTGAGACCAGCAAGAGCGAGACCCCGTCTCTACTAAAAATAGAAAGAAATTATCTGGACAGCTAAAAATATATATATAGAAAAAAATAGCCAGGTATGGTGGCGCATGCCTGTAGTCCCAGCTGCTCGGGAGGCTGAGGCAGGAGGATCGCTTGAGCCCAGAAGTTTGAGGTTGCTGTGAGCTAGGCTGACGCCACGGCACTCACTCTAGCCAGGGCAACAGAATGAGACTCTATCTCAAAAAAAAAAAAAAAAAAAAGACTTGATATTGTCTCCAAGATTTTTTCAAAGCCACTGTCATCTATTCTGCAAATTTTGATTGCTCAGGCAATGACAACTACATCAGAAGGGTTCCTAGCCAATAGTGATTGTAGGAAATATCCTAGTTTCAGAGATACCAAAATGTGAAGAAAGCACATCTTAGAATGGAAGATGTCTCTCTTCAGACAGGTTTTATATGTCTGCTTCTGCCAGGTACTTTTAATATTAATTTCTCAGTTAAACAATTCCTACACCATATATATGATATCAATTTGAATCCCAAACTGGCAGGAAGGGAGGCAAAAGCTCTCACAGGAGAATGTGTTTTGATAAGTTGGAGTTCTTTTCCAGTCCAGAACCAAGATCAAGATAGATAAGCTTCTTTGTCCTCTCCCTCTACCAGTGGGCAGATATATTTCCTACTCTTCCTTTTTATTTGGACTGAACTTTGATTTTATTCCTATATGACCATTAAAACCCAATCCCTTTGGTTACCAAGATCAGCAACTACCCCAAAACACACTTTAGGGGAGCTCCAGGATTAGCTCCCACATTTACCATCCAGGTTTTGGTCCTTGGGGGATTTTTCTTTCTTTCTAGCAAGCTCAGCTATGTATTTAAAAGAAGATTTTATTATGTATCCAGTATTTCTAGATGCTTTATAGCAAAGCATTCTTGTTTGCTATAATGCTGGAAATAAAAGTCCATCTCATTATTATGTACTATAAAATTTCCATTTAGCAAATGAGAAAATTAAGGTTCATAGAGGTTAAATAATTTTTCCAAATTCATACAGATAGCAAGTTGTACAACCAATTCAAACTGAGATCTTTTGTATCTAAAACCCATGCTCTTAACATTAAACTACAGTTAGGCAGTCTCGCTACTTTCAATTCTGTGATACTACGGTGATTATTTGCATATGTCCAGCTAATTGAATGATTACATTCTTATGTATTATGACAGAAGATTTGTGTTAATTTGTACTTTACCAAAATGCCACAATAAAACTTTAGTGAATTCCTCAATATTCTATTTTTTTTAAAATAGACTTATGGGCTTGGAAGCCACTTTAAAAAGGCATTTTTTCCAGCCAGGCGCGGTGGCTCACGCCTGTAATCCTAGCACTCTGGGAGGCCGAGGCGGGCGGGTTGTTTGAGCTCAGGAGTTCGAAACCAGCCTGAGCAAGAGCAAGACCCAGTCTCTACTAAAAATAGGGACAACTAAAAATGTATAGAAAAAATTAGCCGGGCATGGTGGCACATACCTATAGTCCCAGCTACTCGGGAGGCTGAGGCAGAAGGATTGCTTCAGCCCAGGAGTTTGAGGTTGCTGTGAGCTAGGCTGATGCCATGGCATTCTAGCCCAGGCAACACAGTGAGACTCTGTCTCAAAAAAAAAAAAAAGGCATTTTTTCCATCCCTTTGCTTCAGACAGAACCAACCTCCAGTCATTACTCAGGGTCTTTGCTTGATGATCATTTCCATGGGATATGAGGTGCTAGAGAAGACAAAGCATAAATTCTTCTCATCAAAATTTTAGGCTTAGTGAGTTTTACTGGCAAGATTTTTCTTCCTTAATTCTGAACTTATGCTCTCCTACCACACCTTCACCTACTCCTGTTTGCAGAGGAGAGACAAGAGTTTGCCTTGTCCTCTTTAATTGCGCATTTGCCCCCTCCCCATTACTGAGTAACCACAGGCCCCTATGGGATTACTCAGACCCTTTAAACTTTCCCTTCTTTCTTCCTTTTTGGTCATGAATTTTTTTCTTGGCTATAACTCCTAGTGAGTTATCTCCCATTAATGATGCTGACATACAGAACCCAGATAAAGTGCTATATAAATGCTAAGTAATCACAGCCAGGCTTGACTTTGTGATACAGGTTATCTCAAGCTGTTGTGTTATGGGATCAGCCCCCTGTTGACATTCAGGATGAAGTTTACCAGCTGCAGACCTTTGTGTTTTTTTGCAATGGAATATTGTGGTAAGTTCCAATGCTCTACAAGGGCCCTTCAAAAGACAGCATGCTATTATTTGATCGTCTGTTCTTCAACATGCACATACATACGCAATATTAAGGTATACCGGTATATACGATGGCTTTCAGAATGTGGCTATTCCAAGGGAGCACTGAGAAAATCCTGTTGCTAGGTATTGGGGGTGAGGTTGGAGGGAGATTCAGAGAGAAAAGGGCCAAAACATCTCTTAAGGTAAAGGTGGGCACACCCAGAATCCAAAGACTGGATCTGCTTAAAACATCAAAAGAATTGTTTGGACTACCCAACGTCAAATGGCCAAAATATCTGATTTTTTTCACTGACTTAACTAAATCATCCCATTATTTTGACATTGTGTAACCACAGTCATAATCAAAGGACCCATTTCCAACATTTATGTAGAACAGCTGATCATAGACCTGTTCATTCTCAGAGTCACCATTTCCCTTCCTGCATGACACCAACTCAGCTTTTGAAAGATGAACTTTTCAGTCATTCACCCCTTAGTCCTCACAATATCAAAAACATGTTTGGAATTGTTTCATTAGAAAACAGAACTGAAAAGTTGTTTGGGAATTTTTTGTTGTTGCTGTTGCCCGGGCTAGAGTGCAGTGGCATCATCATGGCTCACTGCAACCTCAAACTCAAGCGATCCTCCTGCTCAAGTGATCTTCCTGCCTCAGCCTCCAGAGGAGCTGGGACTACAGATGTGCACCACCACACCCTGCTAATTTTTTTATTTTTTAAAATTTTTTGTAGAGATGGGGTTGTTGCCCCACTGTTGCCTCACTGTTGCTCAAGCTGGTCTTGAACTCCAAGGCCTCAAGCGATCCTCCAACCTTGGTCTCCCAAAGTGCTGGAATTACAGGCATGAGCCATTGAAACCAGCCTGTTTGGGAATTTTGTAGAAAACTATGGTCATTTTCTAATTTTCTTTCCCACCAAAAACTTCTGGGCACTTGAATAACATTGTGTATGTGATTTTACATACATATATATGTATATAACATATAATTTATATATCTATCCTAAAACTATAGCTAGAAGGAAGTTTAGAGTTTATAGACAACATTCACATTTGATAGAGGAAGAGTCAGAGCCAGAGAGAAGATGACTTACTTAGGTGAAAGATATGGACTAATAATCCATACTGTTTGACTCCTGCGGGATTCAGTGCACTTTCCTCTACAGCACACATCCTAGTGGGGGCTAGAAATTGGGACTAATCCCAATAGTTCTTTCAGAAAAGAAGGTATTATGTTGCTTGAAGGAGTTGGTTAGCCAGCTTTCTTTCTTATACGCGAAAGAATAGATAAGATGATTTAAATACCATTTCTAATCTACTATTCTCTTAGCCTTTCCTATAGCATGCCTATGAAACGGATAGCAGTTACTCAATAGCACTTGTGTCTTTATTCATGTCTAAAATGATGTATCTTTGTATATCTGCATTTCTAATATCTACATGAATGTTATTGAACATCTGCATATGTGTGTATGTGTATATGCAGTAAAGCGGTTTGTATTATGTTTTCCTCCATGGGGTGTATATTACTCAAACCTTATCATCAGTCTACTTATCATCTACCTACTAATTGAATGCACTAGTCTATTGTTGGTGCATCTTTTGCATACTTTTCTAAAGTGCTCAAGAGGAAATATAATCAGAACATATAAAGACATGTGCATGCAGCCTTAAAACACACACACACACACACACACACACACACACACACACACAGACATATATAGGCATGTGCTACCACACATTCCCTAGCTCTTCCCTGGAGACCCCTGCTATAACTGGCCAGATATTATTGCTGGAACCAGTGAAACAGTCTGCTTTTTCTGCTTGCCTTGTACAGCTGACCAGGGATAACTGCATCACCCTCTATGCTTAGACTTTACCCCTTTTCCAAAGGGTAGCCAGAGCAAAAGCTCTACCAGTATTTTTGTCAGAAATGCCTTTTCCCAGAAATTCCTATTTGGTCACCTTGTCCTGTCAGATTTACAATTCCTCAGCTTCCCAGCCTCTTCTCCCATGACTCCCTGATACAGAATTTCTGTTCAGCGAGACTCCTGCACTCTCTCCACCAATGTGTACCTTGTCCTCTTCAGTCTCTAAACTGCACAAGCCATTGCCCACCCTGGGAGACAACCCTTTTCCCACTTCTCCCCTCAGCCCCGTTTGGGCTCTCCTCCCTAACCGGAAGAGACTTTCCTCTCTCAGGGATCACTACCTTGTCTGATTCCTCCAGCCTCTGCTGTAGCTCCTGTTCCTCCTCCCCCTACACTGATGTCCCTCACCTCTCTTGTCTCTCAGTCTTCTCCCTTTTCTTTCTGTCTGGGTCCTGAGTATATGCTCCATCTCCCTGCACAGAGGGGGTGCAGAGATTGGCCTTATCTCTTGTTTCCTGGTGCTCTCCTCCCCCAGCCCAGGCAATGCCTCCTTCCTAACAGGGTGTTGATTGACAGACTGGCTGGAGCAGAAACTCAGCCTTAATACTTCTCCTATCTCTTTCTTTAATTAATTTGATGTGTTTGGCATCACCTCTGCTGCTGGAGGAGTATTTTCTAGAAGGCAGAGGAGTGTTGGAGGCCTTGCTCCTTTTCCTTCCCTTCTCAAATAGACTAGTATTTCAACCTGACAGCTCCAGCCGGTCCTCTGGCTATGGGGCATTGAGTGTTTATTTTCCTGATGTTTTTATTCCAAAGTCTTTGCCAGGGTCATGTTGTTGAAATCTGCCAAGTGACAGCAGCCCCTGACCCTACTACTGAATCTGACACATTTTACAGGTACAGCTATTGTCAGAAAATTATAGAAGCCAAAGGCAAAAAAAAAAAAAAAAAAAGAGGCCTTGACAGGTCATCTTGGACATGCCCCTGTCTCTAGTCTAGTATCCATCCATTTCTGCTCAGGCAAATTAGAAAAGATTCAGTATTCAAAGTGCTACACAAGACGCCAGGCGTGGTGGCTCACACCTGTAATCCTAGCACTCTGGGAGGCCGAGGCGGGCAGATTGTTTGAGCTCAGGAGTTCGAAACCAGCTTGAGCAAGAGCGAGACCCCGACTCTACTAAAAATAGAAAGAAATTAATCAGACAACTAAAAATATATAGAAAAAAAAATTAGCCAGGCATGGTGGCACATGCCTGTAGTCCCAGCTACTCGGGAGGCTGAGGCAGAAGGATTGCTTGAGCCCAGGAGTGTGAGGTTGCTGTGAGCTAGGCTGACGCCACGGCACTCACTCTAGCCAGGGCAACAGAGTGAGACTCTGTCTCAAAAAAAAAAAAAAAAAAAAAAAAAAAAAGTGCTACACAAGGGAAAGATGTCACACTCTTCCATCCCCATTCCATTGCCTAGCAGCCCTCACCATCAGAATAGTATGTTTCATTACATGGACCCACAACCTCTCTTTTCTCATGTCAGTCACTTTTCACGTCTGCTGTTTCCAGAAAGAGGATGATGATGAATATGACCCACTATATACTTGAAAAAAGGAATTAAAAGATTAGAAATAATCCAGAGAGAGTGGACCAAGCGGTCATCCATGATGGATAACTTAATCTTCAACACAATCCCCCTTCTTTCCAAAGACCAGAGTGATTTCCAGACTGATTTAGCTGCTAACTGTGGACATCCCAAATCCTTCCTGGCTCACAATGGTCAGCAGGTTTCCAAGTCTGGATTAGTCTTAGTCCCAGATGTCAATGCTTTTTGTCTGCCCACATCCCACTCTCTGGCTCCTCCCCCAGCTCAGAGCCAGAGAGTGCTGGTGCCCTCAATAGTACACACATATGATAAGGGTGTATACACTGCCAAGCAACTGGTTGTAGTCAGGAAGAAAATGTTATCTGGTTAATCCATCCACTCGCTACCACATATCTGGACACTGGGAAGTAACCAATGAAGGACTGAAGTTTTCCTTTGTCAGATATAGACAGCCCTAAATCTTGTGGTTGAGCAGTGTCCACAGACAAAGCTGACTGCATCATTAACACTTCTTTTCTTCACTTGGCATGCTGTGTCTGCCAGGCTTTCTCCCCACCTGGTGACCCAAGGCTGGCCTGAGTGGCTTGGCATTCATTATAAAGAGAGATGCCAATGTCTCAAAATGCCAGAGAGTCTGGCAGGCAGCCTGACTATAAGGCAGCTGCTGTGATTTCCATAAGAGAGTAAGCAGAATGCAAAACAAAACTGCAGGAAGGAGGCTGCCCAGTTCCTGGTGTTGGCAGGGGCCAAAAAACAGGAATTCATTTCCTGAGAGTGAGTCTGGTCTATATATCCAGGGAATAGGATGGGGGAAATCTGGGTAAACCAATTCAAAGCAATGTATCCTCATCACTTTTGGAGACAGTGCTTTCATATCAGCCAATTTTGCAAGGGACCAAATGGGGCTGTTTCAATACAATCTAAAATGATTGGTAGTAAATGATTGGTAAAATTAATGGTGGTTCTTTACTTACATCTGGAAATAGATCAAACTGAATAATTCAGAAAATTTACTTAAAATGCTAAATTGTCCCTATCTATATTCTTGTCTATATGTCAGGTTTAAGCAATGAATTGTCAAAACTCTGCTTCATTTGGTGCTATGTAGTTTCCATTGCAATAGCCCTGATCTAGTTGGCTTATCTCCACAACTCAAATTGCTAGAAAATTGTTTGAGCCAGTCTCCCACTCTCTTCATCCCTTAAGCCCCTAGTGGGTCTGAAACAGCAGCTGAGTATAGGGGGAAGAAGAGAGACACAAGTTTAAGAAATTAAAAAGCCAAAATCATTCCTCTTTCTATCTACAGGCATTTAAGCTGAATGGGGCCTCCTAGAGTTTGAATCCAGGAACCAAGAAGGCTTACTCAACATCCACTGATATTTATAAAGGGTGAAGGAAGAAAAAAATTAAGTTGCACTTTGTTATTTAAAGAGGATGTAAATAAACTCAAAAATGTACAGTGGCTTAAACACAATAGAAGGTTATTCTTCCCTCAGGTAAAGTCCTAGGCAGATGATTTTTGTCAGTGGGCAGCTCTCCTCCACATGTGATTTGGGGATCCAGGGTCTTGCCCTTTGTGTCTGCACTATTCTCTGGGGCCTCATGGTCTGCATGCTGACAGAGGAAGAGGACAGAAAACATGGAATAGGAGGATAGGGACACCCCCCCACCAACAGTTAAAAGCTTTGGCCAGGAAATGGCACATACATTCCATTAATTAGAATTCAGTGACATGGCCAAAGATAGCTGGGGAATGCAGTCCCACTGTGGGCCCAGGAGAAGTGCTACCAAATTTGAGAGGAGCAGTTGCTATAGAGATAAGGAGTGGCCAGAAGATCCTCATGGAGTACCACTGTAGAAAGCATACTTGGGAGAGTCCTTCTTTCTTTGAAAGGAAGAAAATCACTCCCCAAAGGGAATTTTCTCCAGATAGCGTATGTTGATGGATGGTGGGGAGTCGAGGGAATGGGAGAGAAAGGAAGACTTCTGTGAAAGCCCAGGAGCAAAGGTGGCCACAGTCAGCTGCCTCATGAAGATGAACAAGACTCCTGTCACTTGATTACTGAGACCTTCTACTTGGAGGAGATTGGTTCCTTCTCCCAGTGGAACTTCCTTCCTCTTGTGTAATGAACATCAGCATGAAACTCCCAGGTCTCAGGGACTCTGGAAGTGAACTCAGCCCTTAAAAATCCTTTTCGATACTGAAAAAAAAAAAAATCCATCAAAATTTACCAGTGGACTCTGAAGCCAGTAAAATCCGTGAAGGCAGAAGAATTGCCTGGCCCTTCAACCCTAAATAAAATAAACATATTTTACATCAGATTAATTCCAAAACTGGATTTAATTTTTTTAAGTGCCTCATTCTGGTGGGATCAGAAGACACATCTGGCAGGGATGAGGTCATTACAAGAAGAGTTTGACTGTTTACAACAAAACACATCCGCCGCCCTTGAATTCTCACTCATAGTGAAGAGCAAACAGCTTCCCAGGAACCCGTCACGGAAGGCAAAGCTTCCAGCAACTCGATCCCCCCTGTTACCTATATTCTGGACCTCTAGCTCGCTATTAAAAATAAAAGGGCGTCTCCAGTCTCCCCCAGATGTACCGTTCTGCAGCGACGCTCACTACTTTACTCATGTCCATGCAGTGACCATTTTTCTCTCCTAGTTTCCACTGGAGTTTTATCTCAAGCACCCTCCCCTGCCCCATTTCCTGGGACTAGCTGGAACACATGCTGGAAAAACAAAACAGGGGAGAGGGGAAGGTCTGTCAAATTCCAAAGCGAAGTGCAGCCAAGGCTTCCTAAGTATGAAAAGGATTTGGGGAAGAAATAGCCCGTTAGTGTAAACCCTTAGGGGTTGAAATTACTCCCCTCTCCCCGAAATGCTATATGAAGAGGACCCTCCTCCCCCAAGTACCTTTGGCTGTGCAGCTCTGAGGGTTACAAAGTTGAAAAGTGCCTGAGTCAGTAACCCCTCAACTCATTCCAGCCGTTCCTTCTAGCCAATCTACAAAAAAGCCGGGTCTGAAGACTTTGAAGGTCTGGGGGACCCGTGCTGCGCCCCGGCGGGAGACCTGCGGGCTCAGCTTGCGGGGCTGCGTCCAGTTGCCACCGCCCGCCAGCCACGCGGCCGCCCGAAGCTCCCGCACTGCCTCGAGAGGGGTCTGCGCCTAAAGGCTTTTGGGGGCGGTAGGTCTTTCAAGGGTGATTTCGGGAAAGTGACTCCCCACCGCCTCACTTGGAGACTTTGTAGCGGGACCCAGCTCCCGGGGAGGGGAGGGAGGCGTTGGGCAGATGCCCGGCCCTAATGCGGCGCCAACACACACAAGTTCCGCTAGGAATGTCTGGAAGTACAACTTTCTCCCCAATTGATTTTTTTTTTTCCCTGTAAGTGTATTCCCTTCAAAAAAACAAAGACGTGGACAGGCAGGCGCCACCCCGTCTGGAAGCTGAGGTTTGTAACTGTTGCAGATTTCGTTTGGTTCAAGTTAAGAAAATAATGGTCGCCCAGTCCCAGGCCAGGAGCGTGGGGACTTCGGTCTCTGGACTATGCAAGCGTCTGCGGATCTCTCCCAGAGAGGCATCCTCTCCCAGGTGCCTGAGGCTTAAGGAAGGTGCCCTGGAAGCACTGAAGTGCAAGTCCCTGCCGGGACGGACGGAGAAAAAGCCCTCAGCTCCGCTGCCCACATCCCTCCCAGTCTCCGCTGTGGGGCAGGCAGGAGAAGGCGAGTCCTCAGCCGAGAGCTCCCGGCGCAGCTCCTGCCATTCCCTCCGCCTGATTTCGGCTGAAGGAGGTAGTCAGTTTTCGGGAGCAGAAAAGCCGCTGGGGAATCAGACGGAAAGGCAATATTCCTGAGCTCTTTGAACGGCCCTGGTAGAGAAGAAAATTAAGCAATGTAACTAATCTCTGCAGTAAAAATCTGGAGCGAGATTATGACCTCATTGGCTTTTCCGCTGAGGCTTCCCGAGAATAAACCTGCACGTTAGAGCTGGTTTGGTCCCGGAGTGCACGGAAAGGTGCCTTTTCGGCCTTGAAAAGTTGAGAGGGGGACTGTCCTCCGCAGCGGAGTGCATGGAAAGGTGCCTTTTCGGCCTTGAAAAGTTGAGAAGGGGGACTGTCCTCCGCAGCTTTCGATATTTGAAGCTGAAGCTACCAAGTAAAGGTCGAAGAAATGGTGAAGGAGATGCCGAAGAGGGTTTTCTTACTGTCCTAGGTGTATGTAACCAAGGTAGATTTTGAGGTTATTACAAATACATTCCCTGTTCACATAGCGTGGAGTATTCTTCAGGCTCCACTACGTGGGAGTGGGTCACAGGCTTAAGGTCCTCCCTGGGGGTGAAGGTGGGAAACTATATTCCATCATTCTAAAAAGCATCCTGAAAATGTAATCCTGAAAGAATTCGGACAATTTTTCTCGCTTACCTTTTCCTTATTTGAATAATTCAGGAAAAGGCAAATTCTGATTGTTTGTGGAGACTCATCATTGCTGGAGAGGAACAAGAGAGAGAGAAATAAGGAAAATCTAGTGGAGAACAGTGCAATGTGCTCCGAGATGGTGAAATGGGTCCTCTGTGCATTTTTCCTGGTGTAAATGGACAGAATCTGCCTTCCTGGACATTGTTTCCTGGAGGATATTGTTTCTGTTGCTAAAAGGTGTACAGCTGGCTCATATTATCAAAAGATATATGTGTATGTGTGTATATGTATGTGCATGTATACATATATATGGAGAGAGAGAGAGTGTGTACAAGGGATTTCTACTTATGTCAATGGAAAATGTATTTCTTGGTTGGAATAATATTTGGGCTCCATGTTGTTTTCCAGAATGATTGAAGCTGGGTAGGAGTAGCCCCTCCAAATAGTCCTTAAGTTGAATATGCACTTACAGAGTGAAATTGGGGCATCACCCCACACAGCCTTCAGGTGAAAACTCAATTTGAAATTACAGATTCAAATCCATATTCCAGGTGCACTGAGCCTAGCATCCAAGCTACGCTGTCCAGTTCAGAGTGAGCCCTGAGAAGCCAGCCTGGAGACCAGAGGGGATGTTTCTGGACTTAGCCAAAAAACCCACTTCCCTAATGCCTATACCCAGAGGGCCAGACCCTTAGAGGATCAAGGGAGCAGTCATCTTTGGGGGGTGAGAGGATTGGTTGGGTTTTCTTCTTCCCAGGATGAATTATATTTGGGAAACTTTTTTCAAGGGTGGGGCTAAACTTTGAAAGGTAGCCATTCTGCTTTTCTTACTGACAATGTTTGGAAGGAGAAATTCACCATGGTTTATGATCCTGTCCCTACTATTTAAAGTACAAAGCATTCTCAAGATAAGATTTAATATAGGAAATTTGTAGACTTGTACTGCACCAAGTTTAGAAGCAGATTTAAAATACGTCCAGCTATGTGTAGATATTGTTATCATGAGCTTCTGTTTAAGACATAACCATGCCATTTCATATGATTATATTCAGCAAATGGTAACAAATACACAGCCACACAGAAATTGATACTAAGATTCCTAACATTGAATAATTTGCTTTTCTCCTTTACCATTATGCCAACTAAGATTTGAGGAGTTTGTGCTCACGGCTTTTATCCCTCTGGCCCCCATCCTTCCCACCACCTCCCACCCCACCCCTCATCTTTTTTTTTTTTTTTTTTTGAGCCTGGGATTCACTCAGTCTTTTCTGAGAAATCTTTTTAGGTGTATGATTATTTTTCTTAACCACTTCTCTACTCCAAGACTGGGCATGAGGAACAAAAAATTGTTTGTTTCCCCATTTGGGAGGAGCCCTTTCCTCATGGAGCAGGGGACAGTGGGGGAGAAGTGAGGGAAAGCTGATTCTTGGTCTTGGCAGTGGATGTTGCCCACAGAAATAGGCAGTCAGGGTGTGTCCCTGTAGATAAGCACAGGAGCCCTTGGGGGCACAGGGACCTAACTCGCGACACCCCCACATCTGTTCACACAAGCACACTCAGGAATGCCCAGGCACTCGAGTTAAGTCCGCCCCTCTACCCACACGCCCAGAGCTCTCAGGGCCCACAAACAAACGTACCCACCTGTGTGCTTGGCTATAGGTGCCCATAGAGTGCACAAGTGCATCAGTCAGGAATACGTGTGTGACCGTGCCTGCCTCGCTGGATCTGCTCTGGCGCCCAGGAGTGGAGAGGGCGCTTCCCAAGACGGGCACTCACCCCGCTGTGCTCCGTGTCAGCCATTTATTGTCTTGTGTGCGAGCGGCTTTCGCCAGAAGCTTGGTCCAGCTTAGTGAAATAAAATACTAGATAATTACCACATGGGGAAAAAAAATTTTAAATCAGCATATTCAAAATAAACTAAGGAACTCTCTGTCTGGGGAGCAATCCAGAGAAAAAGAAAGAGGAGGAGTTAGATGCTAGCGCCGAGTTCCTGGCGGAGCAGGCGGCTGTGCCTCCTCAGGCTGAGCGGCATCGCCATCGAGGCTCCGGAAGTGACCTGAATCTCCCAAAATCCGTGGGAGAAAATTGCTGCAAAAGAACAGTGCCAATGCTAGGGTTCTACCGAGTTTGGAGAGATGGCAAGTTGGTTTCGGGAGCACAATTCCCATAAGTGGCGCCTAAAGGAAAAATGGACCTTAGAATTGCATACAGCAAACTTGCTCCTGGTTATTCTCAGACGTGGTGTCTTTATTCTCTCCTAAAAATGTAATTTAAAAAAAGCATCTCTGCACTGACATATGCCTGACTACCACTTCCTCTTAATAGCTAACCGCATCAGGAAAAAAATAATAATGGAGATAGATTAACATACACGTCAATGCCAACATGTATTTTTACCCACAGAAGTATATGGGTCCACCACCGCCCCCCCTTCTCAGCAGGGGCATAAAGACAATCAAAGGCTTTAAATTTTCTTAATTAAACATTGTTAAGTTGTCATATTCAAGGAAAATATTTTTAAAAACAAAAAAATTTAAAAGATTACATAATTATATGGATATGGGTATCTGAGGGCGCATATTTTATGTCAATATTTATCTAAAGTTCCCTTAACACCTAACAAAGCATATATCACACACTTTCTTGTCTAGAAATGAAAAGTCTATAATCATTGAGAGAGGAACAAATTTGTATTACTTCTTCGGAGGGAAATTCCATAAAGCAAGCACTGAAAAGAGGGTTACGAATACTTTAAATCACAAATACAGATTGCATCAGAAAAGGATTTTCCCAACACCTAAGAGTAGGAGGAAAAATTGCACAAGGTTCCCTCCTCCTGCACCTTAAGAATTGCATCCTCTGTGAAACATGAGGATGTTCTTTTTTCCCATCTATTTGCTTATAATGGCTCAGCCTAGGGAGAGATGACTGCCTCTGAATAAAGCAGGGGTTTGATAGATTCACAGAGTCTTTCTCAAGCTCTCATTTGAACCCTGTTTTCTTTCCTATCATGCCCACCCCATCAGCCTGCCCCAACTAACACCCCTGTTGTGACACCCACAAATGTCTCCATGCTGCACAAGCACAATGCACACATGTTCCCCAGCAAGTGCACTGTCCAAAAGCCAGGACTCAACAATCATGTTCTCCAGAAATGCTAAAGGCCATCAAGTTCAAGGAGCCTGGAGTGGTCTCTATGCCTGAAAAATATTTCCTCTTATCTGAGTTAAGTTATCTCTGACTATGAAAGTGACTGCAGTAATCTTTGGAAAGAGAGAAAATGGATGTCCCATCTTCCTTTCTAGTCCTTTAAAATTTGCCAGCTTTGCTGCATGTACAAGGCAACACCACAGCTAAGAGAAAAAAGTGCCTCTGTATACTCCCTAAAGAAGAGGAAATTTGGATGAAAGGGAGGAGGCAGTAAAGGAGAGAAAATTTAACATCCCCCCACCCCAAGGATATCAAAATGATAGTTTCCCTCCAGTCACCAAAACTGCACCAAATTATTTCTTTTAAAGAAGACTTAATTAATTACCACCAGCAGGAATCCTACCCCAGATACCCAGAAACACAAGCTCCCTTCTGCCTTTTTGTTCCGTAGATCCCAACGAAGGTTGGTCATTTTAGCAAAATGTAGTTTCTTTTCCCCCTTTAGTTGAGCCTTGGGTCTTCTTTCTCTTTTGGAGATGGGGGAATTAAATTTTCTTTCTTCTGAGACATCTTCTGAGGGTCCTTTAATTTCTTGTGTTCTGCTCAACGATTTTCAGATTAGAATGTGGTTTTGCTGGGACTGCTGAAGGTATCTGGTCATAGGGAGAACTAGGCTGTGATCCATTTAGGATATAATTTTTCCTCTTCCCCGTGATGGAATACACACACTCTCTCCACTCTCTGCCTTTGGGACCCCACCAAATTCCAGTTCCCACATCTTGATGGCACCAAGGAGGTCCCTCACCTCCTTAGAGATGAAATGCCCAGTTCCTCAGCTATGACTTTTATATTTAGCATTCTTTGGGGCAGGTTAAACAGTCTACATTGACCCAGAGGAATGCTGTATTGGGGCTCACAACCCCTCCTTGCCCTGAGAAAATGTTATTTTCCATATTTTTTAAGTAGCTGAAACTCTTTAAAAAGAAAAAATATAGAGTGGCTGGTGTGCTTCCCTTCTAGGAGCCCCAACCTAAACTTTAAAAGATGGAGGAAATGATCGAAAGTGATAAATACCTTTTTCCAGGCATTTGGGTTTGTTGGCTTTCTGACCAAAAGGGGCCTTTGTTAGATCTCTGTGAGGAAGCCAAATTCAGCCCCCAGCAAACACTCCTCCACCTCTTCCCAACCCCCCTCAGCTCCCTTGTCTAACTTGAAAATGAACTTGGACTTCCCTCTCAGACAGGCCCTAAAACCAGGAGAGATTTTATTTGTCTGTTTCTGAAGGGCTTCCTAAAAGGGGGAGGTATCTTGGGGGAAGGGAAAGGGACAGAGGACCCTTTCCCCCAGTAGAGGCTGGGGTGGGGGTAGGAGCTCTGAGGAAGCCAGAAGCAGGGGCAGAGATACTTTGTTAATTTCTTAACTCGTGTTTGTTCCCTGAACTTCTTTTGTGAATGAAGGGTAAGGGGGGGGCGTCAACTGACAGACTGAGATATTGCCCAAACAGAAAGGCGGGTAGGAGGGTGAGGATTAGAAAAGGGCTGGGGAAGGAGTGTATGGAGGGGGGTTGGGGAAGGGGCTCTGTGTTGAGCTTGGTGGGGCAAGGAGGAGGGGAAGCTATGAAAGAAAGAGGGCTGGGGTTGGGGGCTCTGGGAGGCCACTGGAGGAGGCTTCCTGACAGTTCCCCCATGGAAGGGGCCACCTGACTTCCCTGACCAAACCCTGTGCACCACCAGGCAGAGGTTGCAATTAGGGGCAGGCTGGAGGAGAATGCAGGAAAAGATTGGTGATGGCCTAAACCCTGACACCTGTATAGATCTCTGCAGAGCCAGATGGGGAAAAGTTTGAGATGGTCCCCAAACCTCAACCAGCACTGCGAGGAGTCCTAACTAGGCAGCAGAGAGGAATGGATTCCCTGATATCTAAAACAGGGAAGTAAGTGGGGCCTGGAGGAAGGCAAGTTTGGATTTGAGCGCAGAAAACTCTGAAACGAGGAGCAAAGTGATGCCTCAGCCACCCTGGTCCCATCTCAAGCTGGGGGCCTAGGGAGGGAGAACAATAAAGATGGAAGATGCCAGAATGGCAGCCGCTGTCCAGGAGGTGAGTTTCCAGGCTGGGAGAAGAGGCCTGCTGGCCCTCCTCTGAGGTTGGACTGCATGGGGTGGAGAGGTCAAAGTAGAGCAGGTTCCAGAGGGATCCAGGAGCCTGGGAGGTGGCATCCATGTCTGCATGCTCCTTGGCTGCACTGATTTGGAGCCCAGAGACTAGAGGGAAAGAGGAAAGGAGGAGACCAGGAAGGGCCAGGGAGCTGCAGGATCAGCCACTTTTATTTCCTTCTCCACCAATATCACCCTTTGCAGCCCACCAGGAATTTTCTCCCAGTGTGCTCGAGGGTCTTCCTATTCAGACATGCACTCAAGGGTGCCCCCTCATAGCTCCTTTCTGAACCCCCAACCACTTCCTATAAGCGGCCTCTCGATCTCAAGCATCCCTTTCTTTCCTGGATAGCTCAGGCCCTATCTCCTCTGTCCTCCACAAATCTTTTCCATCCTCAAGCCCAGACCCTGGGCAGGAAAGGGCCTCCAAACTCTTTGCTTGCCACACAAGGCCCCCAGTCTGGGCCAGAATCCAGACCCCATGGTGATGAGGCTCTTTGTTCTCCTACAGGCTTAACCCACCCCCTCCTTTTTTAAAACTGGAATTTCTCCCATTAAAAAAAGGGGGGGCAGGAACTTCAGGGATTCAAGCCTTTTTTTTTCTCCCCCTGGGAATATGGAGGAAATAGAGAAGAGGGAGGTAGGGAGGGAAATCATCTGATGCCTAATTTTCAGAGGAGAAATTTGGGCATTAAATGAGGGACACAGCAACCCCATTTCTTTCATCCTTTTTCCTAGTCCAGTATTCAAGCTATACCCAGCCCTTGAGTGTGTGCATCAGGTTTGCACCTTCTGGGCGGCCACTTTGTGTTTAATACAAGTGGGCCAGGATCTACATCCCTCAACTTCAGAAAGACAGACATTTGCTTCTTCATTTTCCTATATGTTCCTGGGGAATGTCTTTGAGTAGGATAAGCATGTAAATTAAAAGTGTATACAGACAGCTTTATTTGCATATAGAGGATTTAGGCAGAGAGCTGGATATCTTTATGAACACATTTGGGCTGTTTCCACGGGTCATGTGCTGAAATAGTGCACGCAGCCTGCACACGTCCCCAAACCCACAGGCACGCGTGCGCACACACGCGCGCACACACACACTTCCAGTGAAAAGGCACATTAAATATCTACTTTATATGTTGGAGTATTTGAAAGAAAAAATTTCAGAGTTGAACTTAGCTGGGAGCTCGGTTCACGAGAGGAAGCTGAGGGCAGAGTGGCTCCTGCCGCTCGGCGGTTGCAGATGTCCCTTTGAAAAGGCAGCCCAGAGCCGAACCAGGGCTTCCCGACCGGGCCGAGGGGCCATTTTCCATTTTCCTTCGGTATAATTACATGCTCCGTCTTTCCCCCCACACCAGCAGCTCAGCTAGAGACCAAGAAGCCACATTCCTTCTCATTTCTCTTGATTTTCTCTAAACTTCATCCGCAGTCAAGCCCCGTCGCCTCATCCCCGAAGCCGGCGGGGCGAGGCGTGGCCGGTGGCGGGGGGTGAGCGCGCCCTGCAGCCGAGGGTTTCAGCGCCCGGCTTTCTAGGGCGGGATCCCTTCGGAGATGTAATTACTACGTTTCCAGTGGTGCATACTCTCCTGGAGTGTTTAATTTGATTTTGTTTGTGTCTCAGCAAGATCCACATATTTTTCGGGGGAGGGGGGAGAAGTGACCCCAGGCTTAAAGTTAATTAACCAACAAGGCTTTACTTTCCACCGCCCGCCCGCAGGCACTTGCATCGGCGCCTGCCTCCCTGATCCCGGCGCGCCCCAGACTTGGAGCCTGCGTTTGCAGGCGCGGAAAGGTCTTGGGGAACCAAGCGAACGAAGAGGAAACAGTTCAGAGCATGTGAACTTCCCCAGCCGATTTTAGCTCCCTTAGCCCCAACTTTCTCTTCCAGCCTTTCCGCTTCCCCAAGTCGCTGGAGGGGCGGGTGGTTGTTACATCTTAGGCTGGTCTTATTGACGAAGGGGACTTTGGTTCCCTCTCTTTCCTCTCGTCTCTAAATTTTGGCCTCTCAGTGCCCCTAATAAATGGAATTGTAAAGTTGCCGGGTTAATTAAATCTATATCTCATTGCAATAGGAATAGTTAATGCCCTTATATAAACCTGGAAAAGAACATACTATTAATTTTATTTATTGCTGGGCCGCCCTGCACCCAGATCCTTTCCGCCGTTCTGCCCCTACTCCCAAAGGCTAGAGGGATGTGTCTTTGGGTCCCAGCCCACGGGAGACTCGTCTGGCGTTGGGCCCGACCTGGGAGGGAGTCCCAGGAACCGGGTAGGGGTTTCAGGCCCTTTGTTTCTCCCGGCGGCCCCACAGAGCCCACTCCGCGGCGCCCCGATTCTCCACCGGGGCGCAGTACTTCGCAGGAGGGGAGGCCAGGCCTCCGCGCCACCTCTAAGACTCGAGGCTGGAAAAAGGCAGACCTCC
>NW_012135081.1:4619015-4690771 GCF_000956105.1 Propithecus coquereli
CCCACCCACCCCCACCAGCCAGGCCCCAGGCAAGGGGGCCAAGGTCACACGAGCCAGTCTAGTCTTGGCCAGGCCGTGTTTGCTCTCCTCATTTTACCTTGACCTTGGACTCCAGCAGCAGTATAACCAGTTTCGTAGCCCATCCGACTCCCAGCAAGACCCCACCTTCCACTTGGCTCTTCTCTCCTCGCCCCACCATCATTGCCCCCAACACACACTTAGCAGCCCTGCTTATGTTCCAAACCTCTCTGTGTTGCATTTTTCCTCCTACTGTCAGCCCAGCCCGCAGCCTGCCTTTTGAACTCTGGAGCTGACCCTTCTGGATGAGGATCGCGCTGATAAGAATTGTGTTTCTTATCCTAACGCACCGACCGGGCGCTCTCAACCGTTAAACACCATCTTCTCCCTATAGGGAGGAGGGAGGAGGCCTTGGTGGTCTCGGCGCAGACCTGGCCATTTGCTCTTGGGTTTGAGGGGTCCAGTGGGTCTGGCTTGGCAGGGGGCTACTGCGTGGCCACAGCCTGTGCGCTATCTCGCTAGGAGCACCCAGCATTTAAAACCTGTGGCAGCCGCAGGAAAGAGGGAGATGCTGCAGCCCGTCTCCTCTCTTATTTCTGTCTCTTTATTACCTCTTCTACTAGGGAGGTCCTGTGCTGAAAGAGAACTTGGCTCAATTCCACAGAGATGCTGCCCCAGAAATGGGTGACTCTACTGATGCCCCTGACAAGTCAGGAGATTGAGAGGAAAGATGGGGGGGCAGGGGATTGAAAAATCAGTAACTTGGTGTCAATCTTTTCTTCGATATAGGGGCAGTTTTAGAGCATAAAAATATTCAGCACCAAAAGGGAGTGACTCAAGAAAGCCGTGGAAACTAGAGTGAGGTTGTTCAGCTGGGAACTGCATCGGTCTGGGCTCTCTCTGGCCCCTGGGCTCTCACAGCAGGGCTCAACCCAGGCCGCTGATGGCAGAGGTAGGTCCGGCGGGGCTGAGGTCGGACTCCTGGGGGTCCCCCAGAGTTGCACCAGGGAGAGGTCCCTCCAAAGGGCAGACCCAATTCTCTCCCATTCTCCACGTTTTCTTTTATATATCTATATGTATCCAGAGCTTTTAGCTTTTCCGAGACCAAATTCTCCTTCCCAACCCCATTTCTTTGAAAAATTTCACCCGAAGATTTTATTTCTATTGCATATTGAGATATCAATCTTATATTGCCATTTCCCTCCTTTTATCCTTTCTCCATTTCCTGCTGAGAGTATGTCACCGCTTCGCAACCCTTCATCCAGTGTGTTAGAGTCTGTATTTGGGGGTTATCATATCCCCCAGTCCTCTCCGCTCCGCTTGAGGAAGATGCACTAGCGAGGTAGAGAAGAGGATCCTTTTCAGACAACTAGGGCTTTGGGGAAAGTGGCTGAAGGTCCGAAGTGGAAACACAGTTCCCGCATCAAAGACTCGCCCTGTGGCATCGGCATCAGTTCTTTCCAGCCACGAACTGGAGGGGAGCCTGCCAGGGCCAGAGCGCTCCTGTCTGTTTTCCAGTTTCTCCATTTATTATTTTGTAAAACCCGGTTTCTTCCCCACCCTTAGCTCCAAACCCCAATCCAGAGACTTGGGCAGTCACAGTGATAGATTTGGGGGTAGGGGTCTGTCTCTCTTGCGCATCCTAAGCCTAGGGGGAGGCGCCCAGTTACAGTCCACTCCTCCCTAGATCCCTTTGCGTCGGCCAAATTCAGCCTCCCCCTCCTCCTTCTCTCTCCCGGGGGCTTGCCAGGGGGCGGCGCCCTGTCCCTTTAAATCTCCCAGCTCCCTCCTCCTTTGCCCTTCCTGAGAGCCAATCAGCAGAGACCTTCTTCTTTTCGCCCCGCCCCTCATAGTGGGGAGGGAACCCCAGGAGACTCGGCGAGGGCATCACGTGCGCGGACAGCGTCACGTGGGCGCAGGAGGGGTGCTAAGGGGAGAGGGACGGGAGCCGGCGGATTTCTTAATGAAGTGTCTCCGCATGCGTAGAGGGAATGTGGGGAGGGAGGTGGACGCTCCAGGAGGAGGAGGAGGAGGAGGAGGAGGAGGAGGAGGGGAGGGGTGGAGAGGAAAGGGAGGAGGGATGGGGGAGGGGAAAAGGGAGCGAGGTGTCTCCCCAGCTCGCTGCCTCAAGCAAGTGGAGTTTTTAAAAAGCTCCAGCAGATCATGTCATGACGACTTCGCTGCTCCTGCATCCGCGCTGGCCGGAGAGCCTTATGTACGTCTATGAGGACAGCGCGGCGGAGAGCGGCGGCAGCGGCGGCGGCGGCGGGGGAGGCGGCGGCGCGGGCGGAGCGGGGGGCGGCTGCAGCGGAGCGAGCCCTGGCAAAGCCCCGAGCATGGATGGTCTGGGCAGCAGCTGTCCGGCCAGCCACTGCCGCGACCTGCTTCCGCACCCGGTGCTGGGTCGCCCGCCGGCTCCCTTGGGCGCGCCTCAAGGCGCCGTCTACACGGACATCCCAGCCCCTGAGGCGGCGCGCCAGTGCGCCCCGCCGCCCGCGCCCCCCACCTCGTCCAGCGCCACCCTGGGCTATGGCTACCCATTCGGGGGCAGCTACTACGGTTGCCGCCTGTCGCACAACGTGAACCTACAGCAGAAGCCTTGCGCCTACCACCCGGGCGATAAGTACCCAGAGCCGTCGGGCGCCCTGCCCGCTGACGACCTGTCCTCCAGGGCCAAGGAGTTCGCCTTCTACCCCAGCTTCGCCAGCTCCTATCAGGCGATGCCCGGCTACCTGGACGTGTCGGTGGTACCCGGGATCAGCGGGCACCCGGAGCCGCGTCACGACGCGCTCATCCCCGTCGAAGGCTACCAGCACTGGGCTCTCTCCAATGGCTGGGACAGTCAGGTGTACTGCTCCAAGGAACAGTCGCAGTCCGCCCATCTCTGGAAGTCTCCCTTCCCAGGTAAGGAAGGGGCCTGAACGCTGCCGCCGCCGGGGACCCCTCCCCGCCCTGCCTGCCCCGGGGCTCCGCGCCCCAGCCACAGCCACCCCCGCCGTCTGGCTCCGGCGCGCCCGCTCGGCTGGGCTGCCGATGGAGCCGGCCGGGCGAGCTGCGCTGAGGAATGCGCCCGGGAAGAAATCTGCTCCGACACGTTCCCTGGAGCTGCCGGGCGGAGAGTGAAGCAATCACAGGCGCCCGAGCGCCGGGCCGCGGGCTCTGCTCGGTCGGTAGCTCATCTCCTCCCCCTCACGCTCCAGCCTCACACCGGGCTCCTGGCCCCAAAGCCCGCTTCCAGCCAGGGATGGGGGTGGGGTGGGCCTCCAGTGTCTTGGAATCCAGGACAAAACCCTCAACCCACCGAATAATCGGGGGCGGGGGCGGATAAGAACCCCCACTTTCTTTGCCTGAATTTACAGGATCGGTCAGGCACTAGATAGTATTTTTTTAACTAGGGGTCTAATTTGCCATAGTCTACAGAAATGCAGGATTTCTTTTTTCTTTTCTTGATTTATTTTTAAAAATCGACCACGAATTTCTTGATTGTTAAGGGAGAAGAACTAACATCTCTCAAGAGGGAGTGGAGAGAAGGGAGCTCGAATCCCTCTCTTGGAATGTAAAATGTTCTCTGGTATACTAAGCTCCAATCCTATGGACGTTTCCTCTGCCAACTCTCCCAGATACGGCCGAGAGAGTTAGTTATCCGTGCCCCAGACACAGAAAGAGGGATGTGGGCATGAGAGGTGGGGGATCCAGGCCGGTGCTGCGGACCCCTTGGTCTTATCGGGCTTTGTATGGGAGGGGAGAGCTTACTGATGTCCAGTTCCCTCTCTTATTGAGGCTATCCCTGAACAAGAAAGGATCCTGCAACTCCCACCACTACTCAGGGGGAAAGACTGGTCCCAGATTTTCCAAAACCACATCAGGAACTTCAGATTCCACCCTGCGCTGAGAAATCAGGATTCAGGGTCTAGGAAATTTGAGTCTATTCTCCCTGTAAACAGAGCTTAGTGGGAGAGGGTCCTCCTTTCTGATGCCTACAGTGCGGTGGGGGGCAACCACAGATGTCTCCACATACTGCCCAAAGAGCCCCCCAGCTCCACATACCAGGCTGTTTTCATTGGAAAGCATAGACCCGAAGACCTCCTGAGGGTGGGCCTCAAATTCCTCTGCACCCGGGACTGAAGGTGGAGGTGGGTGGTGAAAAATCACTGAATGATGTTAGAGAGTGTAGCAAATAACATTCTTGTAAATATTATGAAATTACTTAGTATAATACAACTCAGTACCAGGGTGTGATCCACCCTCAGTACCCCATTTCTGACTGCCAGAATTAAGGATGGTATGATTTTAGTACGTGGTATCATGCATTGCCTACTTGGCATTGGCTGTAATTTTTTATAATATGATTTTGTATTAACTACCTAATATGAAACACATAACAACACATTTCTAGAAGTTAGGCAATTCATATGTATATATACAATAATATATAATAGACAGATGGCTCCTTAATTGTTCATTTTGCCAAAATAGAAAGCTCCTTAAGAGATGGGGATCCAGCAGGAATTCGGGGACGGGGACTGATATAGTCCATGCCAAGGGACCAAGGGTCAGGGGAGCAGATGCTTATCAGAGTCCCTGTGTGTGGGGGCACAGGCCTAGAGCAATGGGCAATGGGTTTAGAGTGAAGAAGTAGAAGAGAAAGCGCTGCTCTGGCATCCTGTGTGTGCATGTGGAGTGGGGTGGGGATGAAAGATTGGGAAGAAATATCTTTGAACAAAATAAGCATCTCAAAGATTCCCAGGGAAAAAAATGCCACTTAAAAATAAACACTTTTTGATCACAGCTTCCTAGAGAAAAATATCTTGGAAATAAAAAAAAAATACAGCCCAATTGAGATTTAATACACTTGCAAATTATGGCATGGAAATGGATATAAAACCCAGTGTGCCTCAGAAGCTATGTGCTCACACATTCCCTGCCTGGAAATAGAATTGGGCTGGTGTATTCAGTGAGAGCAGAGGTCCAGGCAAGAGGCAGATGAACAAGAAATTATCTTCAGACACCACCCTCCATCTTTCTACCCACTCAGAGATCTTTTAGAAGTAGTGAGATTTCCAGATAACTCTGTCTATGCAATTGTGGTTTGTTCGGCAACATCTAGGTATAAACACTGCTGTCTGTCTTCAGCGCCTCTGGCTCTGAGAAACCTCATCTATGGCAGTCTGGGCTGGTGTGGGAGATGGAGGCAATTGTTCGGCAAGATCCAGATAATTAGGGCTGAGATGTGTTGTGGCTTCTTCCTTCTCCCAATTATACAGACCCTTCCTTCACTGCTGTTTTTTTTTTTTCCCTCCTCCATATGATCAGTGTAGACACTTTTTTTTTCTTTTGACAGAGAGGAAATTTCAGGAGAGAATCAGAGAGGGGGAAAAAGAAAGAGAGATGGGATTGGGGAGAGAGAAAGAGGGAGAAACAGTGGGCTCTTTGGACCATACTAAAAGTCCCTAGTGACAAGCCTTTGAATTTTGGTTGAGAAGAGCAGCTGGCTGGATTTCTAGCTAGACAAGATATTCTTCAGAGCCCAGAGCCCACTTGTGGGGGTGGGCGGTCAAGAGTGGGTGGGCTGTGGGAAGCTGTACACAGCAGCCCCTCGGCCCTAAGAGAAAGCTATGGCAGAGAATTGATACGATTTATTCACTCTTCAAGATGTCTGTTAGGCTCCTAGGTATCGAGTGGGTTGTGTATGTGATCGTGAGGGAGACTAGGGAAGGGACGATTGTAAAATTAATACCCAAGTCCCCATTCACTTTAGGCAGTATAGACAGAACTCAAGGTCTAAGCTACCAGATGTTCCCATATCTGTATATCCCACTTCCTTTCCAGACAAGGCAGCAGACAATGAAAGGGGGCTTCTTTGAGAAGGCAAGGCTGGAGCTATTTCCCCAAGAGGCCAAAACAATCTGCAGTTTGGTCTGATCCATGAAAAACTTGACCAGATCAATCCTTGGCATCCCATAGAGAAAAATAACCAGTTCGGACCAGTTGTCTGCTTCTTTTATAACTGATTTTTTTAGGGTTGTGTTGATTAAACCTCATTAGAAATATAGAGTTGGAGTTTAGGGAATGAAAATTGGGTAGATAATTGTGAGAGTTTGCAGAAAGTGAGGTAAAAAATTAGGGACAGTTATCTGGTTAATTCAGAAACTAAAACCCACCTTTATTCCCCTTTACTCTCCAGGGAAAGGGAGGTGTTTTAATGCTGGGTTATACCAGGTGGGCTGTTTCCATTTAAAACTTACTGTATCGTTATGTTAAAAGTCAGAAGAATCTGAGTTTAAAATCTGGCTCTACCAGTTAAGTTATTTTACCCCACTCTAAGCTTCAGACTCCTGAACTTAGAAAGCAGGTTTAATAAAATAAGCCTGAAGAAATGTTCTGAAGATTAAAAACTAAAACTGATGGTATCACTACTTACCCTCTTTATTGTATTCTTGTCCCCAAATCATCAATTTCTGGAATAATGTTTACATCTATAAGAATAAAACAAATTTGAGAAGTGAGAGATTTAAAAACAAAAGATCTTGTTCAGAAAAATCTGTTTTAACCTAAAGGATCTTATCTGTTAAAATGAAGTTGTTTTGTTTTTCAGATTTTTAAGAAATGTTGACTTATTCATACAGAGGCAGAGAAAAATGCCAAGTCCAACAATTTTCCTGAGAAATTGTCACTATGAAGACAGCAAACCAAGCCGTTGGAACCTGTCTCTCCCATTTTGTTCCTGAGTACTTTATTTCCCCCTGCATTTCATTGTGACTGCTTTTCTCTCCATCCTGTATAGACAAGAGTTCCTGGGAGAGAGCAGACCCAATTGGGATGAGTGCAGGGAAGGTGTTTTGTGAGGGTGGGGTGGGAACAAACATTTCAGGAAGAACTTTGTGTCCTTGCTGTGAGCTGTGCCCAATAGTTCCAAAAGGAAGTAGGGATGAAGGGAAAACCCCAAATATTCAGTCCTTCTCATTAGCTTCTGCCAGAAGTCTAATAATTATATGGGGAAAAATGAGGGCTGAGTTATTCCGATAATTCCCCACTTCCCCTTGAAAGTGTTGCTATGTCCTTTTATTGACAAGGGTGAAGGTGGAGTGGAAGATGGGGTTATAAGGGACATATATTGGTTTTAGTTTCTGTGAAATTCTCAGAACCTGAAGAAACTGAACTGGTGGTTGGTAGTGGTTGGGATGACAAGGTATTTAGGGCTTAGGGTTAGGGTTGGTGCATGGAATGTAGACAGTTTCCTTCAGCCTTGAAGGAATGGAGAGGGAGAGAGTTGGAACAGAATTTGCTGTTCTGGTGGGACTGATGTGGAGCCCCTACTTCCAGGGACGTGACTCCCTGTGTCTCAAGGCCAGGACCTCCCACTTTGGGTGTTGTGAGGTGGTCCACTACATAGGGCCCCAATTCCTAGAGTGATTGCCACCCCCCCGCAGGCTGGCTTCACCTGGACGCTTTTCTTCTATCTGTTGGTGCCTTGGGTCACTAGTGCCTCAGATCCCTAGTGCAGGGCTAGTGCCCAAAGGCATGAGGACCCATTTGGTGGTCTGTGCCCATTGAAGTTGACTCCCTCCTTGCCATGCCCTCCCCAAAACATACAACAGAGCTCCTTTCTCTGACACTGGAGTAGAGTATAAGCTGATAGGCATTTCAATGACCTGCCTGCAGGAAGAAGGGATTTTTCTGAATACCTGAAACCCTACAGGCTGGCAGGCCAGGGTAGAATGGGGGTGAGGGGCTCTAAGGATTCAAGGATCCCAATAGCAAGGTTGTGAAGAGCCACATTGGAGCCTGAAACAAAAGGAAAAATCAGTTAATACTGATCCTGTGTTTATTTTAAAAATTGATATTTTGTTTATCATGGATTTTTTGCATTTGTTTTGAATTTTTTAATCATTGAATTAAAATGTTATCTTGATTGCTGAGTATTTGGTGCCTACTCCCTTAAAGTTTGCGCCGGAGGCGAGTACCCCGGTGGCATCGCCCTATCCGTGGCCCTGCTAATAACAGAGGTGCAAAGGATTAGGGGGCTTTATTAGGCAGAGCAATGCGCTGGCTCCGTCTGAACCCCTGCCGGAATCCTGTGCCTTGGCAGCCTCCCTGGGCCCCTGGCTCGGTCCTGCCGCGCTTCACTTCCTCCCGCTTGCCTTCTCTCTTCCCCAGACGTGGTTCCTCTACAGCCCGAAGTGAGCAGCTACCGACGTGGGCGCAAGAAACGAGTGCCCTACACTAAGGTACAGCTGAAGGAGCTAGAGAAGGAGTATGCGGCTAGCAAGTTCATCACCAAAGAGAAGCGCCGGCGCATCTCGGCCACCACGAACCTCTCGGAGCGCCAAGTCACCATCTGGTTCCAGAACCGGCGGGTCAAAGAGAAGAAAGTGGTCAGCAAATCAAAAGCGCCTCACCTCCACTCCGCCTGACCGCCCACCCAGCTGCCCACCCCCTCTATTTATGTCGCCGCTCTGTACCATAACCTAACCCTATGGACGCTGCGCCAGTGCAGACGAGTATTTAATATTAACGGGAAAGAGGAACCGCGCCATGGGGAGGCAGGGAGGCTCCAGGCGTGCTTGGCCATCCCCTACTCCCCATCCCATCCCTAGCCTCTACTCCTATTCAGACAGGACCCACTGGGCTTCAGCACTTCAGCAGCTTTGGAGGCGGGTCCAGGTAGACCGTGGGAGGAAGGCTATTGCCGCTACTCCCCTATACTCTCGCCTCACTGGGAAGCCAGTGGCAGCGAAGAGCCCAGTCATTCCAACGAAATCAGGGTTGGGGAACGACCCCAATTCTTGCCTCATCCTATGACCAGGCTGGTAGAAGACCCTCCTTAAGGGTGCGGCTTTGGCACAGGATCTGGCGAGCTCATATTTTCCTTCCCTGTCCCTCCCACACTCCTTAGGCAAGGTTTCCCAGTAAAGATTTTCTGTGCATATTTTTAAAGTCATGTTAATATTAATGATAATTATTAGTGATCTGGCAGCGTGATTGGAGTACAGATGGCGCTCGGAGCTGGTAGGTTTTCTTTCTTTTCTATCTGCTTCAACCCTCCATCCCAAGAAACAAATTTCTCAGGAGCTGCCTTTGCCCCCACTGCCTCCCCTGTTCTGCTCTCAGTCAACACGTGGACATCCAAGGAGGACCAATGCTCCAACCACGCTGCTAAATATGGCTTATCTCTTTTCTTTCCCTCTCTCTAGCTGGTGAGGTTGGGGATTAGGCCAGGCACAGAGGCAGAACTTTCTTGTAAGGACTAACTTCTCTTCCAAGGGGATGAAGAGTGGGTCCTTCAGCAGAGTCCCTCTCCAGTCACCTCTCCATCGAGGCAATAGCTCAGAAGAAAGGCCTCACACTTTCACTTTCACTGATTTCCAGAGGAGAGCTAGAGGAGCTAGTCCAGGAGGCTAGAATAACTGCCCCCCAATTAGCCAGCTAAATGTAGATGCTGCCTAAATTTCCTTCTTCAAAGACCAACTTGGTGCTGTGGGGGCCCCCTCACCTCTTCCCTTCCCACTGGTGCATTACAAAACAGTGTTTTCTTGAAATGTCCATCAGACATAGGCTCTTTTTTTAAAAAAAAAATGTTGTGTATCTGTATATAGTATTGTGATGTCTGAATGACAATGTACTGAATGCAAAAAGAAAAAACCCATAAACCTGTTTTTAAAATAAAGTCTTTTTTTTTTTGCCTTGATTTTATTGCTCAGATTTCTTCTGAAGCCCTTTCTGTCCACTAGCTCTTCAGGACAGTGTAGGATAGCCTGACTCAGCCAGAATAGGCAAGGGGAAGGGTATACACGTCACTCCCAGCTAGGTGGATTCCAAACCAATATTTTTATCCACTTAAGTTTTGAGTTATTTTGGTAATATATACTGTCTAAACAGGAGAAAATGCCTTCCTATCCTGACGGCCCACTGAGATGAGTGTGTGTTGAGGAGGGAAAGATGTAATTCGGTGGCAAAAAGGCCTGGAAGCAGGCAAGTGAGAAAAGCACCTTGCCGGTCGTTTCAGTTAATAGTTGGAACTCAGATCTGGTTCTGGGTGCTGAGAAGGCAGCATCCCAGCTGGGAGCTGGGTAGGTAGTGGTGGAAGCCGTTGGGGGGATATAACCTTAGGCTCTTGGTGCCCTGCTGCCCCCAGAGGGTCCCAAATACCTTCAGCCAGTTCTGGGCTGGAGTTAGTGCTGGGATGGGATCAGCACAGCCTGCCAGGTGGGTGCAGCTTCAAGCTTTCCCTGGCTGCTCTCTTTTCTTCCCCCACTAACCTGTCCAGAGAGGTCAGGATGCTAAGACTCTCTGGGAGCCCAGTTTGCCAAACCAACCCCTCTTTTACTCTCTAGCATTCCTGGGAACCCCAGTCTTCTAGGCAATCAGGAGCCTATGTAGATGCTGCCACTAATTTGTTTTCCTTGTCGCGTCAGTGCCTATCTCCCTATCTGGCGGAGTTAATGAGATCGTTAAGTTGTCAGGTTAAGAGACTTTTAAAAAGCAATATAGCCTAAAACAATGTTATCTCAGATTAAATCTTTACTGCAGCAATTTTTATTTATATATATTTTTTCTCCCCTGAGACGCAGAAAGACTGGAGGCGTCAGGTTGGAAATCGGAGTTCTCCGTTCTCCCTTTGCCTGATGGGGCTGAAGACTTTAAAATTTCACTTAAATAAATATTTCTGGGGGTGAAACACATGTGCGCACGCACACACAAAGTCTGAGAGACAAAGAGCTGGAAGAATTCGCCCTCTGTGGAGCTGTGCTACTGAGGTGGCTGCCAGTCCTGTTCACTCAGTCTCAACTCTGGGTTAACTACCACAGAGCCGCACTCTGGGCAGTGGAGATTTGAGAGGGAATAGGGGAATCTCCCAGGAATAAGGTTCATTCTGAATTCTACCTCCCACCTCTCTCCCACCCACCATGCCAACCTCTCTCCAAAAACCCCTAGGATCTCTCTGAAGATGGAAGGAGTTGGAGACTAAATGTGTATATTTGGTCAGAGAAAGGAACTTAGCAGACAAGAGGCCTTAGGGCTCTCTTACTACGGGCCCCACCTCTCTTGATTGCTTTAGGTACTGCTTTAGGTAGCACCATGCACAGCTGTAGGCCCAGTAGACTCGGTAAGTAAAGAGAAGTCTAGAGTTCTCCCGAAGGATCCCTCTGCTGCTGTACACAAACCCACACATAATCCTGTGAGTGAGTGACCCAACCTATGTCCCCAGAAGGTGGAAATGAAAGGAGAAAAAGAAACTTATGCAGGCTCGCAGGGGTGCATTGGGACACTGGTAACCCTGGCAATGACTGCAATTCTTCTGAGTGCCTGTGAACTCCATTGTGCCAGGGTGTTTAGGACCCTATCATGCACTAGACTAAATATAACTGGGTTAACTTTGGAGGATTATCATGCCTGGATTAATCTCGGAGATGAGTCTTTCATAAGAGTAAGCAAGCATTGTGTGAGGGGGAGGTCGTGTGTTTGGAGAAGGCAAAGTGGCAAAATTTATTATTCTTTACCTGATTGTGTTGGTCCCTTATCTTTCCTTCCCCCATGAACTGGCATTGTCTTTGGGGACTCTGAGATATTCCTGGGAATGGTGTGTGTGTGTGTGTGTGTGTGTGTGTGTGTGTGTGTGTGTAGAGCCTTTGAGCAGTGGAGAATGTCTTGCCTGCGTGTATGCTGTTGTATAAGTGAGAACATTGTCAGCTGGTACTCTCATCTCAAGGTGCAGAGTGTATTTACATATATAGAAAGTCTTTCTCTGCAAGGCCAGTCTCCTGGTGTTGTGTTAGAGTGTGGCTTCATGTGAAGGCAAATTGAGGGTACAAGAGGGTAGGGGAGGTCTGAAGGGCCGGTGAAATCTCTGTGTGGGAACACAGTCAGACTGAGGGACAGAGGCTCCTGCTATCTTTCTCATAATCTGATGGCACGCGCCACTCCCCCTGTTCCCCTAGTTGAGGACTGGAGGGCCGGTGGGCTAGCGCCTCAAGAAACTCTCCATATGGAAGTCACTCTCCCAGGCTGCCAGGGAGAGCTTAGCTAGGTCCTTTCCTGAGCTGGGGAGAAAGAACACTTACCCACCCAGAATTTTTGTCACTAGACCTAGGGCCAACAGAATGGGCCTTTCAGCCAGTAGTCCCACAACCAGGAACCCACCTGAGGGAACAAGGCCAGCAGTTCCTTTAGCAGATCCCTCCATGACTGTCTGCTCCTGAGACCATCTGCTCCTGGGGTTGATCCACAGGCGGTTGGGTCAGCAGTGCTGGGACAGCAGGCCAGTATGGGTGCAAGGCGGGGGGACAGGCCCCTGGGGCAGCTGCCATCTCTCTGAGCAGCCCTCCCATTGGAGCTGGGGTCCATGCGGCAGACAGCCCCCTCTGTGGCTCCATCTGTTCAAAAGAGAACCCCCCACCCTAAGATCCGCCTGGATCTGTCCTGAATAGTATCGGAGCCCAGCCCCAAGAAAACTCCAAGTGCGATTCAGATTCAGGCAGATGTGTATCTAGACCTTCACTGGTGCGAATTGAGGGGCTCTGGGGAGCGAGGGGCTTCTGGGAGGAGGAGGAGGGGACCAGAGCCTTTTCGCAACCAACCAGGCTCTGCCTCTTTTAGCCTTGACCGTGACTAGGTCTTTCTGACCTTGACATCACAGGGAGCAGAGGGAAGAGGGGAGGGTGGAAAAGGCCTTGATCTTCCGGTGGCCAGCGAAGGGGAGGGCCGCTTGCCCCCTTGACGCGCCATCCCCCTTCCCGCCGGAGCCCGCCGCCTCTGTTTACACACGGAGGAGGTGTAGTCTCCAGTCTAGACAAGGGGGCTAATAACGCCCATAAAAGGCGGCCTCTCCAGAGATGCTCTGGCAACTCAGCTCCCGCGCGCCTGCCGCTGGCCGCTTCCTCCGCCTCCCCCGCCCCGCCCTTCTCCGATACCTCGGCTGGGCCTGCGGGCGGCCTTGGGTGGGGGGATCCAGAAGGTTTCTGGAGGCTAAGAATCCCCCCGCCTCTCACCCTTCTGAACCTCTTCTGTCTCCAAAGGTAAGTGGACACTTCCTCTCCCCGCTTTCCCAGACCAGCCAACCTCGCCGTTGGTAGTACATCTGCCACCCCCGCCAGACTCCTGGGCTGGTTGTTCCCACCCTAATCCGCTACTGGCCCCTTCCTTGAACCCGGACTGGGGCCCTGGGTTTGGAAAGCAGCCTGGGTAGCTGTGCAGAGCAGACCCCAAGCAGATCTCATCCCCTCCGCAGAGCTGGGCCTGGCCAGAGGACGTCGTCACAGCCAGAGGACTAGGCTGAGGGACGAGGACGCTCGGGGTAGTCCTCACTCCCTACCCAGTTTAGAGATCCGCAGAGACCAGCCCTGGTCTCGGTTATGCTGCAGGCGGCTGTGGGTGTGGCGTTTGATGAGTTTTTTTTTTTTTTTTTTTTAACTTGGTTCCCACACCTTTCCTGACACTCAGTAGTTCACTAGGTGGAGGAGATCCTCTGCTGGTGGAGGGGGAAAATGTCAGAGCTGCGGCAGTCTTTAACTGTTAGCGCGCCACCGAAAGGACAGAGAAAATGGGGGAAGATGGTCCATTTAGGGATGCTGAAGTAGGGGGTAGAGATGGTCTCCCAGATGTGCTGGCCTGGGGGCTCTCACCCCCACCCATTTTCTGAATGGCAGTTGGGCTGGGGTCTTTTGGTGGGAGTGGGCCAGAAGAGCCAGCAAGCCGGAGGATTGGGCGAGGTAAGGACTCTGCTGGCCCCAGGCTACTTGCTGTGCCTAAAAGCCTGGCTGGGATCCCTCACCCAGCATTCCTGTAAGTCCACCTCCTCCTGGCTGCAGATCCCTAGAAAGCAGTATCTGGGGAAGGGGTTTCCCAATCTGCTCCTAAGGTCCTGGGCACCCCCAGGGAGGACTGGAAGCCAGGTGGGCTCCAGCCTTTGAAGGAGCCATGAAGTGATGAAAGAGGAGACTGAGCCCCCTGTCCCTAACCCCCAGTCTTGTCTGCACCCAACGAAGATCTGGTTCCAAGACTGAGATGCCCCAAAGGGGTGAAATAGAGAGGGCTGAGGGGTCGGGCTGGGGGCACAGGCCCTCCCAGCCGCTTTTCGACTTCCCTCTCCACCCCGCCCCCAACTCCTGCTCACAACTCTTCTGGGGCCCAGGCCCTGCCTAATTTGCATATGCGGCTGAACCGCTTTCTGCAAACTAGACAGTGACCTTGAACTGGGCCGCTGTGGTCTCCCGACCGACCAGGGAGAAGACAGCACCGTGCGGAATAATTCCGGACTCGAGTGGGCGGGGGAGCCGGAACGCAGTCTCTCCCAGCCGATTCCTGGCGGCTCTAAGCCGCCTGCACGAAGCCGCTTTGCCCCTGCCGCCAGAGCCGGCGTTGATTTTATAATTAACTCCTTCCCCCGGCTCAGCCGCAGTAGAGGCGGTGAGGATGCGGGAGGAATGGTGGCACAGATAGAATGTGGCACTCACAGAGAAGGTGTGAGAGAGGATGCTGCATCCAGCTGGTGTATGTGCTGAAGGACGCGGGGGCTGCACTGGGTCTTCAGGGAAAGCCTTGGACCGCATCCTTGTCTTCAGCTTTAATTAACCCCCGAGTTAATGAGCGGGCATAGTTGAGCCTGGCCAGCTGCGGCGGGAGCCAGTGGCTCAGGGGCCAGCCGGCAGGCTACCCATTCTAGCCTTGTGATTTGATGAACGTGTGTGAGTTCGGACACCCCAATAGCTCCGGGGTTCCGGAGCCTCAGCCTGACCAACTGTAGGTTTGCATGAGGGCAGCGAGGGGCCGGCAGATTAAACGCCGCTAGATACGGCTAGACACCGCTAGACACCGCTGCCCAACGCTGTGGGCTGCGACACCCCTCCCAGTCTCCTCCCCAGGCCTAGCCCGCTCCAGACGAGCAGCTCTCGTTGAGGCTGGATTTAGGGTTGAAGCTTCGCACCCGAGCCTCCCGCTGGCCCCGGGGACCCAGGTTGGAACCGGCGTTTAAGTCCCAGCCCGGTTTAAAAAGGGGTGCTTGAGCCGCGTGTGCGGCTGGGGGGGGTTCCTTAACTCCGAATAGAGCCTCGCTGGTGTACAGGGAGGCGGACGCTCAGATTGCCTGGGTCCTCGACAGGGTCCTGAAAACCCCTAGGTTCACAGTGGGCCTCCGGTAGCAGGACACCGGGAATGCGAATTTTGCTAGTGGTTCTCAGCAGCTTTCCAGGAGAGGAATTAGGATCGGCGCACTGGAGGAAGAGAGGTTTGTGCGTGCCTCTGTGCCCACAAAGTCCAAAACCGGGGGAAAACAGCCTGTTTTGATGGGACCAAATCCGGCTGGGAGAAACGTGTGTCTGGAAGAAGGACGCCCTCACTCAATCTTCATTTCTCTGACGTTGCATCTGCCGCCCTGTGGCCGCTGCTCCACGCGCTCAGCGCTGGCCAGGGAGGGCAGGGAACAGAGCTCCTGGCCCTGGATTTGCGAGCTGGGGAGGCTTGGGGAGATACTGAGACCTTCCTCCTGGGGTCCCTCTTCTAGGAGATTGGAGTCATCTGGGAAGGGAAAAGAGAATGGGGAGAAGACGCCACCCCACAAGGGACAGTCATTATTCGGCAAAACCCAGCTCGGCATCCCTCACGCCAACAATAGCGGCTGAGCGCCGAGGCCTATAGAGCCCGGGTGGAGACCTCGCTGCCAGCGCAGTGTTCTGATTGAAATCAGCAGCAATGTTAAAGTCACACCCTGTTTATATTTATGACCAAAATAAGCCCCAAATAAAATTTTAAAAACTAAAATTTTCAGTGGCGCTAATGCGTCTTGAAAAGGAGATATACGATGTTAGAGATGCTCTGACATAGAATTTGCAGCTGAGGGATGCTCCTCTCCACGGCCTCGCAGCCCCTTATCAATTAGGCACAAAAAGGCCAAGTCTTCTGCCCATTCCTCGGTGCCTGTGGCTCTCGGGCTCTAACTGGAGGTGACTGATCAGGGCTGGCATCCCGCCGCTGGGCCTGGGTTCGGGCGTGTGGGCCCTATGCGGGCGGGCTCCTGGGGCGGGAGGGGCCGGGCAGCCTGACCAGCCAGGGCGGGGAAGGGGAACCGGCCAAGCAGGGTGAGGGGCGGGCGCCGAGCGTGGAGCTTCGAGCAGCTCGGGGCAAGGCGGCGCCCGCGGGGGACACATTTCTGTCGGAGTGAGCAGCTATAGTTTGGGATATGAAATCGTCCAGGGAGCGGTGGAATTCGAAGAATCTGCGTTTCTCTCTGCCGAGTCCTGCATAGTAGAGAGGGGAGGAGAGAGAAAAGGAGGGAGAATCTTCTCTGCTTCCGTCTGCTTTTGTAGCTTTGGCTCTTTCTCAAATATTTAACTTTCACCTACATGGATTTCTTTTTCTAGTATTCTCTCAGACTCTCAGTCTCTCCATTTTTTTCCCTAAACCTTCTGGTATTTTTAGGTATTTAGACGTTTGCCGACCTATTTATCCAACCCTGTATTACTCAAGCCATGGATTGGTTTGGAGCTCGAAATATTCACAAAGAAATTCGAGTGTTTTCTCTACTAGACCTCAATAGGTTGCATCTGGTTTGGGGGAGTTTTATCTCGTTTCTCTTTTTAATCTGCTTGGTGTGTTCTGTGGACCTAGTTGAGATTGGATTGCGGTTTTGTAGATGATTGCAGATTATTTTGCCAATGGCCAGCTCTGGGCTCTCAGCCTTCTCTGGAAGGAGATTTTGAGGTTTGCACCATAAATATAATTTTAAACCCCCAAGAGAATTCTCCAGGAGTTCTTTCCCTCACTCCCAGCCCACCTCAGGAGGCAACCTACTGCTGGCCTCTGCACTGCTATCTGATGGGCCCAGCAGCAGGCTGGGCCGGTTCTGGGCTGTGGGTATCTCCTCTGCAGTGGGAATTGGGCCCTTATCAGCCGGTCCAGCCCTGTGGGGGCTCCAAAGCCTCCTGCTGCAAAGACTCCAGAAGACCCCCCCCAAAGCTCCGCGGTCCCCTGGAAGTGACAGTGGAAGAATAGTTCAAGTCTCCAGATTTTCAAGAAAAGGCAGGCAGATCCATGCATAGCTGGTGCCTCCTTTTTCTGCTTTCTCTGCTCCCCTCCGCGTCCTTCCTTTAACGGTTAATGGAGGTGTGAAACTGAGGGTCTCCTGGCTCCGGCGGAAAGACCTCAGATTATCAATTCTCTCTGAGTCTTTTTTGGGGAAGAGGACCCCAAATATCTCTACGAATTCCTGAGGAGAAAGCGCAGATGAAGATGAGTGCAGCAGCTGCAGGGCTGGGAGAGATATGAGCAGGGAAACCTGTCCTAACCCTCACTTCTTCTCCTCTACTGTAAATAAACCCCGAGCCAAAGGGCTCATCCGTCTCCTTAAACAGCCAGTAAACTTTATATGACACAATATCTAATAGTAATTTATTGGGGAGATATTGTAAATTCCAACGGTTTTAGTTAATAAAGGAGCTAATTAAAGAGGGATGGGCTGTGCTCGGCCAGCTGTTGGCGATAAGATAATACATCTGGGGGGGTGCTGGGTGCAGGGGTGCATATGTGTGAGTATTTTTGGTGTGGCTTTTTTCCTCTTGCCCCATGTTGGACAATTGCTTTACTTTGCGTTAGGTTTTATATGATTTTTTAAAAAATCATATAGCGAATAAACCTGCCCCCACCCTTTGTTGCCCCCCATCCCCCCATTGGGGATGGGGTAAGTTGGAGTTAGTGCAGGGTGGGGTAGGGGATCTGCTGTCCCCACCCCTCCCCCCTGGCGGCGGAGCCCACGTGAGCCGGGCGGCCAATGGGTAGCTGGTGCAGGTTTAACTATGTTTAATGTCAGATAGCAATAAAGTAGAAGCTGCCGGTCGGGCCCCGCGGAAATGGGCGAGCATAATCTCCTGAATCCCGGGTTTGTGGGGCCGCTGGTAAACATCCACACAGGAGACACCTTCTACTTCCCTAACTTCCGCGCGTCCGGGGCGCAGCTGCCCGGGCTGCCTTCGCTGTCCTACCCACGCCGCGACAACGTGTGCTCGCTGCCCTGGCCGTCGGCGGAGCCGTGCAATGGCTACCCGCAGCCCTATCTCGGCAGCCCAGTGTCGCTCAACTCTCCTTTCGGCCGCACGTGCGAGCTGGCGCGCGTGGAGGACAGCAAGGGTTACTACCGCGAGCCGTGCGCTGAGGGCGGCGGCGGGGGCCTGAAGCGTGAGGAGCGCGGGCGCGATCCGGGAGCCGGGCCCGGGGCAGCGCTGCTGCCGCTGGAGCCGTCGGGGCCGCCTGCGCTCGGCTTCAAGTACGACTACGCGGTGGGCGTCGGCGGCGGCGGCGAAGCCGGCGCAGGAGCCCCGCACGACCCACCCTCCTGCCAATCGCTGGAATCCGACTCCAGTTCATCCCTGCTCAACGAGGGCAACAAGGGCGCCGGCGCGGGCGACCCCAGCAGTTTGGTATCGCCGTTGAACCCCAGCGGCGGGCTCTCCGCCAGCGGTAAGGACCCTGGCCCACTCGTGCAGGTTATTCAGACCCGACATCCTACCAGGGAGGGCCGGGTTGGACTGAGTTAGGCTGCCTGGGGTGACAGAATGTGTAGTGAGGAAGCGCTTCTTTTAAAATGAAGTGCGGGTGGGGGGAGCCCTATAAACATGTAAATATCCCCATAAAAGAACTTGGGAGATTTCCTTTTTCCTCCGCCTGTGGCTGGAGGGAGTAGGGAGAAGGGGGATCTTGACCGGGCCTTCTCAGGCCTGGGGGTGACTGAGAGCCTTGTCCTTGCTCTCCCACATGCAAGGGAGATCAACATTTTTTATTTTAAGAAGTGCCAGTGGGTACCGGTTTACTCTTCACTACTTCCCCATGTCTGTTCTGACTGATCGAGGATCCATCCAGTCCTGGAGGATATGAGAGGAAGGGGCCAGGGAATAAGGAAGAAGAAAATTGGGAAGAGGTTTGGGGGGAAGCATGGGGACAGGAACATAGATGAGTCATGGATACTGCAGCAGGAGATGGGGTTGAGGAGGCTAAGGCAAGGAGTGAAAGGGAAAAGAAGAATGAAGGTGGAAGAGTTGATGGGGATGGGGGTCTGGATAGAGGAGGGTCTGGGTAGAAGAGGCTAGTTGGGATGCCTGGCCGCAAGGAGAAGGTAGAGGAAGAGCCTGGGATCCGGGCATGAGGCCAAAGTGAAAAGGTCTGGGAAGGGCCAAGGGTACTGGACTGGTCACCACTTGATCCTCTGGCCAACCCTGCGGTTCATCTCCACCCAGGCGCGCCCTGGTACCCGATCCACAGCCGTTCGCGGAAGAAGCGCAAGCCCTATTCGAAGTTGCAGCTGGCGGAGCTGGAGGGCGAGTTTCTGGTCAACGAGTTCATCACACGCCAGCGCCGGAGAGAACTCTCAGACCGCTTGAATCTTAGTGACCAGCAGGTCAAGATCTGGTTTCAGAACCGGAGGATGAAAAAGAAAAGACTTCTATTGAGGGAGCAAGCGCTCTCCTTCTTTTAGGGAGCGGGATACGGGTGCCATCCCCAGACTTAGCCTGTCCCTGGCAGAGAGCAAGAGGGGGCGCCGCCTAGGACACAGTCCCCGCTTAGAAATCCAGGCGTCTCTGGCAGGCCCTCCCTGGACGTCGTCTTGTCTGTTTTGTTCGTGATTCCCTCCCAACACACCCCCAGAAGCCCCTGCCAGGTCCCAGAAAGAAGGAAAGAAACCCAGTCAGAGAGAGCGAAGCCCACAGCTGTGGGCGGGTGGCAGGGGCAGGGAAGGCGGAGGCGCCGAAGAGGGGCTGGTTTATTTAAGGCGTTGCGCCTCCAGCTGCGGATCTGGAGAAGCGGCAGCCCAGACATACCCTCCCTCCATTTCCCTTCGGTGGTCTTAAGTCTCTTTCCCTGCGGGAGCAGATGAGCGTGGGGACAGTGGAACCAAGGTGCCCCAAACTCACAGTTGGTGGGGTTAGGAGAGTCTGGGAGGAGGGAGCAAGAGTGGAGGATCAGCGGAGAGAGCAGAAGGGGTCAGGGTAGCTCCAGCAGGGCTGGAGGAAGTGGGAGAACCAAGGGGGAACTGCGGTTTAGAGAAAAGCATGATCAGGAAGGCCCATAGTCCGCTGGGGTCTGGGTTCTCCAGGACACCGAGAGGGCTGAAGCTCGGGCGTTTGGCAGACTGGGCTGCGGACAAGGACCATCAGCCTCATGTCCCCTCTCGGACAGGTTACTACAAAGGTCTCTTGGTCCCCAGCCCTCTCCCACTCCCTGCCCGCCCCGGGCGAACATCCGCTCACAGGTGTGCTGCATCCACTCTTCCCGCCGCCTAGGCCGCTTCGGACCGGAAGCGGCAAGAAGGGAACTCAGAGCCCAGCGGATGCAGCCTTAGGTTCAGTAGCCACCCCAGGGACCCCCACCTGGCCCTCCGGAAAGTCCGAGAGGCTGTGGATGGGGCTGCGAAGTGCCGCACTGATTGGTCGGGAGAGTTTCGGGCAGCCACAGCGGCGGCCGCTGTTCTCCCTTCCCCGCTGGCGTTCACGGTCATGGCCGGAGGGTGGACCTGCGTGATTTACGAGGCGGGAGGAGAATTCGCCCTTAAAGGGGCTACCGGCCGCTGAGGCCCCACTCAGCCCCGGTTTCCCAGGCTGGTGACAATGAAGGAGGGGGGGCGCTGCAGCTCTCCATCCAACGCTTTTCTCTCTTTCCTCCACCCGCCCCCCAACATTGCCCTTTGTCTTGGGATGGCTGCCTCTGTCTCCAGGCCAGGGAGCAGCCACCGAGTACAGAGACCAGAGCAGAGGAAGGAGCACGTCCCTAGAACCGGCTCAAAGCCAGAGAGTGGCTGCTCTGACTGGGGAGGACTTTTATCTGTAGACTCCTTCAGACCCCAGCCCCAGCCCAGTAGATCTTGGGCTGGCTTGGGAGAGAGGAGAGAGGAGTGAAAGAGCCCATCAGCCTTTCAGCACTTTGTTTTAATCCTACTCCCCAAGAATCCCCCCACCAACCATCTGCTGTCCGGCCCTGGCCAGGAGCAAGAGGGGTAAGAAGCAGGGTACTGATGGGAGTTAAGTGCAGCCTGGATAGTGTGAAACTGGTCTGCTGGCTTGGAGTGTTTCCTGCCTGGAAAGAGTCTCTCCTAACAAACCCTTCAAGGGCAATTCACAGAGCCCCTCAATCTCCCAGCAGCACACAGCTTCAAGTTCCTATACAGGATTGTGCAGAGGCACCAGCAAACGCATACACACAGCTGAGCCCAGCACAGCACTGGGCTCACCCCACTCTCCCTACTGCATTTGCAAGCAGACAGCCTCATAAGTCTGCATCCAGCCCTTCAGAGTGGAGATAAAATCACAACCATCTCCAGCCCACACTGGGTATCTGACACCTGACACTTCTCCACCCATATACACTTGTTTCACCCACATACAAGTTCCCAGAAATCACTACCATTCCAGCTGTCTGCAGTCTCCTGTGGGCCTGCCCTGGGCATGAGGCACTCGCCTTCCCTGGTCACCCACTGTACCCCTTCATGCAGCCCTTCCTGTGACCCGGCAGGCTCTAAGGTGATGGATTTGAGCTCTACCTCCCAGGCCTGACTCCCACAGCCTACTAGAGAAGACAGACCAGAACACTCCAGAAGGAGTGGGGGGACAAACATATGCAATATTCTCTTCCCATCACTTTAAACTTGACTTCCCTGAGCTTCTCTGTCAATCTGTATCCTGTTCTCTGTGTCTGTCGCTAGTACCTAGTGTAGTCCCTATGGGTAGCTACCCTTCCCCCAGCTCTCTGTAGTGTACCCTACTATTCAAATATCTGTCTTTAGCACGTTTTTCCTTCATATAGCCCTTGTACAGAGTTGCTTAATCATATTAATATTGATAATAATAATAATTAAAACATGGATGTATGATGATGTGATTTTTTTTTTAGAACAAAAATTCTATCAAAAAAGAATGGGGGCCCCAGACTCCTAGCTGTTCTCCACTTTATTTTCTCCAGATCAGGTGAATAATAAAAATAATAAATGTATAATAACAAAGGAAGAGTGGTTGCAGGGGTAACAAAAATATATGAGCAGCGAGGATCTGTTGATGAGCTGTCATCTCCAGTCCCAAGCAATAGCAGAGAGAAAATTGGGAGGCTGTAGAATGCGGGGAGGAAAGGAGCTCTGAGGAGTCATGGGGCCATAAAAATAATGTGGACAGCCCAGAGGAGGCTGAAACCAGCTTCAGAAAACCTGCAGGAACTTGAAGAACAGAAGCTGAGGTGGGCACTGGTGGTCTGAGCTGGGACATGTGGGGGAGGGCAGTGAGAATGATCTGGAAGCTGGGATGGGGTAGGATTGGTGGGTGCAGAGCTTCAACTCTGTGGTCCTACCCTGTGGGCTTCACTCTGAGAGGACATTTTGTGTGCTGCAAGATGTTGAAATGGGACTAAAGATCCCTTGCAACTGGTGAAATAAGGTTCCATCTCTCCAAGGCAGTGTCCCCCTCCAGGCCATGCCAGAGTCACCCAGGTCTAGGCCAATGATAGAGTCAGTCCCACTATGTCCATGAGCCCTCTGCACCTCCACCCACCAGGGCCTTCCGTAAGAAATGCCCTCTCTTCCGCGACCCCTTTGCTTTCTGCCCCACCCCCCACCACTTACCCTTGCTAGCTGTCTGGCTCCAGTCTAGGGAGTCTCCTCCAAATTCCTCTTCCACCATCCCAAGCCCATGGTGGAATACCAGGGGCCCCCACTGAGTCCAGCCTCTGAGCCACACCTCCTGCCCTGAAATCTTTCTTTCTCTCTGTGCTTCTCTTTCCTTGTTCCTTTAATTAGAGAAACCAATGAATTTAGACCAAATCTCATTCTGCTTTTACCCTAATCCCGAGCTGCCTTGAGAAACTGAGGGATGCCAACAGGAAGGAGACCCCAAGCCTTCGGATGCTCATACAAATGCCCCTCAGAGTGCAGGAAAGGCTGAAGATGGACAGCTTGGCAGCCATGAGCTGGGGGAGGGGCCTGGTGGCTAAGCCTGGGTCTGAATAAAGGAGGGAGGGGGAAGTCTGAATCCCAGTGAATCCAGGCAAAAAGGCTATCCCATTCTTAAAACAATCTACACAGGAAGGGTCAACGATAGAGGCATTTCTGGCTAAAAATAAATGAGGGAATTTAGGGAGGCCTCGAAAAAACTGGCCCTTAATTTACTGCCTTGATTTATTCCCAGAGACCCCCTAAATTGGAGAGAGGACACCTTGTTGGGTGGGGTCTCTGTAGGCCCAGAGACTCAGTAACTGGGGACATTGTCAGAGAAAGAAAGACACTATAGCCTCCTCCTTATGGCTGAAAAACAAGTCCTTGGGTCTCCCGGCCAAAAAGGAGATCATGGTTGGAACCTCCACTCAAATACTAAGGGTGCGGCTGAGCTCTGGATCTGGGTGAGGACTGCATCTGTGTTGCAACTATTTGTCTATTTTAAGCCCCCAAACTACAATTTACTCCACTAACTTTAAGATAAGGCACCCGTTTCTCTAACTGGGTCTTGAGGAGAAAAAAAAAAAGAGGGAGAATTATCTGTATAATTGAGGTAGAAAATAATTCTGCTGTTGTGTGTGTGTAAGCATAGTATCACCCGAACGAGTTCTGTATTTGGACCTGATTATCCGCGCACTTGTTCTGCTCCACTCTGACTCCCACAGATGAAACTGGGTATTTAAAGCCACTATCGAGCGGGCAGGAGATGAGTCCGGCAGTCCGGGTTCTGTGGATGCTAATGCAGCCGGAAATCTGGTGCGATCGATGACTCAGACCCAGAGCGGAGCAGGGACCCGCTGCCCCTATGCGCGAACAAAGCAAACCCCGGGGACTTTGGGTTCCGGCGAGGCCTGAGCCCCCGCCCACCCCCCCGCCCCCGCCATGTCCAGGAAAGCAGGAGCGGTTTTTAGGCCCCAGGCCGCGCGGGAAACGCAACCTGGAGCCGCCAACCCTCTCTGCAGGCGGGCACCTGGAGGCGCAGAAGGTTCCGGTGCAATTCAGCGTGAGGTGGAACGCAGGCCGGCGCGCACGGCCGCGCAAATGCCGAGCCTTAGGTCCGAGCGGCCGCCCTTCTGTGTCTGCTTCGGTCGAGACCGAGTTGCTGGTTCTCTGCGGAGAGGCCTGAGGCCCGCGCCCGCCGCCCCAGGACTCCCCCCAGCTTCGCCAGCCCCTCACCGCTGCACCCCACGCTGGGCTCGCGGTTGCCGCTCTAGGGGAGGCCCCGAGACAAAGAAGCGCCGGCCACTGGTGGATGACGCGGGAGCCTGGGCCGCTCCCCAACTCCCGCCTGGAGCCCTCAGTGCCCCGGCCGGTCGGGTATAGAGGGCTGTTGAGACCTCGGTCCAGTTCCCTGTCCGTCCTGGTCCCAGCCACGGTCCGCTCCATGGTCCCAGGGAGAGGAAATCCAGTGCGCCCACAGGCCGGGCTGACCCCTGCTGCAGCTCCCGCCCGGCCTCGCCGGTGGCTCTGCTGGGCCCCCGCAAAGGATGAGATGACCCCTGCTGGCCGGAGCAGTGGAGACCGCCTCGCCGAGACACGGACCTGTCCAGTCGCTTGACCCTGAGCACCCTAGGCCTGGGGGACGCCCCGTGAGTTTGTGGGAGACCTCGAAGAGCAGCTGCAATTTGAGGCATTGCTCGGCTGCGGGAGCCAGACCTTTCTCCTAAGTGCCTTCCCTCTGCCAGGCACGCGGTGTCCCCACAGCAGCGGCCCCTCCTCTACTCCGGTTTCTCGTCAATGGCGGCTCTGCCCAGGAGGCTCCTAAGCCAGAGCCTCTCGCTGGAGCCTTTCTTGGCATAGGAGCCAAGAAACTGGGTCTCCAAGAGACCAAACACAGCTGGACCTTTAGCCAATCTGAACCAGCCCATTGCCGGCGAATGATTTCTCCCCTTTCAGCCAGAGCCGATTAGGAGACAAGTCTTCACTTTGTCAGTTTCCTTGGCCTGAGAGTGGAGAACTTCCTTCAAGGACGGGTCCCTGAGGATGGAACCCATCAGCAATCCTCACTTGGGAAGCTCTCTGTGAAAGGTGCATAGTTCACATGGGGAGCATGGAAAAGATGTTTCATAGCATACACACCTGGTTGTAGTGCCGCCGTAACCAATATATTGAAACATTATCTAAAATGCACAGACACCTAAGTTACATTCTAGGCATGGAAAATATATTTCTCTGTAAAATATACATACAGAGGCACTTTTATCTACTGCATGTGAAAGCAACCTACTGGGAAAAGATTACATGTAGCATGTATATTCACCACATGTAAAAATTTATTTACACATGTAAACACTACACACACATATCCTACACATGGAATGTACAGTCCTGAGTCTGTTTAGCTACATGTACATATATACTCCAAAGGGTATATAAAATCAGTGCATGGAAAATGCATTCAGATATTAATATATCTACATTAAAAACTGCACGGAAAATACATTGTATTGTTATACATACAAAAATTCATATCTACCCAGTGTATAGAAAATATATTCTGTAAATTATGCTTGCATACATGATGTATATGTATCAAATACATTGAAAGAACATTCTTTGGGTTCACATATTGTATTTACAATACATATTTTTTGGCAATCTTAAAAACAATAGCAGCAGGAAGTTCAGGCATTGGCAATGACAGTCTCTATCTATTGGGCCTTTCTTCTGTTCTTCTGTATTTCTATAATTTCTGTGTTCTAAAGTGCCTTCTATGTCTATATGCATTGTTTATATAAATGGTCTCCTATCTCTATTTCCCCTCTGCAACTCTTGTCTCAAACCAGGGTCTGGGTCTATATTTAGAGGGAAAAGTCCTGTTTGTAGCAGGGTCCTACTGCACAATTAGTTCAATGTATGGAATAAGCATTGTATAATTAGGTTACCCCATGTGTCTTGAAATGCATTTTTCTAGACCTAATATAAGTATGTTATAGAGTTACTTTGTGCTGCCAGTTATGAAATGGGATGCCACAGTGGTCTGACAAGGTGTGTAACAGGCAGGAGAATTCCCAGGTGTGTGCTGGGCACTCAGAGGCTCCTGAAGGTTAAAATTTGTTTAATTTCTGTTAAATTTATTTTTGAATCTTGAGTCTAGGAAGCAGCATGAAGCAAAGGCTGAACCTTGGTTTCTATGTTCCTCTCAAATCCGGGAGCGGCTCCACTGCCCTGCATCCAGCAGGGCAGAAAGGCTTCTGGCCTACCCGGCCCCTTGGCTTCCTTGTCATCTTTAAACTGGGCCAGGTCTACACAAGTAGCTATCCCATAATCCAAGTTTTTTTTCAACAAAACCCACTCCTAACACTTTCGGAGCAACATTTTCTGGCACTGAGCTGACTATGTTTTGGCATCCTGAAGATTACTCCCACTTGGGTCTTTCCTGAGCAACTAGAAATCTAAAACTCTCTGACACCTTCCTATGGAAAAAGTCTTTGAGACACAATGCGCTCACACCCAGCAGAGATATTGTTTATGAGTCCAGGGGTTCTGTGTAGATGCGGCCATATTTTACAGTCCAAAAGAATCAATTAATTAGCGCCTCCCAGTCCTCTCGCCGGCCGCTGCTCCACTGAGCGCGAAAGCTGAGATAGATGTGCGCGGCCAGCTCGCTGGTCTTGTTAACAAGCCTCGTCATAAAGATGGAGATGATAAGGAGAGCAAGGAAGCCGCTGAAACCACGAGGGGGGCTTAGAGAGCCCAGCCCTACAGGGTGTGCGGCAGCAGCTGACCCGAGCAGGAGCTGAGTGCTGCCCTGGTGCCCACACAGGTTTATCCAGTGTTCTCTATTTCGGGGCGTTCATGTTGTGAGCTAGGACAGGGATAAATCCCTCTTCCTTCCCCTCCCCTGAGTTTTCCCTTTTCCTCATCTAACCCCAAATCAGATCTTTTAAAATAAAAAAATATGAACCTCTGTCCATGAGTGCCTGTCTTGCCCTCTGCCACGTTTGTTCGGGGACCTGCCGCCTCCTTCCTTCCCCTGCATTTCGCTGCGTGGTTCACTTTCGTCGTCTTCTGGCTCACTCTTTCCTCCTCTGGCTCTCTCTCTGGCTTCGTGGTTGCTTTTTCTACCAGGTCGGTGCTGGCTGAGGCCCCAATAAGCTTGTAAAAAAATATACAAATACCCCCTGGTTATCTCGTGCCAGAGTGAACACCCCCAGATAAGCCAGACCCAGTGAAATTAAAATTAAAAAAAAAACAACCTTGGGTGTAATTGCTGGTTTGGGTTGCAGCACTTAATTCTGTTTATTCTCGACTCACCGATGTGCATACTTAACAGAGAGATATTGATATTAAAGGGCAGGGGGGAATTAATTTTACTTTTATAGCCATCTATTAAGAGCAGAAGATGATCTAAGTCTCCTTTAAAGGGACCCAAAAAGGGAGGGAGGGAAAGTGAAAGAAGTGGAGGGGGAAGGGAAAAATATGACTAAAGACGAACAAAGATCTTTGCCTGAAGAAACAATGTAACACTAGACAGAACTATAAAGTCTGGGAATGTAAGAAAGCAGGACTCTGTCAGCTTCCCCCGTTTGGAATCCTGTCCCCTGCACTTCCTGCTGAAATCCTGACCCTGACTACACAGTGGTATTCCAGGAAGAATTCATGCAATTATTTGGATAATTGTAGGGGGACAGAGAGAAAGCATTTCTCTTTTATTGTCTGACCCTCTCTGGTGTCTGTGTAGAGGATGAGGAGGAGGGGCTGGCGGTGTATGGGATATAGAGGAAAAGGAGATGGTAGGGTCTTACAATATCACCCTAAAACCTACAAAATGGCTACTTTTAAATCAAGGAAGCCCCAGGCAGGAGCTTACAGATTTTGGAACATATGCAAGAAGGCACAAGAATACAATTTGAATGTCTCTGATCCAGTTTCACTTTCCAGGATATTTGCTTGGTTTAACTTTGTCTGCATAGACCTGCCTCCTCTAATATTGTAATCATTAGAAGTAAGTGGATAATTATAGGGGTGTCAATAATATTATTTTATAGCCACACAAGATATGATTAGAGTTAATGTTGGAGGCTCTGCTGGAGCTTTGGGAGGCAGCAAGAGACAAGGTAGAGAGGCCGGGATAGTTTTTCTCTTTTCTATTTTTACATGTGTGTGAATCTCCAGAAATCCCTAATTCTCTAAATTCCCTCCCCAGATGTCTTAAGGGAAATCTCTGGGATTTTAAGGGCTGAAAGTCCAGAGAAGGGCAAACAACAATTTGGTACCTGAACTCTGCCCTGGTTAGACTCAGGAACAGTGGGCTCTGTTCTCCCCATGCCCCTACAGTCTAAGGCTTTTTCTAAGGCTCTCAAATCCAAGGCCACTAGACTTTGCAGGTGAAGCCAGTGAGAGGAAGACAGGGTCTTATCAGAACCAAGTTCATTATCATCCCCAAGTGGGCACTGGGCCCAAAGTGAAGCCCCTTTTGATCCCAAACTGGCACTTCCTTGGAGTGTCCTCCCCCAGGGGCACTTGGGTGGGAGCAAAAGCCAGGCTGGGGCTAGGAGGTCCATTTGAAGTGGGTATGAAGGGAGGATTGAAAATATTGTTTCTTGTTTTGGGGATTTAAGAGACCAGAAGGCTGTGAAAGAGAAAGAGAAAGAGATTGCGGTAGAGGCAGTGCCAAAGAGCAGGGCAAGAGAGAATTGAGGGAAAGTATGAAATCAGCAGTCAAAAGTAAAAGGAATGAGTGGAAGAAAAGGAGGAGGAAGAAGGGAAAGAGATAACAAAGAAAGGAAAGAAATAAAAAGGAAAAGGTAGAAAAAAGGGAAGAAAAAGGAGGAAAATGAAAATAAGAGAGAGAGAGTGAAAGAGAAAGAGAGGAGAGAGGGAGGCAGAAGCAAGGGTCGGCGTTTGCTCTCGCTGGGCCCGCCGCCTGCAGCAGTCTGGGTGGGCGGGGGCGCCATGACAAAGTGAAGGTCAAGTTAGCATCGTACCTTATAAGGAAGGCGTCGGTCCTCCATTTCAGCCTTTCTCTCCACCAGGACGTGGCCGTGGCATTTCTGGTCTTGTAAACACCGGACTCTTTGGGGCCTTAAAAAAATAAAGACCCCCCTCCTTCCTTTATTGAGGGTAGGCTCTGCCGGCCTGGAAAGCGGCAGACGCGGAAATCAACTAATGAAGACTCCGGAAAACTTTTCTCTCCTTTTCTCTCTCTGGCTCCGCTCCCCGCCAGCTGGGGCACCCTCCCTCCCTCCTTCCTCCCCGCCTCCCGCCCCCCCCGCCTCTTTTTTTTCTCTGTATCTCCCGGTCTTCCGTATCTCTCTCCACTGTCGGTAACTCTGGGCTCCCTGTCTCCACTCCCCTTCTCCCCTACTGCAGACTTCTAAATCCGTTCCATTCCACTGCGAAGCGGAGCAGGACGTTAAGAATTGGAGAGAAAATTAAACGTCATAAAGAAAAGTTCATTTACAGCTTAAATGTCTGAATTTACGGTTTCCTTCAGAATACAAGGCGGTAAGGAGAAGTGAGGCAGCAGCGGCGGGGAGGGCTGGTGCGGTAGAATCAAGGGGACTTGATTTTATTTATTTCTCAGATCCAGAGGGGGGAAGAAAGGGGGAGAAGCAGGAAAGAGAGAGAAGCGTTTTAACGCGGCAGCTCCAAAGAAGGAGGCTGCAGCTGGTGGGATTGGGAGCAAAGCGCGACTGCACAGGGACCCGGCATGGCCGCAGCGATCCCCCGAGCGCTGAGCCGGCTCAGCGGAGGCCTTGGGTGCGGAAAGAACAAGTATCTTCGATATTTGTGGGTGTAGGGGAGGAGGGGGGCAAGGACGGAGGGAGGCAGGGAGACACCGAGAGTAAGGCGGCGCCGCAGCGGGCCAGCGAGACAGAAAGTGAGCTCCGGAGAGGCGGCGGCGGCAACAGCTGCTGCCCCGGTGGTGGGCAGTCGGCTCAGCTTGAAGGCGCTGGGAGGAAGAAGCCTGAACTGGGATCCTTGATCCTTTTCCTCCAGTGTAGCACTGGGGGTGGAGGGGGGGGAGAGGGAGAGAGAGAGAATTAATATGAATATGAATTGGTGTGGGGATATCTGCGGGAAAACTCACCTTTTTCCTAGACCTCACAGCTTGTTTTCGCCTTTGCTCTTCTGGGCTAAAGGAGCCGTTTAAGGGCCTAATCACTGCTTTTGAAATTGGAATTCTAATGGCAAGGGAAGGGAGGGGTACACTGAAAGCTATGGTGGAGAATTCCGGTTAAATCTGGTGCTCCAAAAGCACTTAATTGTTGCCATATCCACCCTCCCCAAATGGAAAACCGGCCTCTGGGATCAGCCCCCTCCCACTTCACCTACCTGGTCTAGAGCACCTCAGGGTATTAGGGACCTGAAATAGAGCCTGGGGGTTAGTGGGGGGAGCAGCCAGGAGTACAGAGATGGTTAGTGGAGCTCCCAGGCCTTAGTGCCTGCTGCCCTCCTACCCTGTGTTCTGATAATGAAAAACAAAGGGGGAGGGTTTATTTCTGGCTGTGGTACAGTATCCTGGCTTTCAAAGAGGCTTCTGACCCCAACATCAAAGGTGATAAGCGTCTCTCCCAGAGACACTTAACCTGGGCAAAGTGCCACTTATGTCACAAAGTGCCTGGGCTCAAGGGGCTGAGGGAGTAGCCAGGGTGGGGACATTTGTTGCCAGGAAGCCCCAGGGAGGGAATGGCAGGCCCTTTGGCAGCGGATAAAGAGCAGGCCCTTTTGGATGTCCCCCCAGCCTGGGAAGGGGAGCCCCAGGAAGTGAGGCGGTTATGAGCTGGGACGTTTTCCCTCAGTGTGGGAAAGATACAGATAGCCAGATCTCACCCTGCAAAAATGCGCTTCATGTCTGTGACATAAAATCGGCAGGCGCTTTGGAGATTTAGGGACTTGCAGAGAGTGGGGCAGGTCCTGGCACCCTGGTGGAGGCAGAGGCTGAGGTGTGATTCAGAGTGGGTTGGGGAATCTGAGGAGTAAGGCTGGGAAGGTATCACCCAAAACCATTTCCTCAGAGAAGCCAAGTACACACAATGGGCTCCAATATTGAAAAACACCAGATGATCTGCTTCGAAGGGACATAAACAGGCCAAGCGGATGCAGGTTAATAAAACCCGAAAAAGCCCAGACAGGAACACTTAAAATGCCCGAGAAACAAAGCACACCATGACAAATTCTCACCCAACACACAAGCACACGCACTGGAATGTTCCCAGACACAGAGAGAAAGAGACTTCCCTACCTTGGACCTCTACCCATGGACACTCAGGCATACCTGCCCAGCTCCAAGAGCACACACAAATTTGTGCACTCTCCTAAACTGACCTAAAGAAACCCCTGGGGGTCAGAGGGCAGGCATCGGCTGCATGCACACCCCGCAGAGCCAGCCCAAGTCTCCTGAGCCTCGCTAATGCACGATCCATACTGAGAGATAAAAGTCTAGACAATAGACGGCTGTTTATGACAACGAGTCTCTCCAAGTTTGGGGCCAGGCGATAAATCTCTGGAAAATCTTCCTGTAACTCATCTTCTGGCTATAGTGATGAGAGAACCACAGAGACCACAGAGAGGAAAGCAGCAAAATGGGGGAGACTTTTAAATCATGAGCAGAAGGCACTGTCCCTGCTGGGGTGAGCAGGCAAACCACCACCCTCACCCCACCCAGTGAGTCCACACGGTGGGAGCTTTCGGATCAAGCTTCAGAGTACAGGCGAGTCAGGGCGCTCAACATCCTGCCTAGCTTCCATCCGCATGGCAAGTGCAGGCAGAAGGCAGGGCCTGGAGGCTGGAACAGACCCACAGACCACTCTTGCTGGGGGCAAAGGGTCTTTTTTGTTGGAGACCAGAATCTTCTTGCTCTGTCACCTGAATTTTTTCTCCTGGCTCTTGCCCCCCATGTCTGTCTGTCTCTCTCTCTCTCTTTCTCCTTTTCCTTTTCGGATTGATGGGCTGTTCCCTTTTGCATTTTCGACCCAGGCGTCTGATTACAAGTAAAGAGCCACTGAAGTTGATCTCATAAAAATGCCGTCAGTTCACTTTGATCAGCGCAGACCGGGTCTGAGCCTAAAGTAGGCGCTAAAGCTGAGGAATGGGGGCTCCAGCCAACCAGGCCTCCACTGTGCAGCCAGGCGGGAGACCCGGGTGGCCCAGAAGAGCAATCCCACCCAGAAAAGGTATTTTCTGGGCTGCCGCAACTGGCTCTGGAAACTAAGGCCCAATACCAGCGGCTCCATTTCCAGACCGCTTTTAAGACTTTTCCTTCGTTTTGGAGCATTTGGTGAGGGGGCCAGTGAAACGGGCTCGTAAAATCGGGCTTTTATGGGGAGAGATAGGTTGTGTTGCTAGCCTCCTGGGACTCACCGAGGAGGAAGCTGGGTGGGGCTGCGGGGGTGCAGGAGCCACTCTTCTCCCTCTCCCCTACCTGGTCCATTGGTCTGAGGAACCTCTGATCAGATCCACCAACTTAGGTGGTCTGACTTGGGGCCTCTGGCTTGGAGTGATGGCTAAGTCTGAGGAGAGGTGGAAGCCATGAACCAGCAGTCCCACACCCTTCTCTTTCCCTGGCTGGCGGTGGGAGGAGGGTGTCCCAGGTACAAGACAAACCGCTAGCCTGAAGAAAGCGCACGAAAGGGATTATTAAATGTAGATATTGCTGTAAGGGAAGGAAATGTGCCCAAGAAAGTGCAAGCTGATTTCTAATGAACGTTCCTTCTTGCCGGCTCAGCCTGGAGACAACTGAGGGTGTCCATGCATGGGACTCCCTCCACTTATCTTTTTATTGACTCCACAAGGGGCTGAATTTACAATCCAAGCCCACTGGAGCTCTTACGGGTCCCTTTTTCTCTCCTCAGGGTTTTTCTCCCTGCTCATGTTTCTGTGGGGTGGTCCCCTATCTCTACCATGATCAGCTCTCTAGAATCCAGAGCAGCAGGAGGAGGTAGACAAGCAGCAAGGTGGCCCCAGCACTGTGTGCATTTGTGAGGGGCGGGGCTGCTCTAGGAGCCACCCAGGCCAGAATTCAGGAGATGCTGCCCGCTTCCGAAGCTGTCCCTGTTGTCCATATGTGGGAGAGAAGGGTGCTGGAGTCTGTCGTGGCCCCTGTCAGACTACCGCGGAAGCTGCCCAGACTGCAGCCGTCTGCTAGTGGCCAGGCTGGCTGGCGGTGCTGAGGCCACCAAGAGCCAGTGGGGAGGGCAGGATGACCCTGCTGCGGAGGATTTCAGGTGAAGGCTGGGGACTCCAGGCAGATGGAGGGGCCACAGGCTCCCAAGAAGCCAGGTAAAAAACAAGTACCCTGGAGCAGGGCTTGACAGGAGACGTTGGGGGCCAGAGATGGGGTCCATGTCAGGGAGACACTGATGTCCTGGCCAGAAGCTACAGACTGAGAAGGTGCAGCCTGAGGCCAGCAGCCCAGCAGATGCTTCCCGGTGGCCTGGACCCAGGGCTGGGCAAGAAGGCCATTACCTCACACCATGGGCATTTTTGCCAGTCTACTTCTAGCTGATCTTAGCCACCAGGGCCTTTTCTCCTTGACCCCAGCAGCAACCATCAGTTGCCGGGATTTTTTTTTAAGTTGTTGAAAAATTAAAAGCAGATCAACACTAGAGAACATTTTAAACTTCACGCTTTACTTTTAGGGCGAATAATACTACTTTCCACAAGTCTCTGTTGGGAGACCTGAGTTTCCTAGATACCAACTCCTTGACATTCTTTTTTGCTATTCTTTTTTGTCGCAAGGAAATAGGGCCGCCAGCAGCTCCTTGCAGCCGCCTGGCTTACTTTTATGGTGGCCCCAGAATAAACTTTGGTGGTCAAATTCAAGTGCTCAGACCCACAGCTGTCTCCTCACAGGAAGCAGCCCCCCGCCCCAGCCCTGGCTGTGCAGACTATACCTTGGGGGATTGGGCCCCATATCACCCTGAAGGCCAGGAGGGGGAAGGAAGCAGAGCCCTGGGGGGAAAGTGGGGAAAGTGGGAGCTGAGACTCTGAGCCCTCATCCACATCTCTGCAAGGGATAGGGGTACCTCTCATCTCCCTCTTGCTAGTTCCTATCACTGTTTGGGGAGGATTTTGCCTCCAATAAACTAGAGTTTAATGAGGTCAGCACAAACCCCATAAAAGCCACAGTACATAGTTCCCCACCATTATAATTAAAAATGCTGGCCCCAGCTCCCCCTATAAAAAAGGATAGAGGAAAGAAGCAACGAAACAGATTTTTCTTTTTGTGATCCCGACAGAGAAATCCCACACTTTAGCAAAGCCCCAGTCTAGTTCCTCTTTGACTCAGTTAAGATCTGACTAGGACTAAAGAAGCAGTGAGTGGATAGAGGGGTTCCTGAGGCCTATCCTGGAATATTCCAGAGCTCCTCCAAGAATGAGACCCACGTTTGAGGCAGACCCCACCCAGGTGTAATTCTAAAGGCTGAGCAAGTTTGGGAAGGCAAGAATGTTGAGGAGGAATAGATATTGGGGGTTATAGTTAGAGATGAGGTACAATTTTTTGTCTTCCTTATCTGGTCAGGGAGCCTCAGCATCTCATCATGTTTCATCAAGAAAAATCAAATCTAAAGGTTTTTTAAGTGAAAATCAATTTTAACCAAAAATTATGGGTGTAAAGAAGGTTCGGGCTATTTTTGGCTTTCTCTGAGTGTACAGTGGGCTGAGTCCCTGGGGGCTTTACTTCTTTCCCTCCTTCCCAAACAAGTCATGTCCTGGCGGCTCCTCCTTGGATCTAAGGCTGCTTTCTGCTCATGCTGGTTACTCTGGTCCCTTGGACTCAGTTCAGAACCTTTCAATAAAGTGATTTTCAGCTTCCTAGATGTGTCCTGTGTGCCCAGAGGGATGGAAGACAAGGGAGGGCAGAATCACTGAGTCTACCCCTTGGGCCACAGCCATCCAGGAGGCTGACAGGCTCTGAGGAGGGCAGGGCAGGACTGAGAAACAGGAGGGAGGCACTAAGGTCTGTCTGAAGTCCCAGGGAGAGGGGCTGGGGGCTTTGACTAGGGAGTGGCCCCTGCCCCTGCCCTGCCCACCCCAGGGTCCACAGCTCCCTTCCACCGTCCTGCTGGTTTATACTGGAGATGCATACCTGGACCAATAGCCCACACCACACTCCCCCAAATCATTCAAGGATAGGAACCCTAAACCCAGTCCCCCTCATCATATCCTCCTGAGCCCTGATAGTAGGCTTTTTTCCAGCCTACCAACAGAGGCTGAGCCCACAACCAAAAAAACCCTGACATAGAAGATACATGGCTCTCATTCTAATCCTTTTCTTTGGGGTTTGGGATTTGAAAATCCACAGTGGATGTAGCTTTCTTCGCATTGATTGACAATAAAGGCAGGCATGAAATATTCACCCAGGGCCACTCTCTCATACTAAATATTTAACACAACATTAGAGAAGGTTTTTCCCAGACTTCGCCAGGCACCGGCTGGGCGGCTGGCGCACTGCTCACCACTCGTTTATGACTAATCGGAGTCCCTAGCCAGCGGCAGCACAGCAAGCCAGACAAAGTTGGGACACTGGCTTGCAGCTGGGCTGCCTCACCTTTGGGAAACTTCAGATACTCTTCCGGGGAGTCTCTCTAAAGACTCCAAAAAGGGAGTCTTGTCACCTAGCTCTGGCCAGGAAAAGAGTCGACTTCTTCAAACTCTTGTAAACAGGCACTGACTCTGCGGATTGGAGGGGTAAGAGTCCCTGAGACTTGGTGGGGGCGGTAAGGATTCACTTCTCTTGAGGAAATCAGGCAGTGGGGAAAGAAATCCTCACTCCCATCTGTCTGGTGCTGATCGCAGGGAGGAGGCAAGACCCCCACACTTGAAAGCCCTCCTCCTTCCCCCAATCCTGGGGGAAAAAAGAGCAGCAGCTAGAAAAAAATACAATTACCCCCTCCCAGCCACCACCCTCGCCCATCCCACCGCCCACCCCACCCCAACCCTCTCTCTCCTCCTTTGCTCGTGCTGTGGAATGGAGAGGAGGGGAGTGACGGGAGAAAAACGAATACAAATCTGCAATTGATTTTCATAATGTTTCTGCGGTGTTTGCAAACCAATCGCCTGAACGTCCCCGATCTTACCTAAGAGAGAACCCCTCCTACGTCTGCGAAGTGCTCCGAACTGATATATGACAATATCTACTTTGGATCACGTGCTCGGGGAGAGAGACTAAGACGGATAACGCGTCATCTCGCCTTCCCAAATTTTCCCCCCTCGCTAGACCGGGTCCAAAACCTTCATCCGGAGCCGGCAGGAGAGGAGAACGATGTTTAACTCGGTCAACCTGGGCAACTTCTGCTCGCCGTCGCGCAAGGAGAGGGGCGCTGATTTTGGCGAGCGAGGGAGCTGCGCCTCCAACCTCTATCTGCCCAGTTGCACTTACTACATGCCCGAGTTCTCCACGGTCTCCTCCTTCCTGCCCCAGGCCCCCTCTCGTCAGATCTCCTATCCCTACTCGGCCCAAGTGCCCCCGGTCCGGGAGGTCTCCTACGGCCTGGAGCCATCCAGCAAGTGGCACCATCGGAACAGCTACTCCTCCTGCTATGCGGCGGCCGACGAGCTTATGCACCGGGAGTGCCTGCCTCCTTCCACCGTCACCGAGATCCTCATGAAAAACGAAGGCTCCTACGGCGGCCACCACCACCCCAGCGCCCCGCACGCAGCCCCCGCCGGCTTCTACTCGTCAGTCAACAAGAACAGCGTCCTGCCTCAAGCCTTCGACCGTTTCTTCGACAACGCCTACTGCGGTGGCGGCGACGCGCCCGCCGAGCCCCCCTGCTCCGGCAAGGGCGAGGCCAAGGGGGAGCCTGAGGCGCCCCCGGCCTCGGGACTAGCGTCCCGGGCTGAGGCGGGTGCCGAGGCCGAAGCTGAGGAGGAGAACACAAATCCAAGCTCGTCCGGTTCAGCCCACTCGGCGGCCAAGGAGCCGGCCAAAGGAGCCGCCCCCAGTAGGTAGCAGCGGCCGGGAACAGGCGGGCAGCGAGGGAGGGAGAGAGGGAGGGCGAGAGTAGGGGGGAGGCAAGGGGAGCGGGGACGGCCTCGTGTTTTGGGTCAGTCCGATTTTATGTGGAGTTTTATAAGCATTCAAAGGATTTTATTATAACCTACAAAGCCCTCTCTCCCAACGACTCGACTTTTTACGATGGAGAAGGGGTGGGGAGGGAGGGAAAAGGACTCTTTGGAAAAGCCGGGTGAACCCCCCCTCCCCCGTTATCTCTCTAGGTCTGTGAAATTTTTAAAAGCGCCACCATTGCGGGCGATATTAACTTTGATCGTGAACTTAGAGGAGCATTTAAGGAAGGATGGGGAGCTGGGCTGCCAGGGAGTGAGAGGGAGGGGAGGGGTGGAGGGGGAGAAAGGGGAGGGCGAGGGAAAGGCCGAGAGAGACCCAGAGAGGGGGAGAGGTGGGGGAGAGAAGCAATGGAGCAGAACCTGAGACCGGAGAAGCGAGCCAGGGCTGCTCTGATTCTTTTTAAAACTACTTTTGAAAATGCTCAAACTATGTGTTTGCGGGTCCTTGAGCAGAAACCCAAGCAACCCCGGGGTCAGGTGGACAGGGGAATAGGGAGAGGCGGCTCAGGGCTCCACTGCGCCCCAGGCGGGGGTCTCAGCGTTTCTCCTCGGTCCGCGGCCTTGTGCCGGCCTAGAACTGCAGCCGGGAAGGCGCTGCCCCGCCGGCGTCCCGGGGCGCCAGGGCCCCGGAAGCGACTCTCTGGTGTCTTGGTGCCTGTTCCTTGGCTTCCTCCCCGCCTCCCCACTGCGTTCGCCAGATCTCACTTCTTTGCGCCTGTTCTCCGCCGGTCCCCCAGATTTCTGGAGGAGGGGGTGGTGGGCTTTCAGAACCACTGGGAGGGCGGCTCGGAAAGGGGCAGAGGGCTGCAGGGGAGCAGGCAGGGCGCCCAAGGGGACGCCTATGGCCCCGGCGGGCTTTCCTTCTCTCCCAGACCCGGTCAGTCACCGCTCTCTCTTGAGGGGTGGGGGTAGGGGGTGCCGCGGGTCATGCGGTGGCCCCGGATTGGGACCAGCTAGATCCGGCAGGGGGTCGAGGCTTGCCCCAGCGCTGCGCCCGCGCGAGGAGAGCTGGCCCGCGCGGCGGGAGGGCTGCCTGGCGGTTAGACTGGGAGAAGGGCCGCTGGGGGCTCAGCGGGCTGGGGGTCGCCCGGGTCTCACGTGTCTCTCTCCCCCCTCTCCTCGCACTTGCCCCCTCCCCTCCCTCCAGACGCCCCCCGCACCCGCAAGAAGCGCTGCCCTTATTCGAAATTCCAGATCCGGGAACTGGAGCGAGAGTTTTTCTTCAACGTGTATATCAACAAAGAGAAGCGGCTGCAGCTGTCCCGAATGCTGAACCTGACAGACCGACAAGTGAAAATTTGGTTTCAGAACAGAAGAATGAAAGAAAAAAAACTGAGCAGAGACCGGCTGCAGTATTTCTCGGGAAATCCGCTGCTGTAACCGCAGACCCGGCCCTTTTGGGGAAGGGGGAAAGGGGGAAATTATTTTATTTTATTTTTATTTTTTATTTTCTAACTCGCCTTCTTTCCGCGGGTGGAAAACTGGACTGTGGCCAGGGCTGGCCCCCACTGCCATTGCTGGCACTTCTTTCCGGAACCTCCTTCGCCCTCGCCTGACTCTCACTGTGGGACAGGGACCGAGCCTGGAAAGGGATGAACGGAAGTGTCTGACTTACGGCGAGTGGACACCGTTGGCACCGAGGCCAAGACTCTTTATTTAAAAGAAAACACACCTCGGCGACAATGTCTTGCTGCTCAGATTGGGGGGGGGGGCGACAGTAGCGGGCGCCTGAGCCGAACACTCCTCAACTAAAAGCCTTCCCTTGCCCAAGTGAAAAGATCCGCTAAGGCACCATGTCTGTCAGCGGAAACCTCTCCGGCTCCCCGCCCCTACCCCACCTTGCCCCACTATTAGGGGGCAGCTAAATGTGATCCTGCCTTGCTGTGAAATTCCTGTACCTTCGACCTGGTGTTAGGTGTGCAAAGTCCGTGTCCTACCTCCGTCCTCGCCCAGGCCCCTCCCGAGCCTAGTTGTCCTCCCCGTGAATGTGTAGAGCCCTCCTTTGAAATTTCTTAACTGGTGCATTGAGGTTTCCTAACCTTTTTCCAAGCAGTGCCCCACTCCATGGATTTATAGCTATAGTCTATGCAGTTGTTACCTCCTTTTTTTATTTTTAAGGACAAAAGAAAAGATTGGGGTGGGTGGAGGCAGTAGGGAGATGGGATTGGGCACCTCCCCCATGCTGGGGCCTGGATTTTTGTAAATAAATTTCACAAGGGTTTCTTTCTACCCAGAGGGGATGGGGGGAGGATGCCTGGAATGAGTTTCGAATCACCCATCTCCATGTGCGTGAGTGCGTGTGTACATAGGCAATCCCCACCCTGCTTCCATCCCAGAGGGATTGCTGTGAATTTTTTTTTTGTTGGTGGCAAATAAAGATATTTCATTCTGTTCAATATTATGATTTTATTTGACCCTTTTATTAACCCCTCTCCTCTTAAAACCCTCCATTTTCCCAAGGCGGTGGAGGAGGAGGAGGCAGGCGGACAGAGCCCAGCCAGTGAAGACAGGCATGCAGAGGTGAGGTAGGCCTGTGCTGGCCGGCCTGGAGCTCCTCTGCACTGGCAGGGCCAAGAGTGTGGCGGTAGCTTCCTCCTGCTCTCAAGCTGAGAACATTCCACAGCTACTCTTAAGCTCTCCTTCCTCACGTGCAGCTCGAGCTGTGTCCAAATGCCCAGCAACGGCTTTCCGTTTAAGTACACGTTTGTTGTGGAGTTAATTGTAACCATCATCGAATTTAAATTTATAGGAATTTTTTTTGGCTGCACCGCCCTCCTGCCAGATGTCTCCGTCTGTCACAATTAAATGTGTAGGGTTGACGGTGGGACTTTAGTGGTTTTTTTCTCCATGAGAAGACTGTATTGGAATTTTTATATACAGTTTTTAAGGAGGGGAGAGGAAGAAACCAGCCCCCTCCTCCTTCTCTCCGAAGCCCCTGAGGGTGGGAAGGTGGGGCCTGGCCACTTCCCCTCTGGGCACAAATGGCCAGGCTCTGCCAGACACAACAAGACGCCTAGGCTGGGGCCACCCTGATGTTTATACATTGGGTGTCCCAAAGTAGAAAGCCCCAGAGATTTGTTTTGTAGGGGTTGGCATGGGGTGGGGCACTGGGGAAGGAGGTGACCTGTGGGGACAGTCGTCACACCCATCTATATTTGCTCCATTTTCTTCTGTGTAAAGATAATCATGGTCCTTTCTGTGATTTCAGTGAGGGTACTGGGTTGGTGTCTGTCCCAAATTCGCTATTTGGAGGCAGAGGTTTGGGACCAATTGTCTCATCTTTCCTCTCTCTTTCTGTTCTTGTCTTATTTAAGGAAGACTTTTTGTCTCTATGATTCTGTTGGATGAAAGGAAAAAGCATCATGACTATCAAATGAAGGTTCTGTCTTTTTTGGTGGCAGGGATCCCAGCAGTCTAGGGGTCTGAATCTCTAATTTTTAAATGTGGGTCTTGAGAGAAGATTTGCAAACTGGGGCATATATCCATCCCACAATTCCCCCCTGCGCCCACAAGCATTTGATTTTAATCAGTGTGCCTATGGGTGCAGGTGAGGAGTGCATTTGTATGCTTTTGCCTTAGTATGAGGAATAAACCTGACCACATGCACATCTAGAGCTTGTGTCTCGATCGTGTGTAACCACGGGCAGTGTTTAGTGAGTGTGGGCAGGAATACAACTGATAGTCCTCTGTGCGCTTGTGTGTGTGTGATACGTCTCTAGGTATGAAGTTAAGCCACTAGTCATGTTAGGGAGTATTAGCCTTCTGGCCATATTTCCTGTAAAAATAGGAAGGAGATAACTATATTTAAAAAGCTGTTTATAAAGCAAAATACTAACCTCCGAATGGCTCCTGATTTTGGAGAAAAATATTGAAAACCCAGAGCTACTACTTTCTCTGCAATGTGCAGCCCAGAAAAAGTCCTCAGCTCCAGAAGAGATTTCTGATAGATGAGAGGAGAGAGAGGATCATCATGAAAGAAAAACAAAGGCTTCTGTGACCTAGGCCCAAGAACCTGCCAGTCCTTGGTGACCATCTAAAAAGGGGAAAGAAAGGGGGTCCTTGGCCCCCCAAACAAACCCACTTTCAGATTCCTGGGATGTCCAACCCCCCTTGCAGGTCAGGGATACTCTGGACTCAACCTCTTGGGGTAATCCCCTCCAGCCACAGCACTGCCCAGGAACAAAAGATCCTCGTCTAGACGCTGCCATAAAGCGCCCCCCGTGCTTCTAAACCCAGTTTCATTTCGCCCTTAACGACCCAGTCTGGCCTGTATTAGAAAACGCTTCCGCCCGAAATAGTAAACAAACCTGCAGTGGAGGGTCTTGACTCTTCGAACACACCCCAGACCCCCACCTCATCACCCCCTTGCCCCACATTTTTCCTCTTTTCCTCCAGTCTTTTTCAGTTCCCAGCTCCACAACCCTCCCCCCGCCTCAGTAAATAAACCCGAGGCCGAGTTCAAAGTTTCCCGGAGCTAAGGAGGAATGTTGGTTGTAAAAATCCAAGTTTATAGCACACGTGGGAGTTTACAAGGGTATTAAGTGGTGTGGGCTGAGAGAGCACTCTGGGCCCCACCCCCTCCCATTATGGGCTTTGGGGGTACAGGGGGAATCAGGGGCACTTGAAAGGAGAGATCGGTTGGGGGACAGTCTTGGGATTGGGATTTCTTCTTCACTCAGACCCTTAGGTTGCTGGGCAATGGTGATGCCAGGGCCCCTTGGAAGAAGGCTCAAAACCCCCACCGAAAATATCTGAGAGAAAGTCCACAGGTTCTAGGTGCCCCAGATGGGGAGGTGGGGGACCCCTGTCTTGGGGGAAGTGAAAAAGGTGCAGACCAGGTGTTTGAATGATAAACAGAGTTAGGGGATACATGGAGCCACTTCTCAACTAGAGGGGGAGAAACTATCTTGGGCTAATTTCTCGAGTGGGCTTAAGGCAAAGAGGGCTTTTCTCACCAGGGCAAAGAACTTTGAACTTCAAGGGAGTCAAGGGCACCACCCCTTCCTTCTCCCCGCCCCTCTCAGGAATCTGTAGGGCAATTGTTTCTGGGCCAATATTCCCTGAAGGGGGCAGCCACTGGAGTTTTCTGGTGCCCCAGGGCTGGATAATGCTGTTTGCTAACTCCTCCCTGCACAGAGCCCGCCAGAACCTTGTGCACGCGACTACACTCTTTATTATTCATATAAACCTTTGGAAAAGGCAACGCCCGGGAAGTTTTTATAACTTTGCTTGGCATAAAAATTTTACAAGATTCCCCCTCCCTTTAAAAAAAAAAAAACTTAAAGTTTTGGTCTTGCCATAGGATGAAATCTCAGGTCTTTGGGAGGGAGGAAAGGGGCTCCTGGGTATGAGGTTGAGAGGGAGTGTTTAGAGCTGCCTCTTTTTGCCTAAGGCAAAAAGGTTTGATGGTCTGGGTCTATCCTTCTCGAGGCCCACCTTTGACCCAGCTTTGGGGGCTGCCAGCCAACAGAGGCTCCAGGCCTCCCAGACAGTCCTGTCTAATCTGCTCTTGAGACACACCTATACAGACCCCCAAAGTTTAGACAATGTCAGCATGATAAGACCTTCCCCCATCACACTTGGTCTCCTGTAAGCACTGTTTCTCTCTCTCTCCACACACACACACACACACACACACACACACATACACACACACACACATGCACACACACAAACACAGCCCTGCACACTCTACCCCCAACCCACTGCACAAAGCTGAGACCCATAACCTTGACTCAGATTTCTGATTTGGGAGGGTCTCCGCACACAGTCTCACATCCCTGCTGCCTGTGAAGTCAACAATGGGTTTGAAGAAAGAATCAAAATGCCAAGAAACTCCTGCCCAGAGGTTGCAGAGGTTGCAGAACTAAAGGGGACAGAGGGCCAGCAGGGCTGCAGTCCAGGGACCCAGAGAACAAAGGCACTCATGGGGGGACGTGCGTGGCCTTGAGCTGTCAAACCCACGGATGACCCATTGGACCTGCCCCCCACCTGGGACTGGCAGAACCTCACTCCTTCATTTCCCCTGACTCCAGCCTTGGGAGCATCAATAGAGCTCAATTTTGGGTCATTTTAATGTTTAGCTCTGGAGGACAGGACAAAGATGGAATGACTTTGCCAGAGGTAAGCCTGGTAGACAAGGCTCCTTTGCGGCAACGGAAGTGAATATACATGACCCCTGGATTCCTGGCACTTCAAAGAGCCGTCATCATGAGTGGGGATGTGCCCCGGAGCCGATTTTCCTTCCCTGTAATGGCAACGGCTGAGGCCTGGCGGCCGCCGCTCACACCCCTACACTTCTCCTTGTGAGGAGCCTGGCTAAAGCTGAAGGCGGGAGAAGGTCAACTCCAAGCCTTAGCAGCCCGGTTGGTGAGGCATGCGACTTAGCCTGGCGCATTCCCCCTCACTAAGACCAGCACAACCGAGAAAAATAGCAGAGGCTAGGACAGAAAGTCAAGCGGAAGGAAAGAATTGAAGAGGAAAAAAAAAGCAAATAATAAATTTGGTAATAGAGAAAGAAAGAAGGAAAAGAGGAATTGGGGAAATAAGGAAGACAACGAATTAAGAAATAAAGAGAAAGGATCGGAAAAAGAAGGAAAATGAATTGCAGGAAAAAAAGGAAAGAACGAAAAATAGAGAAAGAAGCAAATAGAGAAAAAGGAGGAGGAAGAAACAAGAAGGAGGGAAGGAAAGAGAGAACAGAGGAAGAAAAGAAGAAAGGAAAGAAAGAAGGAAAGACAAACAGATCTTTGTAAAGGAATTTAGCCGGTTAAGGAGACTCGGGTTTTTCTCCGGAGCAAGCCAGCCCAACCACAGCCCGACTCTGTCTGGAAACCTGACCTCCTTGAGTAACTTACAAGCAAACCATTAGAGTGGGGAGCAGGGCCTTCCCCCCAAGATATCCTCTCATCTGTGCCCTCCTCCCAAAGCTTCTCTCCGAGGTGTCTGCGGTCCGGTTTCAATTCAAGAGGCAAAGTTAAATAACTGAACGGCTGCGGCAGGACCAGGAAGCAGTCAGGCTGGCACGGCTTACCAGACTTCAGGATTCAGGGATCTCAGGGAGCACTTTGGGTAAAAGTGAATATCTGTGGCTGTGTACACACAATTAAATGCAAGTTAGACATGTGTATAGATGCTAAACTCCACAGCATCTGGGTACAAGTGTATACATTCCGCTGGCCGCTGGCCGGGCTGCCAGGGTGGCTGCGAGGTCCGGATTAGACCTGAGGCCCCCTAAGCTTCCTCAGCCTCCTACCTCCCTCTCATACCTGTTCAAAAATCTTTTGGGGGGCCTCTGAGCATTTCGCATTTTGCCTGGAATTTCTCTGCTTCCAATTGAGCTCAGGCAGAGCGTTGAATGAAGCTAATGAAGAAGAAAAGCAAATCTTTCCTTCAAGTTTTGGGAAGAGAAGGATTTATCTTGGTCTCCAAAACAAGAGGAAAAAACCTGCAATCACTGGTGTGATTTTGTTTTCCATTTCGCTTGAAGAGATTTCAGTACACACACTTTATTTTTATTTTATTTTATTATTCTATCCCAAAGGGAGAGGCACTCTTCCTTTTTCAGTTCATCTTCAGAATTTCCCAGACGACTTTCTTAACCTCTTGGGGAAACTCCGATAATTTTTGTTGGAGAAATCAGGATGCGTCTGGGGTGCTTCGAGGGCTACAGCCAGGAAAGCAGCGAAGTTCCTTTCTGTTTGTTGAGCACTATATTTTCCTTCTGCTTTGGCACGGGGACCCCTAGCGCCCCAGCCGTTGGCCTGCCCTGTGGAACCCGCTGGATCCTCCTGGAGTATTCGAGGAGTTCCCGAACCCTCCTCCTCTCCCTTGCTCACAGCCCCACAGGCGGAAGGAGGCCCAGCTAGGGCCCTGCTGCCCCACCAGGGTCTGGGTACCTCGGGAAGGGCTCTGGGGTGGATGGGATTTGTCAAGACATATGTATGCACAGCCTGAGCCCCTCTCTGCCTGCAGACTCTGGATTTTCATTTCCCCAAGTTGAGGTAAGAAGGGGGAGCCCCAGAGACTTAGGGTAAGCGGAGGTTTCTCCGTACTCCAGAAAGTTGAAGAAATGGATTAATAAGAGTCGGTATGGGGGTGATTCTAGCAACACAGACTTCCCCCAGATCCCAATCCAGTGGCCAAGGGCGAAGGCTGGAGGGTCTTGGCCCTGTGGGGCAGGGCAGTGGGCGCCTGGCAGCGGCGGCAGGCGGGGTGGCTGTGGCGGCCCGCTTGCCTTTGAACGCCAGGCCCGGACAATAGGACTGAAACGGCCTTTGCTCGTGGCCTCGGGAAAGACCGAGCCCAAGGGGGCAGGGCTAGGACCCAGACCCGCACAAATGCTCCCCTGGCCCAGTCCTCATGCTCACTTCTTCCTTCCTTTTACCTCCACTGAGGCAGAATCCCAAAGTCTGCAAAAACCCAACAAGTTATTCAAGTCTGCGTCCGAGTCGGCTGCTGTTTAACAGCGCCGGGTTTTCGTTTATCTTGCGTAATTAGAGGCAAACATTTTTCCCACCGGGGGTCCCACTTAGGCTGATGAATTTGATTTCTTTTTTCATTAATGGGCCGTGTTTATCATACTTGTAATTATTTCAACTTTAAACACTATTCCTTCTTGTGAGGAGGTGGGAGTCGAGGCGGGAGGTTCCTTCTCCCCGGGGTATTATTTTCATTAGTAGTGGCAAGGATTCTGAAGCGACTCCATCCCCTCACCATGGCTGAGGTGAGAGGTGGGCTTGGGATCTGGGGTCAGGCTTCTAGGGGACCTGAGGCCCAGTGACTCCACTCCATTCCTGCTGGTTCCCTAGGTTCCGCCTTGGGGGCTTGTCTCAAAGTTTATCTCTTCCACCCTCCTCTGCTGACTTCCCCAACTCCCTCCCAAGCTGGGCTCAAACCTGTCCCCTGCAAAGTTCTTCCCTCCAAACCTTCCACGGATCCCAGCCTGGCCTGGGCAAAGGCTGTGGTAGTGCCGTCCCAGACCCCAGCTACTAACACCTAGAGAAAAATCAGGAAAAGCTGAGGTGACCAAGGGGTACCTGGCTGTGGAGGAAATGGCCCAGCAGACTCCAAAACCGGGATGGGGGGGAAGCAATGGCGGGACTGGGACACTAAACTCCAGGGACAAGCACACCAGGCAGGAAAATAAAGGAGATGTGAAAGAGGGGGGAGGGAACCCCCCAAAGCCATATAATTCTCAATTGCTTTGGTCTTTAATTTCATCGTCCCATAAATGAGGAGATATCAGTTCCCATACTAAATTTTTATCCCCGGCTGATAAATATGACGGGAAATTTTCGTTGGGTCCTCGTAAAAGGGAACGGTTTCGATCAAACTGGTGGGGAAAGACTTATGCAGATAATACAAACAGAGTGGCCATAAAGTCTCGGCCGTTTCCCGCGGGATGGGCGGTGGGACAAATGGCTCCCTGGATTGACTGCTGCCCAGGCTGTCCCAAGTCTCGTCTGGGGCCTAAACAGCCTAACCTTGCCCTGGACAACCCCCATGCTGAGGCCACGGCTACCCCTGCAAATGAAAACACAAAACCATTTCAAATCTCCCCTGGCCGGCCCTGCAAGCAAGTCACATACTCCACATTTCCTTCCAGTTTTCCGGAGGTTCAGAAACCCTTGCGCCTTCGCTCGCCGCCCTTGGATGGGGGAACTCGGCGGATTTCTTTCCGCAGTCTTCTAGCCGCGCCGGCTCGGGCCTCCCTGGAAGCGATCTAGCCTCCTCACTCCTCCTCGCCGGGGCGCTCGGGCTTCAGTGCGCTCCCCGCCAGCATCCAGCCCCTCAGAAAGTCGAAACCGGAGGCTCTATCCAGGGAAAAATGCGGGGCCACCGGAAAGACAAGTTTTTCTCCGGATTCCGTTTCCTGAGGAAGGGGTGGAGAGTTTAGTTCGCTTTGGAAGAAAGGCGATGGAGAAACGGAAAGAACTATTTGGAACATACGTTTCCCTTTATTTCTTCCCCTTATTAAAAAACAACAAAAATAGACCGGTCTTTCTTCTTTCAAAAATGCTCCCAGCCCATTCTCTCTGTACACACTTCTCTGGGTCGGATTTTGTCGCGTTTTGTGTCCTAGTTTCCCGTGTGATACGTGACTCCTCCAAACTGGCCGAGGCTCCGCCGGTTCCCTCTTTCTCTCCAGGAATCTTCCCTGTTTTAGTGGGGGCAAGGTCAAGCGGAAAGCGAGGGCCGCCAGGGCCTGGAGCAAAGCAGCAGAACCGGCTCCCAGGCCAAAGCCTTGAGATAGTGACCCAAGAGCCGTCCACCCCTCCAGGCCCAGGCCGCAGCTCCGGGATCAGGGAGCCGGTGCCTCTGGTCGCCGGCTTCCTCCTCGCCCTACCCCTACATCCACTCGGAACCTTCTTTCCTGAGCAGCCCTGAAGTGACCGTGACCGCCTCCCTGACTTACCCCAGAGACTGGAGAGTCCCCCGTCCACCCCACAGGGAACCTGCAACTCAACCAGCCTCCAGCACCCGAGGTCCCCAAGCTCCCAGCCTCAAGGGCCAAGCCGGAGGAACGCGGAGGCAGGAGAGCAGAAACTTTAGTCCCGTCTGGGATTCCTTAACTTTTTTCCCCTTTTCTGTCAGACCTCCCCCCACCAAAAAAACCCCAGAAACCCTCACCCGGCTCCCACCCCAAGGGAAGAAGCGAGGGCAGGCTCCGAAGAGATGAAAAGGGGAGATGAAGAAAGGGGTATAAGTACCTGAATCGTGTCTTGACCTTTTAATTTGAATTTGACTGTTTTGAGCCCTGGGTTGCCTTGCTCTCCCTCTCTCCCGCATTTCACCCCCTCTCCGACCCCCACTCGCCAGGAGTTACAGACTGGTTCCCGGGTAAACAAACCCCACTCTCCCCAGAACCCCCCCATCCCCTTCCACCCCACTACGGCCCCTGCCGCCCGGGGGTCGCTTCCTTTGTTCGCAGGCAAGGGCTCCGGTGCCCCTACCCCGAGGCAGCTGCTAGGTGGCGCTGTTACTCCACGATGCGCGCTCCGCCTGCCGACAACTTGACCCCGCTGACGTCACGGCCGTCTGAATCATCAAGGCCATTTTCAAATCCCATTGGTCTAGCCGTCACATGGTGAGGACCGAATGCGCGGATAATTATGGAGCTGATATTTCCCCCCCTCCCCTTCTTTTTCCTCCCTCCCCTGTAACCGCGCCCCCCCTCCCGGATGGGGGAAAAAAAAAAAGATGTCAGCTCCTCCGCTGTAGTATTGCTCCTTAAAAACCCCTCTCTCTGAAAATGACATGCCCTCGCAATGTAACTCCGAACTCGTACCCGGAGCCCTTGGCTGCGCCGGGCGGAGGAGAGCGCTATAGCCGGAGCGCAGGCATGTATATGCAATCTGGGAGTGACTTCAACTGCGGGGTGATGAGGGGCTGCGGGCTCGCCCCCTCGCTCTCCAAGAGGGACGAGGGCGGCAGCCCCAACCTCGCCCTCAACACCTATCCGTCCTACCTCTCGCAGCTGGACTCCTGGGGCGACCCCAAAGCCGCCTATCGCCTGGAACAACCTGTTGGCAGGCCGCTGTCCTCCTGCTCCTACCCACCTAGTGTCAAGGAGGAGAATGTCTGCTGCATGTACAGCGCAGAGAAGCGGGCGAAAAGTGGCCCTGAGGCAGCTCTCTACTCCCACCCCCTGCCGGAGTCCTGCCTCGGGGAGCACGAGGTGCCCGTGCCCAGCTACTACCGCGCCAGCCCGAGCTACTCGGCGCTGGACAAGACGCCCCACTGTGCCGGGGCCAACGACTTCGAAGCCCCTTTTGAGCAGCGGGCCAGTCTCAACCCGCGCGCCGAACATCTGGAGTCGCCTCAGCTCGGGGGTAAAGTGAGTTTCCCAGAGACCCCCAAGTCCGACAGCCAGACCCCCAGCCCCAATGAGATCAAGACGGAGCAGAGCCTGGCGGGCCCAAAAGGTAGCCCCTCGGAGAGCGAAAAGGAGCGGGCCAAGACCGCCGACTCCAGCCCAGACACCTCGGATAACGAAGCGAAAGGTAAGGCCGCCTGGGCCGCGGGCCGGCTGGGACGCTCGGGTACTTGTCTTCGTGGCCAGGGCGGGGGGCAGGGGAGAGGATTGGGCCGAGGAGGCCCCGAACCGTCTTGGGAATGCGGCCCCGGCTTGTGACTAGTGTTTGCTGAGCTCCAGGCTGGTGGCGCGTCATTTAGCTGGGGAAGGTAAGCGGCGACTTGGAGGTGCCTGGCCGGCCCGGCCGTGGGTGCTAAGGCGGGGGCGGTGCGCACCGCTGGCAGCCTGCAGGCGCGGTGTGCTGCCCAGGACGGGTGACCGAGGGCGCGTGCTGGCTTTGGTTTGCTTTCTCAATGCTGGTGTCCTGGGGATCTAATGTGCCCCCCATCCCGCCCCCTCTTCAGGTCAGAGGCTTGCAAAAAGCTTAAAATGGCGATCTTGGGCCAGGGACTAGGGAAGGCTTGGGAGATGGGGGATTTCTCTTTACTGCGTTTTCCCAGTTGAAAATTGTTTTCTGTGAAACGCGATTTGTTGTTTGTGGGTCTGATTTGTGCGTGCGGTTTGGGCTCCTTTGGTTTTTGGCTCGGCTAGGAGCCTTGGGCAGCGGGGCTGGGGCCGGAAGAGGTGGAGGTGAAGGGCTGCCCGCCACGCCACGTCCCTCCCTCCTCCAGATGCCTGGCTTGGGGATGGCGTTGGAACAGGGCATTTGGAATGTTGTTTTTTGTTTCCTCTTTTAAATTTTTTCTTTTCTCTCTTTTTTTTAGTTAAATTTCACTTTTTTTTATTGGTTTCCAAAAGCAGCTTTACAAATGAGTGGTTGGGAAATTTCTGTGTGCGTGGCAAGAGGTTTTCTCCTGAAAGAGAATGTTGCTTTGGTTCGATTTCATTGTGATTTTGGTTAGAGAGAGAAAGCCTAGCCAGAGTTCAAGCTCAGGGTTCAAGATTCATTTCTGCTGTAGCAACTGAAGGCCTCAGGACCTTTCTCTGATACCTGGGGAAAGAATGTGGAGGAAACAGGAGCATGGGAGGGAGGCTGAGAGGAACGACTTTTCCTGAAAAGTTGGAGCAAAAAGCACCAGAAAAGGAAAAGGCCCAACGGGGAGGAATAAACCTGCTCCCCACGACATTGGCTACTGGCCACAGTACATAAGAGGGGCTCATTGGGTGTAGAGGCAGATGAAATATTGAGAGCGGAGCAGGTTGGGGTGGCCTGGACCTTCTGGTGCTTTGTATATGGATGCGACGCACACGCATGCCTGACGGCGACCTGTGTCACACACACACCCATCTTGCATGCTTCTCACACACTCACGCATGCCCGCTCACACATGCACAGGCAGTCTTTTGGCGGGCAAGGGCAGAGCCTAATTCTCTTGGATCTGCTCTCCAAAGGTGGCCTTGACAAATCAGCCAGTAAAGATACTGACCAGAAGATGAGCACGGTGTGTTCTCGAAGATGAGGGGGAGAGTAAGGTGTCCACACCCATTAGCCTTCCCTGTGGCACATGTGCAATGTGAAGGTTTAATTTTATACCCTCTCTACAGACCCTGAGCTTGGTTGGGGAGCATATTTAGGATAGGAAAAGCTGAGTTCTAGCCCCACCAAAAGCAAAGTCAAGGTTAACAAGTTCACCTCTTAACTCGACCTGCACCCATTCTGGTAGGCTTCCCTTTCTCTCCTGCTGTCCCCACAACAATCTGAGTGAGCCCTCCCATCCCAACTAATCCCCCTTAGCCTATCCTTTGCCCTTCTTACCCCTCCCTTAATTTTTGTTGTCCCCACCAGCAGAGGCAAGAGAGCTTTCTGCTAAACTTCCCCATTTACAATTTCTGCCCTCTCCCCCCCAAATCCAACAACTCCAATAAGAGAATAAACAAGGCACAGCTAGATGTGGAGAGCCTGTAAACAATTTAGCAGGAAGCTGCAGGTGCAGTGGTATGAGAATAATTAAGAACATTCAGATTTTTTAGGCTGCAACTTCAAGTTTGCTTTTTTTTTTTTTTTTTTTGGTGTTTCTTAGTTCCCTTAGGGCCCTCACTCCACCCCACCCCCATCAAGATAAGATCAGGAACTTGGTAGCTTCATTTGGCATAGAAAGGAGAGAGAGAGAGAGAGAGAGAGAGAGCTCAGAACCATCAACAGAGTCCTTTTCTAGGTTCCCCCTCAGGTCTTTGGACTCTATGATTTTCCCTAAAGAGATGGCTAAGTTCCCTTCTGCTGCTTAAGGAGCAAGGCTGGTCCATTTCAGCAAGAATGTGCGCCATGGAGAGAAGCTGTCAATAAGATATGGGAAATACACACCATACTACAGTATTTCCTTATAGAAGTAGACACGTGTATATATCTATGTGTATGTGTACATACGTATAGGTGTGTATATATCTGGCACACACAGCTACATATACACAGACTGGGCAGGAGATTTTTAGGCGGCTACATTTCCTCAGGATATCTCTCTCCCTTGACCTTAGGTTACCTGTCGGAGACCCCTTAGCATTCCCCAGAGCTGTTGCCCCTGACCTCTGCTGCTCCCACAAGCTCCCCTGCCTCAGCTACCCACAGCTGGGAGAAATGACCAGGGGAGAAAGAGATGACAACCGGGGAGATCTAATGGGGCAGAGTCACTCTGTGGCAACTCAGGTGGGAGTAAGAGCTGGGAGCCTGGTGCAGGGATAGCTGCAATGGCCTCTGGCCACAGCGGCTGGGACAAAGTCCCTCCACTGAGTTGAAAGGGGTCAAAGCTCTCTAGGAATTGCTCTGGGCTGTGGGTGGACTCTGTACTCTGGTTTGGGCCCTGGAAAATACTTTTCCATCTGGCTGGATTTTTCCAGAGCTTGAATGGAACAGAGTGAAGGGAGGGCCTGGCAAGGTTTAGGGTACTCCTCCAGGAAAGTAAGATAGGGAAAAGTGAGAGTGCTCAGGATCTGATAGGTTAAGGTGGACTTGGGTAATTTAAATTTAATAAAAGTTTGGAGACAGGAACCTCCTCCCTTTCTCCCCTATAAGTTTAAATCCTAAAAAAATTTTAAGAACCCTGAACTCAAGAGGACCCCACCAGGCAGGCCCATGGGGCAAGAGCAGTTCCCCTGTGCTCCCTCAGCCACCCCACAGCAGGCTGGCAAAGGCTGCGGCACTGAGAGGGTTTGCGTCTTCGAGGGATACTTATGTAAATAATGTTATTTTTAACAGAGGAGATAAAGGCAGAAAACACCACAGGAAATTGGCTGACAGCAAAGAGCGGAAGGAAGAAGAGGTGCCCCTATACTAAACACCAGACGCTGGAATTGGAGAAAGAATTTCTGTTCAATATGTATTTGACGCGAGAGCGCCGCCTGGAGATTAGCAAGACCATTAACCTTACAGACAGACAAGTCAAAATCTGGTTTCAAAATCGCAGAATGAAACTCAAGAAAATGAACCGAGAGAATCGGATCCGGGAACTGACCTCCAATTTTAATTTCACCTGAGTGTGCGGTCTCCCCTCCTCCCTCCCCCCTCCTTCCTTTCCCCGCCCCTCCTCCCTTTGTGCCTGGTGATATTTTTTTTCCTGCCTGAGTATAAATGCAACGCGCCTGCAAAAAAGGCAAAGACCTCAGACTCTCCTTCCAAGGGACCTATGGTTCGTGCTGCGAAGATGCTTCCACCTGAAGCATGAGAAAGGGGTGCTGGGGCATTGGGTCCGGCGTGTGCCCTCGTATGTGGGGGTGGGAGTGTGATCGGTGTGTGTGTCGGCCCCTCGCTCACCCACGCGCTCACACACAGCATTCTGTTCTCCATGCAAAGTTAAGATCGAATCCACCCGCTTGTAGGGGAAAAAAGGAAAAAATCAACCAGAGAGGGTCTGTAATCTCGCAGAGCACAGTCAGAATCACTCCTTCCTTGCTGCATTTCCTCCTTAGAATAATAGACGTTTTGGAAAGTTCAGCTAGTGTTTGTGTGTTTGTCGTAGCACCCAGCGCCTCCACCAAACCCTCTCGGTGTCCTTACCTCCCAGTCGCTCTGAGAATCTGCTTGAAGTCTCGTATTTGTACTGCTTTCTGCTTTTCTCCCACCCCTCCCAGCACCCCCACATCCCTATCCACTAACATCTCAGAAATTCCATCCAGAGGAACAAAAAAATTAAAAATAGAACATAGCAAAGCAAAGGATGCCCCCCCCTCAATATTGCCCTGTCTCTGTCTGCGAGTTGTGTTATTTAAAGATATTCTGTATGTTGTAACTTTTGCATGTAGCTTCCTTAATGGAGAAAAAAATCCTAATAAATTTCCAGAATCGTAATCTTCAAATGGGTGGTTTTTTTGTTTTTAGTGTCTTTTAGCAATACCCCCCTCCCCCAAAGAGGCTGAGTGTGTGGATGTGTGTGTTTTGTGTTTGACTCATCTCCTAGAGCCTTTCTAGAACGTCTCGTGGCGGGTTTAATGTAAGTGAGAGACCATAACGTTGATTTAAATATTATCCAGGTGACCACAATAAGTCAAGGTCATAAAACAGTAATGTCAGGACGGTCTTGGTGCGCGCGAGAGGTGGATTTTATGATCTGCAAATATAATGTGGTGCTGCAGTAAAAGATGCATTTAAAGGTGACTGGAGGAGGGAAAGAGGCAGAGAGCAAACTGCAATCTTGAGGAGCAGACGGATCTGATTGTCTGGGGTGCTGGGCTGGGCGCACCCCATTGCTGGTGGGGGGCACCCCAAGCGCCCCCACCTATCCAAGGAGAGGAATAAACTTAACCGCTGGAGGGGCATGAGGAGCTCAGCCCCCCCTCTCGACAGCAGCTAACAGAAGCGCCAGCAGGAGCAGGAGGAGGAGGCAGCGACAAGGTAAGAGAAGCGGTTTCTTGTTCTTCTCTTGGCGGCAGAGTGGGGACTAAAGGCGTCCCCAGGTGCTTGGCTTGCAGCGGGCAGAGCCTGGAGGAAGGTGTTTCGGGCATCCGTGCTTGCTGAGAGCCCAGGCTTGTCTTGTGGCTGCTGGCAGCGGAGGGCAGCAACCGTGAGCTCCCTCTCCTCCCCTCCCTGGCCCATTGCTGTGGGGTTAGGCGGTTAAAGGGGTAAATTGGTGGTATTTGGCTTCTTTATCTTCTTGGGCACTTAGGGTTGCCTTGAGGTAGACACTCCGGTTTAGGTGTTGTTCAGTCTGGTCGCCTGTTTGAGGGGGGAGGGGGTAGACAGGGTTGGAGCTTGAAGCTTAGGTTTTCCTGTTTTCTGCTGGTTTGGGCGTGAGCTCTTCCAGGCTCTTGTTCCCCACATTCCCTGGCTGTGGGGCTTTGCCAGGCAAGTGGCCTGATTGGAAGTGGCTCCAGAGCACAAGGCTGTGGTTCGGCCACCCGTATTCACTGGGAAGTCTAAATCAAGCTGAGAGAGGGAGAGGATAGGGGAAGTCTAGGAGGAAAGCGCAGGAAAGCCAGATGGACAAGACAGAGGACCAAGCTCAAGAGTGGAAGGAAGATCCAGCTTCCCTCAGGGCCAGGGCCAGATGCAGGGGAATAGCTCCACTGCGGTGCTGGGGATGGGGCGGGGATTTGGTGGCTAGCAGTCCCATTTCACCAGATCTTCCCAGAGCAATTTTTTTAGACCAGAAAGTGATGAAGGCAGTCAGACACCCTACTCACCCAGCCACCCAAAGTCTACTCTCTAGTCCTTAGGGAGGTTGTGGGGGCGGAAAGGGGGACGGGGCTGAATTTCTTCCTTCCTCAACCCCCTTCCTTTCTCCTCCGGATAGATGCAAAGCTGAATCTCCCGCCCTGCTTGCTCAGCTGATCTGTGGCTTAGGTAGTTTCATGTTGTTGGGATTGAGTTTTGAACTCGGCAACAAGAAACTGCCTGAGTTACATCAGTCGGTTTTCGTCGAGGGCCCCAACCCACCTCTCCTGCTCCTTCCCTCCCCAGTGGGACTGCCCCACAGCCCCCTCCTAGATAGGGCAAAGTGGGTGCAGACCAAGGAGGGCAAGCTGTGAGTGGGGCTGCGGGACAAGTCTGGAGAACCCTGCTCTATGCGATCCGATCTTCAGCCTGTCCCAATCCCTGAGACTGAGGGAGAGGAGTTTTTCCTGCAGCTATTGTCTCCTGGGCCCAGCTGATGGACACAGACAAAGACGGTCCAGTCAATTCCAAGGAAATTCAGGAGTTTGAGTAGAGGTGGCCCGGCGGGCCAGCTCAGTTGGGCAGCAGGGTGGGGCAGAATCATTAGGAGAGAGAAGAGCACAGAAAGAGAAGGGAGTCTCTGGAATGGTTAGCTTCTCTCACCTGCCACCTCCAAGGAAAGAATATGGCTCCAGTTGGCTGAGGCTGGAGCTTCCTTAGAAAAGTGGGGGGTGCCTGGAGGTCCCAAGAGTTGGATAACTCTAAATGCCAGCCCAGCCACTTCCCCTTCCCCTCCTATAGCTCCATCTCCAGGGGAAAGGCATATTTGGGGTGTTAGTAGGTTAGAGGAAAACCATCAAGTCCAAGTAGAATCACCCCCTACTTACACACACACCTTACTGGGAAACATCAGGCCAAAAACCTGACTCTGGTCTCTGTTTAGCTGTCTGTGGTCTGTAGGCCTTGGTCTGTGTGTCTGTGGCTGTCAGGCGCTGTGTGGAAATGTCTGGATGAACAGAGGCTGCCCGTGTGCCCACCATTATCATGTTGTTGGCTGTTGCCAGCGGGCAGAGGGGTAGAAGGAAATCTGAGCAATGTAAAACTTTGCAAAGCTTCCTGCACTCCTTTTCCTCTCTGGTTCTTCAATGTTGGCCCAGGTTGCTAGAGAGAAGGTTCTCAAAAGAGGTTTCTTTGCCTCTGGAGAAAAAAGGGGGAGGGCTCAGGGAGACTGAGGAGATACACCCCTGTTCTCAGAGATACTGGGAAAGAGAAGCCACAAGAAGGTCAGGTTCTTGGTTCTCTTACTTTGTAATTATTATGATTATTAAAACATCGTGAACTTTCAAACAGGGGAACAAAATCATGTCCCTGTAACAAAATATATAGAGTTCTGTATTAATGCAGTCATGTGCTGGGGCAGGGGAGCACGGAATATATGACCTCGGATGAGTGTAGGTCTCTGTTTCTATCTCTCTGTCTCCTCCAGGCTCTCTCAAATCCCCTGTAGATATTTATAGGCATATTCATTTATTTTTTTCCCCTCTCTTTCATACAAAGAGATTTCTTTTCACCCCCAAGAAAGCTGGAGGAGAAAATGGGAATAGAGATTTTCATCTCCCCAGTTGAATCGTCAGCCTTTCTGTCTCCCATTCCTTTGTGGGAGAAAAAAAAATTTCTTCCCTTGCAGGAAAGTACTCCAATCTCTCTATGGCTCTCAGGGAAATGGAGATGTTTCCACAGAGGCAGGCCAGCTGGTGGGAAGCAGGCAAGGGGCTCCCCTTGTTGGGAACTCCCAGCAGCCTCTGAGTCTTCAGGCTGCCCCAGGCACATAGCCAGTTGGGGTGGAGGGAGTTCCAGACACGGGTAGGGTGCTCAGGAGCACTTGGCTTGGAGACAGTGTCCCCGATGGGCCGAAATTCACCCATGAACGACTTCTGCGCTTTGGGTCCCTCTGTTCCCATTCCTATTTCAGAGCTGGTGGGCTTATGAGTGGGTGGTCCATAGAGCCAGGGGTTGGGGTATCCCCTACCCCAAATCCCAAGAAATGGAGCAAGTTCTCATAGGGCCAAGGTGAGGGCCAGTCTGGTGGTCAGAGTCCACCCCAGGGCCCTGAGGCCGTGGATCATGGCTAAGGCGATGGTAATTATTTATTCGCTTCGCTGGAAGGGAGTCTTCAGAAGGAACAGCGTGAAGAGGAGGGAAAAAATTATCTCTCTCGTCTGCGGATATTAAGATGGATTTTTATTTCTTAAAGGACCCTCCCCGCCGAGAGCGCATAAGCGTAAACTTAATATATGCTCCGCAGCCCAACTCCAGAAATCGCAATAAAAGTTAAAACCTCCCCTACTGGTTTTTTTTAATTATGATACGGGAAAGAGGAGCAGGATTTATAGAGCTGAACTCTCGGCGTGTGAGTGTTTGAGACTTGCGGGAGAAGGAGGAAAAGGCAAGAGCTCGCCAAGGAGAACCTTGGTCTCTGAGATGTCTCGCCGGCTGCGGGGGCTGAGGCTCAGCATTGCCGATCCGCTGTGGCCTCCCTGGGACCTCGCCCAGGCCCACAGCCTTGTTTAAGCTCGGAGATGCAGCCCTTCTGAAGAACAGGTGAAGGGGGTGGCGGCAGCGGGGACTGGGGGCTGTGGGTGGGAACGGCAGGGCGCAGGGCTTTGTGTGGGTCGTGCAGAAGACGAGGTTCGAAGTCCCCGGCAGGCAGGACCGCAGCCCGAGTATGGCCCGGAGGGCGGCTTGGCTAGGAGGGGTGTCCGGTAAGGGCGCGAGAGCACCGACAAGGTGGATTGTGTGTGGACTTTGGTCGTAGACAGAGCGGAGGGCTCGGGGGCTGTGGCCAGCGGCAAGGCGGGCAACCGGATGTTGAGTCTGTAGGAAGGACCTTGAGGTCTGTTGGGTGTTTGGGCTGCCGGGGGGCGGCGGCCCAGAGTGTGGAGCATGCAGTGCGCGGGGCGCGGCGGTCCGCGTGGGCGAGGCAGCAGGCCCCGCACACCTCTGCGGCTGCTGGGCTGTGTCCGGGACGTCTGAACTGAGGCCGACCAATAGTCAGAGCATGAAAAATAAATGCAGTTAAGGGTCTTTCTTTTTTTTCTTTTCCACATAAGAAGTCCTTTCTTTCTTCTCTTTCGGAGATACCTGGATTTGGTCCAGAGCAGGTTGCCCGCGGGAGGGCCCCGAGAGCGGCAGCGCGCAAGGGAGGGAGAAAGGGAGGGAGGGCGAGAAAGAGGGAGGGAGGGAAGGAGGGCGGGCGGCAGCGGCTGTGGTGGCCGGGGCTTCCCTCCCCAGGCGGGAGGCGGCTGCCCTGCATCTGTGGCCATGGGGAGCCGAGGAGCAGGTAACGAAGGCGCTTCCGAGGCGGGATTGGACCAAGCCAGAGGGACCGAGTCTTCTGGGTCTCTCTGCCTGAGGCCTTGGAGGGAGAGAAGGTAGGGAGATCGGCGCCCGCCAGGCCTGGCAAAGAGGCCTCCTCCGGGAATGTTGAACCTGTATATGATTTCAGGCTCACACTCATGTTGTGAGTCTGTCTGCCTCAGGAGATGCGGTTTGCTTGTGGGTCTGAGAAGTCTCAAACACTGGGCTGTCCTTCCAAAGGCTGGGGGAGAAATCGGGGAAATTCGTCGGAATGTGCAGTTTCATTCATTGGATTCTCTGCAACTCAGCGGGGTTGGTTAAGGCGCCCCCAAGTTGGAAGGGAGCTTTCCTCCTGTTTTCTGGATGCGGAGTCCTCTGGCTGCCTCCGCCACGGGCTGAGTTTCCGGCTCCAGGTTCGCGTGTCGCCCTGAGGTTTGAGGCCAGACAGCTTGCAGTCGGGCAGGGAGGGCGGGGGAGAGACGAGCTCTGGCCCCTTAATTGTACTTCGGGCCGGTATTGTCTCTCCTTTCGCCACCTCTGCTTCCTCAGTCTGGGCTCCAAAGTCACTGCAAATTTCCTTGCGAAACATACATCATACAAAAGATCAGGTAACAAGGCACTCAGGGCCACTGGGGCTCTGGGCAGAGCGCAGCCCTACCTCTGGGGCGGCTCCCCCTCCAGCCACTCCCCAGGCTGGAAAACCAGACTGTGTTGCGGGAGCCGGAAACAGCCCCGTTTGCTGCGGAGCTGCAGGGCGGGGGCGCAGGCGGGAATGCAGGCCGGGCAGGCCATGGCGTTGAAAGGGCCAGGTTCACAGGCCCTGGGGGCTTCATTCCTGCTGGGCTTGGGGGCCTGACTCCTGGTGTGTAGGGATCCCAGATACCCACCTGGGGTGGGGGCAGGACGCAGGTCTCCTCGCTGCAGGCCAGGAGAACTCAGTTTCTGCTTCCAGCGCAGGCCTTAGCTAGGAGGAGTTGTGTGTGGGTGTGTTTTTCCCAACAAAGAGGGATCAGGAGAGAGAAGGGGGGAAAGAAGAGGAGAACTGGGGAGGGGGCGGGGAGGGGGAGAGGGCAGCGGAGAGGTGAAATTAGCCCATTTCAGGAGGAGAAGGAAAATGAAAGCAAATGGAGCACGGCCTCCTCCGCGCAGGGCGGGTGCTGAGGAGCCGGGAGCCGACTCCCTGCCTGCCGAGGCCAGGATGGCCCGCTGGGGGTACCGGGAAAAGCCTGTTTTAAATTTAATCCGAACTTGACGGTGCGGATTGAACCGGAGGGAATTTAAATCACTAAAAGGAAGGCTGGGGCAGGGAGAGGGGATGACTCTAACCTGTCTGTCCGTCCTTCCCACTGTGCTAGCTTGGTTGTGGCGGCAGCTGCCCAGGTTTGAGGTGATGGAGTAAGACTGCCCCTCCCCCTCAGGGGGCTCTCTGGTGCCCAGTGAAATCTTTTGGGGGCGGGAGAGAGCTCTGAGAACCAGAGTGTACGCAGAGCTGCTAGCAAAAGCTGGGGCTTCCCTCCTCCCCAACAGGGCCTCCCAGCGGCCTCCAGTCCCTTGGTTTGCCCCAGCGGTGCCGCGGAAAATTGAAGGGAGTGGTGTAGGTGAGGGGGAATTGTGGAGTACGGCAGGAGATTCAGAAGTAACTAAACCCCAGGAAGATGAGACCCTCCTTCTTGGTGCCCTCATGTCCTTTGTGCCCCCACACCTACAAACCTGGATTTGAGGGAAGCCCGAAGGTCTGCTGCAGAGCCCTGACCTGCCACCCCACCTCCATATGTGCAGAATGGGGGGCTACAACCCACACGAAGCTGTGGAACCTTCGGGACCTCGGCCTAGTGGACTCTGGGACTCCCAGCCTTTTCTAGCCCCCCTCCCCAAGGCCCCTCTCTCCACAAGGCATAGGGAAAATGAGGCATTGGCTGGGAGGAGACTGTGGGCGAGGCCTGCCTCCTGATCCACAGCCGGGCCTGAGTGGGGAGGGCCTGGAGTTCATGCTCCCAAAAGGAAAGGAAGGCGACACTCTCCTCCTTGGTTTCTAGAGGGATTTGACGGCTGTAGGCATCCTGGCTGGTGATACTGACTGCTCCGCTGCCTCCGCTGGGTGGGCAGGCAGGGTGCACAGACAGCTCAAAAGTTGAAAAGAAGGTGGCGTTCAAAGGGGGATAGGAGAGAAGGGGGTGTCTGTTTACAGCCACAGTATCTATTTGAGGGACTCTCTCAAATAGCGGAGGCCCATAAGAGAAGATCCCTGGGGACTCTTTCCTCTAGGGAAGCTGAGGTTGAGGCAGCAGGGCCCTGTCGCCTGGAGAAGACGCAAAGGAAGAGCAGGCTTGAAACCTTTCCTCTTCTGTTTCTTTGCTCCTTGCCTAGAGCGTGGCTCAGCCCCCTGCTGCCTTGGCGGCTGCCTAGGCCAACATGGGATTCTATATCTTGGAGGCCTAGTGTACCCACCCGAGCAGGTCTCCTGGGAGGGGCAGGAGAGGAGGCCTCTTCCTCCTTTGTGTCCAAACAGAAGTGGCCGCTGCGCCCAGAGCCGGTCCAGCGGCAAAGGACCGGCAAGCAAACGGACTGCACAATGCCACGGCTGCTCCGCCAGCTCACGCCCTGCCCCGTCCTGCCTGCGTATCGCCGCCCTTCCTCCGCCTGGCTCTCTGTGCGCCTCCCTTTCCCTGCTCTCCTCTTTCTTTTCTTCTTGCTTTTCTTCTTTTCTTAATTCTTCCCCTTTTTTCTTTTTATCCTAATTCTCCGTTTCCTTCTTTCCTTTCTTGGGCCTGGCTCCTTGTTTCGGTTGGTCTGCCTCAGGCTGTCTCAGGCTCAGTCTCTCTGAGGCTCTGTCCCTTGATGTCCTCTTGGTCACAGTCTGGCCAGGGGCCCCGCTGAAGGCTAAATGTCTCCGCTCATCGCAGCCAGCAGCCGCCTAAGAGCCGGCCGGGTCCCCAGCCGCCTGGGGCTGGGGGAGGTGCTGGCTGTGCTGGGGATTTGGAGAAAGCCTCCACAGGGGGACTGGAACCTCCTGTCTTTTCCTTGAACTAGCGAGGGAGATTTTTTGATTGACAGCTAACGCGACACCATCAAGGCCAAAGAGATATTCTGTTTCTTGTTGTAATCTGGGTTTCCCAGTTTAGTCCAACCCGAGGGAGGGGAAGACAGTTGGAGTCCAGGGGACAAGGTTGAGGCCCCCAGGCCACCGCCTGTCCCCAGCCAAACACTTCCCTCATCCCCCCCATGCGTCGAAATCCCAGCCCCGTTAGACCGAAAAGCAAAGAACTAGAGAGGGGGAGGAGCAGGGACTGAGGAGGGGGACTGTCGAGCTGGGATCGGTGCTGTCGCCACAGCTGTATTCTTCTCCCCAACTTTCCTCCCCCCAACACACATACTAGGCACATTCTCTCCAGCCCTTCTCCACCCCAGAGGAGAAAGATCGACAGATATGCAGGAGAAAAACAGCCCCCCCCAATTCCCCATCCTTACCCCTGGTGTTTTGTGCTCTCCTGGGGACAGGAGAGGGAAAGAAGGGCAGGCGTGGCCGGGTCTGGGAAGCCTCCTATCCTGCTGCCTTCAGAGCCTGCATCTCAGCCTCAGTTCCTGCCTATTTCCACTAGCACAGACTGAGACATTTCCCATCTGACCCTGAAATTGCACCCCTCCTTCAAACTCACTCTACCCTGCCTAGGTGCACCAGGTCTCTGAGGACATCACCTGCCCCTCTCTTCCTCCCAGCCAACCTCCCTACCCCCTCTCCTGCACCCACACTGAGAATTTCCTACTTGCCTAAAGCCCCCTTTACTATACCACCTTGGGACAGTCTGATGGAAAGCAGAGGGCTGGGCAACAAATCTCAAATTCAAGGAGGAGGGTAGCAACCAACTTATTGGGGGGAGGGATCCAAGTTGTCTGATATTCCCCTACAATCACACTGCCCCCTCTGGAATTCCTGAATCCGACCCCAAAGAAACTGCTTTCTCCCATCCCTCCGTTGCTTTTTTCCCGTTCCAAAAACAGCCTACAATTTTATTTAATGAAAGACACATTTATGAACAATCAAATGATCCTCATAAAAATTTTATTGAAGGACGTAAAAACAAGCTACTTGCCCACGACCGAGGTCGCTCTCTCGCCTTGCCCGCTCTCACCCTGGCTCTCTGCAGATAGAACCCGGGAGTGACTTCTTTTTGGGGGGGAAGGGTGTCGCAGAGATGGAGCTGGGAGCAAAGGAGGAAGAGCAGGAAGGTGGGATGGGGACGCCCCACTAAAGTTGTGTAGATCTCTCCTCCACTTCTTCAAGCTGGCAAAGAAAGATAAATAGATATAGACAATAAATTTAAAATAAAGGCGCTTGTATATCTGTGCCAAAGCAAAGAGAAGACTTCTGAGGCTGATGATAAAGGTGCATGAGATCCCGACGTTCTACCCCTCCCACCCGCGGACCACCTTCCCCAGGCTTCCCCTACCCCAGATTTGGGGGCTGAGTTGGCCAGTGGCAGAAGGACGCTACCCTTTCCCTCCTTCCCTCCCTCCACCCCAGCTTCTCCAGTCCCCTCCCACCCTCCCTCCCTCACTGCTGCTGCTGCTCCTGAAAGAAATACATATACACACTATTTAAAAACGCATTTTTAAAAGCCACGTTCCGAACTGACAATCGCTGATCTCGGCTCGCGCAGGGACTGCGGGAGCGTCAGGGCCGACAGAGACGGATTACGTCAAGAAATAGTTCCTCCACCTACCTCGGCAGTCCTCCCCGCCCCTGTGGGGCTCCCGCGCCCAGCTCGGCCCTGGGGGTCCAAGAACCCTGGCTTCGGGGACTGGCATTTTCACCCCATTAAAAATCCTCGTGGTTGGGGGGAGGCCATCTGCTTATGGGTGGACATGGGCATAAGGGGTTCTCTGATGAGGTATGAGCCCTCCTGAGGGGCTGGCCGGTGCCTTGGGTCCATAGTTCCGGAACCCCAGGAAAACGCAGGTCGCGGGGATCAGCAGAGAGAAGGGGGGTGAGGGGGGGGAAAAGCAAGGAAAAAAAAGCCCCTGCGCATTGATCCGCGCCGTATTTTTGGGTAAATACGATCACGTGGGGGCCGGGGAACCAATGAGCTGCGGGGAAAAGGCTGGAAAAATAATTACCTGCCTTGATTGTTCTGTGAGCAGATAAAAAGTACATATACAGTTCATACAATAATCTTATGTATGTAAAACCCTGTTACGATGTCGGCGACGGGGCCCATCAGTAACTATTACGTGGACTCGCTCATCTCTCACGACAATGAAGACCTCCTAGCGTCCAGGTTTCCGGCCACGGGGGCTCACCCCGCCGCCGCCAGACCCAGCGGTTTGGTGCCGGACTGTAGCGATTTTCCGTCCTGTAGCTTCGCGCCCAAGCCGGCAGTGTTCAGCACGTCGTGGGCGCCCGTGCCCTCGCAGTCGTCCGTGGTATATCACCCGTACGGCCCCCAGCCCCACCTCGGCGCCGACACGCGCTACATGCGGACTTGGCTCGAGCCGCTGTCCGGCGCAGTCTCCTTCCCCAGCTTCCCGGCCGGGGGCCGTCACTACGCCCTCAAGCCGGACGCCTACCCCGGCCGCCGAGCGGACTGCGGCCCGGGCGACGGCCGCAGCTACCCGGACTACATGTACGGCTCGCCCGGGGAGCTGCGCGACCGCGCCCCGCAGACACTGCCCTCGCCCGAGGCGGACGCACTCGCGGGCAGCAAGCACAAAGAGGAGAAGGCCGACCTGGACCCCAGTAAGTTGGGAGCAATTTTCCTTTACAACCAGCGCGGGAGGGGAGGGGAGGACGGGCGGGGGGAGCCGGATTACAGCCCCTCTGAACAGCACAGGGAGCGCCGGAGAGGGGCGAGGGCGAGGGGGCGAGGACTCAATAAAAGCGAATTACCTTGGGGAGCTTTCAGGGACAGGAAGGTCTGAGGAGGGGGCCCAGGGAGACAGGTTGGGAGAGGGTCGAGGGGCGCCCCTCTCCCAGAAGCTGGCTTTGATGAGAGACCCCTGCCCCCATCCCAGCCCAGGCTTTTTGGTTCAGTCTCCACTTTCTAAGAAATGCAGACAGGGCCAGGGGATGGGGCGGGGGCGAGGTTCATTTTATGGTTTGAGATGGGACGGAGAGAGAAGAGGAGGACACGGGACAGAGAGGAAATACTCTAGGGAGAAAAATCACCCCTACTCCCAGTCAGCATGGGGTCCTCACGCCACTAGAGATTCATAAAACAGAAGGTCCGTGGACTTCTCCCCTAGGAGCATTGGGTGAGGGTCTGGGGGATTTTGAAGCCTGAGAACTTGTAGAGATCAGGACTTCCAGAGAGAGAAGTGGGGACAAAAGTGGGGTCTGAGTCTTATTAAACTTGAGAACCCTGTTCTGAGGGTCTGGGGTGGGGGACGATTGAGAATGGGGCTCCTGAATGAGGAGTGGGAATCTCCCCAGATTAGAGAATTCTACCCCTCACACACTTCAATCAGGGATACAGGAGCCTTCTGAGTATAGCAAAGAAGGACTGGGGTGGGGGCAGGTGGGAGCTGCAGGGCCAGGAAAAGGGAGAAGAAGGAGAAACAGCAGGGGAGGGGGTTCAGCCCCCAGGGTGTGAGGAAGTGTCTGGGGGAGTCCCAGGAGGGGGCTGCAGGAAATCTTTTCCTCCAGCCTCATAAGGGCCAGGGCCTAATTATATCCTTCTGAAGACTTCCCTCCCTGCCCTCAGCTACTCCCATAAACCTGAAATTGGAGGCTTGGCTCCTGCAGAGCCTGTCCTGGGGCTGACAGGAGGGGGGCACTGGAGGCCAAACAGGGGAGCTAAGATGTGGGAGAGCCTGTCCCCAAGGCCAGCAGCTCTCTGGGGAGAGGAGAAAGACTTTTCCTGTCCCAGCATCACCCTGAGAATTCGCCTTAGCAGGGTTGAACTCCGAGCCGGAGATGGGCGCTGGTGAAGGTGGTGAGGGGTTTAGGGACTCTCAGGGTCAGGAAGCAGAACTGCTAAAATTTCAGGACTTGGTCGTGGGGCTGGAAGGATGGGAGGGGGCAGAGGAGGAGGGAGGTGGGGAGGAGAGAGACCTTGCTATAAAAATAAAAAACAAGAGAGAAGCGTTTATGGGCCTATGAAACGGTTGGGAATTTGGACTTTTTATGAGGATATTCTCAAATTACTACTCTTGAAGCTGAGGACCAGACTGTAGGGGCTTTGATAGCTTCGGATTTCCTACAGTTTTAGGTGCTGGAAACTGAAAAGGGGGGAGATGGGGAGGGGGCAGAATGCAAAAGGAAGAAGGGGGAAATTCCTAAAGCAAAACATGTCCAAATTCAGGTTCAATTGTTGGGTTTGGGGAGCCTGGCTAAGCCTGGGGTGGAGTGGCAGAGGTCCTGGGCTGGAAAGGGGCTCCACTGACCCCTGCCTCTGTTTGGCCCTCCAGGCAACCCCGTGGCCAACTGGATCCACGCCCGCTCCACAAGGAAGAAGCGCTGCCCCTACACCAAGTACCAGACGCTGGAACTGGAGAAGGAGTTTCTCTTCAATATGTATTTAACCAGGGACCGTCGGTACGAGGTGGCCCGGGTTCTCAATCTCACCGAGCGGCAGGTTAAAATCTGGTTTCAGAATCGAAGGATGAAGATGAAAAAGATGAATAAAGAGAAAACCGACAAGGAGCAATCCTAAACCCTGCCTAGCCTGCTGCCTCAGCACAGCCAAGGGAAAAACAAAAACCCCCAAAATACCCCAACCCAGGCGGGAGAGAGCACGAAAAAGAAAAGGAAAGAGCAAGATAGAGAAAAGCCAATCAGCTTAAAAAGAAAAAAAAAAAAAGGGAAGGGGAAAAGGAAAACTCTTGCGATTTGGGAGGGTTCAGTGTTGAGATATTGGTGTTTTAGAGTTAGTTCTACCCAGCGAGGAGGAGGTGGGGAGAGAAACTGCATTCTCTTCCCCCAGCGCAACCGAAATAAATGACACACAAATGTGATTTTTTTTCTCCTTTCTTCAGAGAAGCCAGTACTTGAATCGCTATATTTCTATTTTTTTTTCCTGTATTGTATTTGGTCCAGGCCATCCCTTCCTGGGCCTGGGGCGCTCTGCGTGCAGATTTTGTACAAAAAAGACACACATACACACAATAATGATTCCCAGCCCAGGAGCTGAGTGGCGAGGGCCGGGACCGAGCCGAGGGCTGGGTCAGGCGACACAGGCCAGCGCCTTGGGCTGTACATAGCAGTGTTTCCTCTCACCCTCAGCGTTCAGCGTTCGTCCCCAGCGTCGGTCCTGTAACGTGCTTCTGTTTGTTATGGTAGAACAGCTCTGTGTTAATATATCGAAGTCACTTAAAAAAACAGAAACCTAACTGTATCCAGTTCTCGTTATTTCTCCTCCCTGTGGTTCCAGGCTGCTGTCGTGGAGGAGGCAAGTGCTCAGATCTTCTAGGGGAGGCTGGAGCCAGAAAAGGGGCTCCCTCTACCTCAGAAGGGCAGATGCCTGAGGCTTCTCTCCAGGCAGGGTGGGGTGGGGGTGAGGGCTCCAGGGGCCAGGGTGGAGGCTGCTGAGGCCCAGGCCCAGCTCGTGCCTGCCCCGGCTGGCTGCCTACTAGTTTCCTGGTGGCTAGATGGAGTGCGGGGAGAGGCTCGGCATGAATGGTTTTCCCTGGCTGTAATTAATTGTAATAATTTATGAGTACATGAGATCGGAGGGAAGAGATAGGTGAAGATGAAAGTTGGGTGCTGGGTGAGGGCCCAGGCTGGATTCTTGCCTAACTGCATTGGTGCTTTGGTGCTTCCAGGGATGGCTGGGAAAGAAGGCTGGGAGGGGGCTGAGTGCAGCTAGGAGAAAGGCCTGTCAGGCCTCGGGGAGCAGGACAGGCACTAGGGACTGCAGTGAGAGAAAAAGACAAATACAGAGAGAGAAAGAAGAGAAGGAATGGAAGGAGAGAGAGAGAAAAAGAAAAAAAAGAAGAAAAAAGAAGGAGGGAAGGAGAAAGATGGCAAAGCCAATACAATCAAAATTAGATTTAGTTTCTACTTCTCAGTGCAGTCTCAGCTCCTCTCCCCTCCTAGTTCTCCTTTCTTCCCAATCTTTGTCTCCCCCCTACTCTGGTGTTTGGTTTGAATGTCGGTTTGGGGGTGACCAGGGTCATGCTGAGCAGCTCTAGCTTTTCTGGGGGATGGCTCAGTCAGTGGCCAAGGAAGCTGGCCAGGGATTGTCCAGGAGCGAAGTGCTTTCTGGTAGCTGTGGAACCCCAAGCGCAGAGGTGTGGGGATATGTGTGTAACAGCCCGGTGGGACTGGTCAGCTGCACTGCACCCCAGAGCGCCTTCCTAGAACCAGCAGTTTTCATCTGCTAATCAGAAGCAGACACAAGCTGGGTATGCCTCAGCCTGGCGCCCCTTTTCTCGGAAATCCCCCAATCTGGAAACTATTAAAATCAGACTGCTTGAAATATAGCCCTTTAATATCTCAAGCTGCCCATTCTGCCGAGGGTGCAGGGTGTTGCTCTGAATACTTGGGGGATACCTCCATTAACGAAAATAAGTGAGGGTCCCAGCCCGTGTGCTGCTCCCCCCATAGCATCCCCTTACACGATTGGTGAGACACTTGTAGAGACCAGCCCCTTCCTCATCATTTGAATCTCCTACCCACTCCTTCCATTAAACGCTCCAATTTTGGGGGCTGGAGGAGGGGGGGAAGGGGTGAAAATTTTGTTTCGATAATATTGTGGGGGTGGTGAATCTGGTCGTAACAAGGGACTTAGAAGTCGCTGAAGCACCCGCTCCTCTTTCTGGCTTAGGAGACCTCCTCTCCAATTCCAGAGCATTGTTTTTCTGGTCCTTTTGAAAGGTGCTTTGCCTATAATTTTTTCTCTTTCCTCACTTTTTCACTCCTTCCTTTGGCCAATTTGCTGTTCTGGAACCCTGGCCCAGTTCTGCACCCCATGGAGGCAAGATACCCCTCTCTCCTCCGGTCTGGACCGCTGGAGACTCGGGCTTCTCTCCCAGCCTGAGCGCGGCGTTTCCGGGCTTCCACCCCGCCCCTGCTCCAAGGCCCTGTCGCCTCCCCTCGGTGTCCGTCAGCGCGGCCTGCTTCCTGCAGCCCGCCTGAGCCGGCCTTACTGTGGGCAGGAAGGAGGTCCTCAGGGCTTGGAGGACCCCGAGGAGAGCATGGGCTCCAGAGCCAGGCCCACCCAGCCTAGCCCGCTGTTCGATCCCAGCCCAGTCTCCAGCCCGCAGGTCAGGATTGGATTCGATTTTTATTCGCTATCACTTATGAATTAAAACAACACGACACACATCTGGGGAAAGAAATAAAAGCTGGGGGGAGAGAGGGGCTAGCAAATGCCCTCCTCCCCTAATCTTTCCCTCCCATCTCTCCTCTGCTCCTTTGTCAAAATCACAAAACCCTAAAGGTTGTTCCACTTGGGAAGGCAGAGGATAGGTACATTTCCGCAGCCCCGAAATGCCACTTTTATGGCGCTGTTTGTCTCCCTGCTCTGGGTTCTGAATGGGGCCGAACAAAACAGCAGCGCGGAGCTGGCTAGACGTCTGGGCTTAATTGTTTTATGGTTTAAATAAGGTGGACACTCTTTCCTTTGAAATCGGATTATAGGAATGTTTTGTCTATGGCCCACGGAGAACAGGACCTCACTGGCTGGGAGAGAGAGGTGGAGAGAGCGCGCGCAAGAGAGGGATGGGCTACAAACCAGGGGGCAAACAGCCTGAAGTCAGAGTCCCACCCCAAAGTCCTGCAGGCGGCGGCGGAATAGGCGGTGCGGGGCCAGCATCAGGGTAAGAGGAGTGAAGACTTTAGGGTGCGTGCGGCGGGCAGGCGGTCGTGGGAGCTTCAGAGCGTGCCTCCGCGTGTGCGGAGGTGTTCCAAGCTCAGAAATGCGCCTGAATGCGGGGAGATAGCGGCAATTCCTTTGCACAATGTCTCTTAATTGGAGAAGGGAGGGTAACAAAAAGAGAAAACAGTGTGGAACCTTTCACAAGGTTTATTTCAAGAACTTAGAAAGCAAAAGAACAAAGGCCCCAGGGCAACCGTCTTCCGGGGAATCCCTCTCCTTCGCACCGATTTGGAGGTTCCTTCCTCCCCCTTCCCACCTTTGGGCCAAGCCTGGGACCTCTGTTGGCTTTTTCCCAGCCGGACTGCATTGGAGCAAGTGGACGCGAGGTGGCGCTGTTGCTCAATGTTAGAAGCGGCGGTGCCCCGGGGCAGCCTGGCCGCACTGACATTTGAGGCCCGACCGCGAGCGGAGGCGAGGAGGCCCGGCGCCTCGACCGGCCGGGCCCCACTGGCTCTGAGCGAATCAATCCTCTCACCTGCGAGGTGTAAATAATTCGCGAGTGGCAGCGAGAGATGGGCCCTCGCTCTGGCAGCGGGCTCGGAAGGCGCAGGAGGCTGGGCATCAAAAATAATCGCTTTGCGGAGGAGATAAGTGCGAAGCGGGCAGCGCGTAATTAACACAAAAAGGCAGAATGACCCGGACAAACGAACATAAATCCGTGGTACCTATGAGGGCGGTGCAGGCCTCGGGGAGAGGGACAGAGACGGCCTCGGCGAGGATGGCTGCTTTCGGTTCCTTTATTTCCAGGCCCAGGGAGCAAAATAAAACGGATACGTGTAAAAGAAAAAAAAAATCCAAATGAAAGAAAGGCGAGGGGCACCCCCAAAGGGGAAACCAAGTCCGACCAGGGATTGCGGGACTAGTGGGTTCTCCGGGCAGGCGGCGGTGGCGGCACACTCAGGACAGTTGCATTCCAAGACACAAAGGCCCTGAAGAATAGCTCTGTGGCAGGGTTTTCGCTAGACCATAAAATGTCGAAATATCCCTCCACCCCACCCCACCCCACCCCGTAAAAGATAAGGCGCAGGCCCCAGAGCGGATCCAGCCTTCTGGGTTTGCTCTTTCCAGGCAAGGAAGAGAAAGTATTTATGACAGTCCCCAGTGACACAGATGCTGGGAGCCCAGAGTCCACCCTGTTCATCTCGGCACCCAAAGAGCAGGCTCAGAAAAGTCAGGACTGGAGCCATGGCCGAAGCGGGCTGGGTTCTGGTAGTGGGGATACCCTGTCATCACACACCCCCGTTCTGAACCCTAGGGAGCCCTGCGGCCCTGGCATGGCCCTCCTCTGACCCTTCCCTCCCACTGCTCTAGAGCCAGAGTTCTGGGTGTCTAAGAGTTTGGGCAGTCCCTAACTTAAATGGGAGTGGGATTCCCCAAATGCAGAGGATCCTAGAATGGTCTCTTGTTGCCTGCACCAGTGACTCTCCTTTGGGAATTTGTCAGGGAGTGGCCATTTCCCCAGTAATCAGTAATTATTTAGACAACAGAGGGAGGAGGGAGTTCATTATTTCTAAACCACCCTGCTCTGCACCACTATTCCTTCCTCCATCCTCAGAGCTGGGATCCGGATGGGGAAGGAAAAGATCTGGTTGTCTAACCACCTCCTTCCTCATCCAACCCTGAAACCCCAGGATGTAGAAGAAAAATAGGTAGCAATTTTCTTTCATGATGCAAACACCTAGAGATGCTTCTGTGTTTGTCAGGCATATGTGCATGTGCGCCTGAGTGTGCACGTGTGCATACAGTGTCTGTGAGGTGACAGGGATGCTTCCAGGCATGGAAGTATGCTAGCTTACAGTTAGCATGCACTTGACAGGACTCAAGGTGAGAAGGTAGCAGCGCATACAATATGTGTGTATCCCCGGTGTGTGCCAGGATTTCCCTGTGTTAACAACCTCACAAACCGTGGAGTGAGAGGACCAGAAAAATTCTATTCATCTTTTTCATTCATATGCACACGGCACACATACATGGCTCCCTCATTTTCTCCCTTTTTCTTTCTGTGTTAAGCCCACACAACTGTACACACTTATGGCCAAGGAAGGGTGCTGATGGACTAAGTTTCTTTAATCTATTAGAATTAAATTTGTTCAGTCTCGGGTATGGGGGAAAACCCCAGAGAAAATGTGGCGGTCTGTTGACAGTTCCCTTCCACATCCTGGCCTGGGAAGTCTGCCTGGGGAAGAAGGGGATGCCATGAAGCCAGGGGACCCCTGCCAGGCTGAGCTGGCATTTTCTATAGGGTGGGGGGTATGTGGGACTAGTAAGAGGTCTGCTCCAGTTCCCTTCAACTCAGATGCAAATAGTCACCTAAGAAGAAACATCCTGGATCAGCCCAGGCAGAAGCCAGGGACACACAAGCTGTCCTTTCCTTCTTAGTCCCCATAAGCAGCTTTGCTCTCAGAGCCCCCAGCCAAGCTTTTGCCTGCATTTCCTGCTTCAGATAGGGGCTGGTGTCTAAAGGGGCAATTGTGGCCCTAACTGGGTATATGGAGTGCCCCCACCACTACCTCTGCTCTTCTCTTCTATGCATAGCAGGCAAGCAAGAGAATCTTAAGGATGTAAGGTAGAAGACAGGACAGCTTTCGACCCTGGGAGGGGCCAGAATATGAAGGGTCTGATGCTTGAATTATCTGGGGGATATGATGTGATTCTTCCTCCTTAAAGTCCCCATACTTAAGGACCCCCTAGGGAGCCCACCTTTTTGGGTAGAGGCCCTGCTTTGGCTTGCTGAGATTCAACCCCCTGGAGGTCTTATACCTGTTGAGGTAACCTGAGTTGACCTGCTGGCTCAGGTCTCTCTCTCTCTCTCTCTTATACCTGTTGAGGTAACCTGAGTTGACCTGCTGGCTCAGGTCTCTCTCTCTCTCTCTCTTTCTTTCTCTCTCTTTCTCTCTCTCTCTCTGAGGAAGGAAAAGAGAAGGGGGGGAGGCACCTTCAAATCTGAATTCGTACCTTGAAAAAGCTGGCCCCAGCCATTAGCTGGGGCTGGCTTACCACCCCCCTACACACACCACACCCCCCCATCCCTCCCCC